>NC_081182.1:191990089-192305089 GCF_029867415.1 Vicia villosa | reverse complement strand
GTAAGGGATTAAATTGGGTTCTTTTTATTGTGAGGGACTAATTTAGGTCGTGTAATTTTTGTGAGGGACTAAAATAGATATTCACTCTAAATTCTTTTAACTTTTTTCAAATACAAAAACACAAGCACAAGTTGGTATTTGAGATTGTGTAGCATACGGTATAGAATAAACCCTCATCAATTTTTATAATGTTAGGAGTGGAATCGAATCAAAAAGTAGTTGTGACGATCCAAAATGTATTTTATTGCTTTACTATCTCTTATCATTAATAGTAACAAACCCGTGCATTCGCACGAGTTCTGGTACGAGACACGCATTTGTTTCATATATATTTTTTAATAAAAAATGTCCATTATCCGTGAAAAATAATAATTAAAGGTATAATTAATAAAAAATATTTTGATCAATAATTTCATATTTCGTTTCAGATATACATTTTTTTTAATATTAGATATACATTTTTTTCATATAAATTTTTTAATTAAAATTATTAATCATCAAAATTTACATGATTTTTAACTCTTTTTTACTTTGCAAACACTTCAGTACTTCAATTTCGTGTGCATTCTCTCCAATGTCATCATTCGCGTCACGTTATAACCTTTATTTTATGGATAACATTATATTTTGAATATCTTAGTAATTTTTTAAATAAATTTTTTTTAAGGTCTTTAAATTTTGATAGATTCATGATATTTAATCTCACACAAACATAAAAAAACACTATTCTTTATTCTTTATATATTAAATAGTAATAATAATTAATTATTTTTTAGTTTTTATTTTCAAACACTTTTTGAAAATGATCGATAAATTTCAATTTTTAAAATTCAAAACAATTTTAAATTATTTTTCTTTATTTAAAAACTTAATCGGTTGTACATGTTAATTTGTAATTCCTTGTGTCGAGGTAGGTTATTACTCGAACACAAGGTGTGTCGAAGTGTGTAACAGTTTGTTACACAAATAGTGTGTAACAATTTGTTACACATAAGTTTGTTTTTAAATATAGATAGATTTGATTTAGATTTAAAATAGATTAAATTTGATTTAGTTCCAAAATAGGTATTTTGGGCTTTTATAGTTTTGGGCTTTGGCTTAGGGAGAAGGCTAACCTAAATCTATAAATAGGGAGTAGCCCTCATTATTTGTAATCAAGTCATTAACGTGTATTCACATAAGTTGCAGTTGCAAGTGATTAACAGAATTTCCACAGTTTGTGGGCATAGAGAAACTCTGTAGAAAATACTTTCTTCTTCTCTTTTAATTTCCGCAAATTTCTAATACTACTTTTGTTCTTATTTTTCTTCATTGTCATCCTTAACAATAAGGAATTACTCAGAGGTTTGAGAGTCTAATTCCAACATCTGGTATCTAGAGCTCCGGTTAATCGATTCAAGGCAAGAAGAATGGCGATGGCAATGAATCATCCGAATGGGCATTTTCCAGCACCACTACCAATTCTGAAAGGAGATAACTATGAGAATTGGTGCAAGCAGATGAAGGTTGTATTCTGTTGTCAAGATCTTTGGGATCTTGTAAAAGAAGGGGTAGAACCGCTTCCAGAAGGTGCGAAGGAGGAAGAAAAGGCTGCACATAAAGAATTGAAGAAGAAAGATTATAAAGCTCTCTTTATAATCCATCAATGTCTGAGTCCAGATAATTTTGAAAAGGTTAGTGATATAGAATCTTCAAAAAAAGCTTGGGAGATTCTTGAAAAATCTTTTGGAGGTGCAGAAAAGGTGAAAGAGGTGAGGTTACAAACTCACAAGAGAACATATGAATTGCTTTAGATGGAAGATAGCGAAAGCATAACTGATTTCTTCACTAGGGTTATGAAACTAGTGAATCAAATCAAGATATGTGTAGAAGTATTAACAACAAAAGCTATTGTCTCAAAGATCTTAAGGTCGTTGTCCCCTAAGTTCGACCATATCGTGGTAGCCATAGAAGAATCGAAGGACTTGTCAAAGTTGACAAAAGAAGAGCTTCAAGGGACGATGGAATCTCATGAACAAAGAAGGGCTGAAAGAGTTGCAGGCAAGTTGAAGAGCGATGTGGCTCTGCAGGCTCAGTCGGCAAACGAAAAGAAAGGCAAAGGAAGATGGACTGGAAATAAAGGTAGAGGTGGATACAACAATTCGACTGGTCGAAATCAGCAAGAAGGAAATTGGTCGAATCAAAGAAAGCCCTCTTACCAAGGCAACCAAAGAGGTGATGCTGCAGGTAGAGGAAGAGGTGATGGTCGAAAGCCTGACAAGAGTCACATTCAATGTTTCAACTGTCAGAAGTACGGCCACTATTCGACAGTTTGTCCAGAAAAGAATAAAAGTCAAGGAATTGATGCAAAGCTTGCAAAACAAGAAGAAGAAGAGATGTTGTTGATGGTCACAACAAAAGATGAAGATAAATTCAAGGACCAATGGTACTTTGATTCAGGATGCTCATCACACATGGCTGGAAGGAAAGATTGGTTTGTCAACATAAGGCCCTCGATGAAAAACATGGTGAAATTCGCAAATGACAATACTTTAGCAGCTGAAGGTATTGGAGACGTTCTAATCATGAGAAAAGACGGCAAGAGGTCAGTAATTTCCAATGTGTTGTACATACCAGGCATGAAGAGCAACTTGCTCAGCATTTGGCAGTTGGTCGAAAAGAACTACAAAGTGTCGATCGAAGACAAGATGATGAAAGTCGTCGATGCAAGTGGGAGGTTAATCTTGAAGGCTCCTATGTCACAGAATAGAACCTTCTAGATCGAACTAAATGTGATGGAGCACGAGTGCCTTGCAAACTTAAATTAATTTATTCTAGTATATGCGAACTTACTAATTGTTTAGAAATTTTTATTTTAACTATATTGAGTTTTTAGAAGGAAAAAAATTAAAAAATTAATTTGTCCTCTTTAATTGAAAAACTGACTACGGAGTATTAGTATATAGCTAACACACATGTAATGGACTCCCTTCCCAGTTCCCACAACACATTTACAGTTTCATTTTGCATTCCTTTCTCAGATAACAAACAGAAGTTAACTACTTCTCCGTTCCTATCTCCGACTACTGTTACGACCTCTAACAGAAAAACCAACTCTGTTTTCGCATACTCTTTCAAACATATTACCGTCCTTTTCTTCTCTCACCGCGGGAAGGCGTTTTCCGGTCACCTCATATGTATGTTTGTAAACTCTATTTTTTATTGGCAAATTTTGTGTTGCCTCTAATTTTATGAATTTAATTACATGTTTATATATTCATTCTCATAGGTTCTTTTTCATTGGAAGATTCTAGTCTCAGCTAGTTTATTCTCACACTTTCAGGTAATAAATATATTTCTCTCCCTGTAAATATATTTTTATTTCTTATAGCAATTTATTTTTGTATTTATTTGTGCAGTTAAATTTGAATATAAGTTAATTTGTTCTAATTGCTTTATTTTTTACTTCTTTAATTTTCCTGGGCATAATTTTTTTGGGAATAATTTTGTATTCCCTTGTAACAAAACTACTTCTATTTTCAATCTTAAGTTCTCAAGAATATATTTTGTATACTCTCTTTCAATTTACACACTTAAATATTTCATTTAATAGTTTACAGCAATATTTATAAAATTTTACAAAAAATATTTTTCTTAAATATTTTTTAAGTGCATTTAAAAAAATGAAATCCAAAAATATTTTTAACACAAATATTTTTATTTTTTTTAACACGTGGTCTTAGGAGTTAGGTAGATACTCATATTGTAAAGACAAAAATTTAATTTAAATTTAAATTTATTTTAAAATAAAAAGATATAACAAATAAATAAATAAATACACATATCAACTTTATTGTTATTTGTTAGTCTTCGCCAAA
Source organism: Vicia villosa (assembly GCF_029867415.1). Classification (NCBI taxonomy): domain Eukaryota; kingdom Viridiplantae; phylum Streptophyta; class Magnoliopsida; order Fabales; family Fabaceae; genus Vicia; species Vicia villosa. Next base: position 192,301,232 of record NC_081182.1, on the reverse strand, counting down.
TTTATTTTACTCTCTTCTTATTTCCTTTAAAGTGGTGGGAAACTTTCTCTTTTCATCCATTCTTAAATATTACTCTATTTTTATATTTAACTTCAATTTTTTTCATCAATATCTAAGTTACAAAATTAGAGTAAGATTTAAAAAATTGGAGACAACACAAAATCTAAGTTGAATATAAAAATTAGAGGCAACAAAAAATATAAAGTATAATATTAAAAGTTGTATTATGATCTTTCAATAATATTTATCTCCCTTTATAAATGTAAATTTCACTTTCATTTTTGTGAAAAATTCTCAATTTTTATTTGGATCCATATATAAATTTAATTTTAAATTAATTGATTTTTATTATTTTATTTTTTTGGCTTTGTTAAATTTGACATAATTTATGTTTTCTAAATTTTTAAATACAATCATTTATAAACCTTTTTTTGTTAATGGTATTTAAAATATTTAATAATATTATTTTAGACTTTGTAAAAAAATATATATATTTATTTTTTGGACATAAATATAATCAATAGTCAACAAATCCACCTATTTTTAATGTTATTACTAATACCACCTCTTTATGTTTGTAAACTCTATCTTGCATTTTTTTTTATTGGCAAATTTTGTGTTACCTCTAATTTTATGAATTTTACATGTGTATATATTCACTCCCATAGGTTCTAATTTTATGAATATATATTCACTCTCATAACTTCATATCTTGTATTACCTCTAATTTTTTAAATTGTACTCATATATTCAATCTTACAGGTTCTTTTTTATTGGAAGATTCTAGTCTCAGCTTGTTTTCTCACACACTTTCAGGTAATATATTTCTCTCTCTTTGTAAATGTATTTTTCTTTTCGCAATTTTTTTGTACTTATGTAGATTTACAATCAAATTTGATTTTAAACTAAGTGAGTTTTATTGCTTTATTTTTGGTTTCATTAGACACATTATGTGTTATCTTTAATTTTCAAATTCTTACTCTAATTTTTATATTCACTCACGAGTAAAGAGCGATTTTTAAAAGATTTTATTATTATACATTTTTAAAAAATAATTTTATAATTATATTAATAAATTTTTATTATTATAGTGATTCATTAAATTTATATTAATCATTAGACTTTTAAAATGTATTAGATTATCCATAATTATATTTTTAGGTAATGGATTGAATCAAATAAAAAAACTAATTTATTTATGTTAAAATCTATTAATTAATTTCTTTATAATAAATGAATTATTTTATGACTTAAATGACCACCAACATAATGTTGCTACTTTTTTACATAATAACTAAAGAAAATATTAACAATGTTAAAAAATGTAGGTTAAAAATCATGTACAGAAATATTATCTCAACACAATTTTAAAAAAAAATTAATTTACAATACATTGTAATTAGATATTATGTCAACACAATTTAAAGAAAATTAATTTAAAAATCATGTCCAAAAATTAAGACTTAGTTATTAGATATTGATATTTTAAAGACAAAAATTTATTTAAATTTTAAAATAAAATAATATAACAATTAATTGATAAATAACCGTGGCTAATGAGCGAATTTTTGGTAGTGTGACCGAAATTATTTTTCTCCATTTTTAAAACTTTTTTCTTTTCCATTTTAAACTTCATTTTTGCAATACATTGTGGTGTCTCTGACCCTGATTTTATTTCAATTTCTTTGTTTCAAATAATCTATTTTTTATTGAAAAATTTCAATATCAATTTTTAATGTTGTACCTTATATATGTGTTGCCTCTAATATTTTAAATCTTACTCTAATTTTTATATTCAACTTAGATTCTCTTTCATTAGAAGATCAAACGTTCAGTTTGCTTGTCCAAACATTTTCAGGTAATATTTGTCTTCCTTTTCTTTTGTAAATGTATCTTTGAGAAAAAGTTTTCAATTTTTATTTGATTCTATAATTAAATTTAATTTCTTTTATTATTTCATTTTTGACTTCTTAAACTTATGGAAACAACACAAGTTTAGAAAATAAAGGAAATATATTCAAAATACAATTTAATTCTTGCACCCCCACAAGACCAAGGTAGTTTAAACCTACATTGATCTTGTCCCTCAATGCAAGAAATCTAGTTGTAGGGTAGGGTCTTGGTGAAAACATCAAATTTTTGTCGATCACCATGAATATGAGCAACTCCAAGATGCTTGCTCATGACCTTTTCTCTAACAAAGAAGAGATCAATATTCATATGTTTAGCGTGCACGTGGATAACGAGATTATGTATCATTGTTAAACAAGCAACCATTGTTTGTTTCTCGGACCACATTGTGTGAAGATTGGGACCTAAGTAGACAGCTTCCCCAGAGGTGGACATACGATCATCAACATTAGCTTCCCAATTAACATCGCAAAAGTCATGTAGAGGGAGAAGTTTGAGGCCACAAGCTAGATAGAGATGCAAACTCAAATGTACAATACCAACAAGATATTTTAAGATGCACTTAACTGCATGCCAATGCATATCAAGGGGATGAGCCGTGAATTGGTACACCTTGTTGACTGAGTAACTTAATTATGGTTTAGTTATGGTTGCATACTAAAGTGCTCCCACTACTGCCCTATGGAGTGTAGAATTGTGAAAGCTAGCAGAGCTAGTTTTGGTAGGTTTTGTAGTGAACATAATAAGTGAAAAAACTGGTGTTGCTTTAATCATATCAATTTAATGAAGTAGGTCACAAATTTATTTGTATTGGCACAACAATAGAGAACCATTAGTAGAAGGTTTGACTTTAATCCCCTCAAAAAATCAAACATACAAATTTTCAAAGCAAAAACATTATGCAGTTTAGAGGTGATAGATGCAAGGAGAGATGTGGAATTACCAGTGATGGTTATATCATTAACATATATTTTGAAAACTTCTTTAAAGAAGAAACCCTCTTAAGGCCGGAGCCTACCGGGATCGATTTGAATTCTCTAACTTATGATGATTCTTTGGACCTTGAGAAACCTTTCTCCGAAGGTGAAGTGAAGGAAGCTATTTGCTCGTGCGATGGTAACAAAAGCCCGGGGCCGGACGGATTCTCATTGGAGTTTTACAAAAGGTTTTGGCTTCTCCTCAAAGTAGATTTGATGAAGTGTTGCAATGACTTCTACCTTAAAGGTACTCTTGTAAAATCCATTACTTCTTCTTTTCTCGCTCTTATACCTAAAAAGAAGAATCCGCAAGATTTGTTTGAATACCGTCCCATTTGTTTAGTGGGGAGCATTTACAAGATTATTGCTAAGATGTTAGTGGCAAGATTGAGAGGAGTAGTGGATAAGTTGGTCTCTTCCAACCAAACCGCTTTTGTTCCGGGTAGAAGCATGATGGACGGGGTCTTAATGGTTAATGAGATTCTTGATTGGGCTAAAAAGAAAAAGAAGGGGTGCTTATTACTCAAAGTAGATTTCGAAAAGGCGTATGATTCGATTTCTTGGAATTATCTTAGGTGGATTTTGGTGAAAATGGGATTTGGCAAAAGATGGATGAAATGGATGGAGTCTTGCATTTTTACTAGTTACATGTCCGTGTTGGTCAACGGTAGCGCAACAAAAGACTTCAAGGTTCAAAGAGGATTACGCCAAGGTGATCCTTTATCTCCTTTTTTATTTGTTCTTGCTATGGAAGGTTTAACCGCTTTAACTAAGAAATCGGTGGAGGTGGGAGACTTTAAACCTTTCAAGTACGGAGAAAATGACTTTGTGGACATCCTTCAATTTGCGGATGATACCATCATTATAGGCGAACCCACTTATGATAATCTTTGGAGCTTGAAAGTGTTGTTGAGAGGTTTTGAGTTTGTCTCCGGTTTGAAAATCAATTTCCACAAAAGTAATCTCTTCGGAACTCACATAGGAGATTGGTTTTTTAAATCGGCCACAACTTTCCTCGTTTGCAAAAAAGGATCCTTTCCGTTTAAATTCCTTGGTATTTGGGTGGGTGAGGGAGCTAACAAGAAAAGGGTGTGGAAGGAAGTGGTTGACAACATCAAATCAAGACTTTCAAAATGGAAAGGTAGAAACATATCCATTGGTGGAAGGGTGACTCTCATTGGATCCGTTCTTAACGCTATCCCTATTTTTACTCTATCTTTCTATAAAGCTCCGAGTAAAATTGTTCATGAAATAAGAGGTATTCTTTGCAACTTTTTGTGGTTTGGGAATATGAAAACAAGATGCATCCATTGGGTAAAGTGGGAGAATGTTTGCAAGGCAAAAGGGAAAGGAGGGTTAGGTTTAAGTGATGTGGGAGAAATGAACAAATCTCTTCTTCTTAAATGGAAGTGGAGAATTTTGAAGGAAGACAAGGCTATATGGAGTCGATTTTTAAATTTGAGATACCTTAACCCGAAACTTAAAGTGTTAGCTTCTTGCAAGGACTCTTTAAACCGAGAGGATTCTAGATGGTGGAGAGACATAATTCTTAACGATTTCAAAGAGGATGAATCGGAAGATGGTTTTACCAATTGGGTAAAATGTGAGTTAAAGAACGGTAATAACATTCCCTTTTGGCATAGTTGTTGGTTGGGTGATCAAACTCTCCGAGCTTCCTTTCCGTATTTGTTTGAACGGACAACCAATAAACTAGGTGCGGTGGGCGATCTTATCATTTGGAACAACGGTGCCATTTCTTGGAACTTGGAAGCTATTTTTGGTAACGATCTTTTGACTACTCCGGTTCCGAACTTTTCTTCTTTTAATATTCTTGGCACGGGCTCGGTTCTTGGGAATGAATTGAGGGATTTAAAGGAGCTTCTAGATGGAGTGGTGTTGGACAATTCGACAACGGATGAATTCCAATGGAATCTAAACTCTAACGGAACTTTCTCGGTGTCTAGTGTATCGCATTTGGTGTCTAATGCAAAGAACCTAGCTTGGCCAACTCCAACCATCATGTTGTTGGATGTTATTTGGAAGACAACCATTCCGGCAAAAATCAAGATTTTTTCTTGGAGATTTTTCATAAAAAGACTACCGCTAAAAGTTCTTCTAGCAAATAGAGGTGTGTCTAACTTTCCTTCCATTGATTGTTCTTTTTGCAATAGTCATCCGGAATCCTTGGAGCATCTTTTCTACCAATGCCACGTTTCAAATGCGGTATGGAACAGAATTTTTATTTGGTTGGGTAATGAGGTTGCTCTTTCGTTGGAAGAGTTCAAGAGCTTTGGGTGTATCCAAGACAAGGTGAAAAATACCAATATTAAAGCTAATCTAAATACAATTTGGTTGGCTACAATATAGTGCATTTGGACTATGAGAAACACCGTCACTTTTGATAACGTTCTTTTTAGCTTTGATGAGGTGATTTCTAACATCATGTATTACTCTTGGAGATGGGTTTGTAGTAGGGAACCATCGCGTAGGATTAATTTTTATGATTGGTATAAATTACCATTATGTAGTAACAACAATTACTAGTGTATTCTTGTTGTAAGGGTTGCACCCCTAGTGCGATTTCTTATAATCATTGCTTATTAAAAAAAAATACACGAACATAGACCACATAACCATTGAGATTGTAGAGAGAAGTAACACTTGTTGAGCACAAAGCCATAATCAATCAGAGTTCCTTTTAGCCATTTAAACTATTGCATATGAGCGTGTTTTAGGTCATAGAAAGCCTTATGAATTCACCTTTTGAGAAGTTAGTGGGCCGCTCCATGAACACTTACTCGTCTATAAATCCATTTAGAAAGGAATTGTTTATATCCAATTATTGGATTGACCACTTATTGGTAAGAGCAATGGTGAAAATGAGCCTGATAGTGACTAGTTTAATAATTGGGGAGAAAGATTCATGAAAGTCAAATCCATGGAATACCCACTTGAAACCAATAAATTTCTTGTCAGATTGCAGTGGCACAAGAGACCAAGTCTTATTTCTCTCAAGAGCATAATACTCTTCCTTCATGGAAGCCAAGCACATAAGATTTTTCAAAAATTGTTTCACAATTTTAGGTTAATAATGGACAAAAAAAATGGCAGGAGGAAGTTTATGAAGAGGAATACGACTTTTAATTTAGGATTTCATTATATGGGTGTTGAATGGATTGGTTTCTTAGATAGGGACAATATGGATAACATTAATATGTGATACATGGTTAAGTGGAGGATGTGTTGGTGGAAGAATTGTTATTGGAAGAGTTAGGTGAGGTTATTTATGTATTAGTTGAAGTAGGTGAGAATAATGGTGGGAGTGAGGCTAAAAGTGTTATTACATTTGAATTTGCAAAATGGAAAGCAAGATGTCACGAAAGTTGTGGAGAACATCTTGCTTATTACAATCATAATGACAATTCTTCTTTTTTTTTTAATCAAGATTTCATTAAAGAACCAAAAGTTCTACCGAAAAGATTACAAAGAACGGGGCGAACAACAACAAAAACCCCGGAGGAAAATTACAAGCCAAATATAACCTATGAATAATACAAAAAAGAAGGAGCATTTGTAAACTCAAAGAAATTATAATTGGTGCGGGTAATTTTCCCGATGAAAGACCATCTCCACCAAAGTTCTTTAATCCTCCAAATAATATCGGAAACACTCCAACTATCATTTCGGAAAATAATGCCATTCCTAACCTTCCAAATAGTCCAACAAACCGATAACCACAAGGTTCCTTCCGTACCGGCTCTAACATTGAGCTTTTTGCAAAAAAGAAGCCAAACCAAAAAACTATTCCGAATATCACAATTCTTCTGGATTGTATTTGTGGTTTTTGAATTAAGGATTTCATTTGATATGCTCATGTTAAGGATTTATTTCCTTATGTGTACAATCTTGTGATTGTTGGAGTTGCACTTTTTGAAATTAGGACCAAATTAGATTGGTTAAGATTTAATTTATTTCCTTATATGTTAGATTGGAAATCAAATTAAATCACAATTTGAATATGCGTTTTTGGGAGTTTTCTTCAGCTACAATTTTTCCAAATCCTATTCATGAGGTGCAACAGCTTGTCTCACTATTTAAGGAGTTCCATTCTATATCAGAAGACTTAGAGCTTTAGAGAAAATATTTACTCTTTAGGAGAGTTTAGTTGAAGTCTTGTTTTCTTAGGTTGTAATACTCTTTTCCTAGATACTAATTCTATAAGTTTGAAAACAAAGTATTTGTGTGTGTATGTGTGTGTCATTGTTCTATCTTTCAATCATTCTTTAACTCAATAAACACTTGGGAGAGTGCTCAAGAGAAATTGAGAGGTGTCTTTGATTCAGGATGGGGCCTAATAGAATTTTCACGGGTATTATTAGGAAAACGACACTGAACAAAGAGAATTCAGATAAGACCATATGTACTTCTGACTATTAGGAGTGGAGCTCTTTCTATAAGGAGTCCTGAATAGAATTTCACAAGTAGTATTAGGAAAGCGGCATTGAACCATGAAGATTCAACTAAGACCAATTGTACTTCTTACTATTAAGAGTAAATCTTCTTCCATTGGGTTAACGCCCTCCAAACATAAGTAATTTTGCACCGAACTGAGTAACTAATTCTTGTGTTATTTATTTTTGTTTTAATTTTGTTGTTGCGTAAGTATATTGTCATACACATTGTGGGTATATCAAAAAGTATGATATAGAAGTCATTAGAGCTAATAGTAGGTATATCGAAGGATGGGGAAGGATTAATAAGATTAGTGTTAATTGGTTTAGGTGATAAGGCGGAATGAGGTAAATGAGATGGGGCTGGTGGTGCGAGTGAAGAGTTGGTTTGATTGGGAATGGTAGTGAAATTTGTAGTGTGTAGGTTAACCAAAGGTATAAAGATCCAATAGACATGAACTTAGGAACATTTTGGGATGAGGAAAGATTATGACCAAACAATTAAACAATTAAACATAAAGAAAACTAGATTCATTAAATATGACATCTCTAGAAATATAAAGTTTGTCAGTTAGGGACAAACATTTCTATCTTTTATGGGAGTTGGAATAAATCAAACAAAAGACACTCATGAGAGTGAAATGACATTTGTGTGTGTTAAAAGGTCTCTAAGGAAATCATGCATAACCAAACACTTTGAGAAACTAGTAATAAGGATTTTTATGGAAAGAGTGACATAAGAGATATAATTATTTATAGAGATAGAAGGTAATATGTTAATGAGATACACAACAGTGAGAAAAGCATAGTCCCAATATTTAATAGGTAAATTGGCAAGACTAAAGAGAATTAAGCCAAAGTCTACTATATGTCTATGTTTGCATTCAACCACACCATTTTGGTGATGAGTGTGAGGACACATTAATCTTTTAACTATACCTAACTCATTTAGAAAAGAGGTTAAAGATCTAAATTATTTTCCCGAGTCAGTTTGAACGGGTTAAATTTTTAATACCTAATTGCAGTTATATCATAGTTTTAAAATGTTTTAAAATGGCTATGGCATCAGATTTCTTTTTCAACAAATAAATATAGGTAAACCTAGTGTCATCATCAACAAAAGAGATGTAATATTTGAATCATTTTGTAGATGTATTAGTTCAGGGTCTCCAAAGGTCACTAAATATCAGTTCAAGAGGAGTAGTGTAGGATGTGCATGAGGCTGTGGAGTGTAATATGTGGGATTTTCCCATACCACACTAAGGAATCAGACTTATTACATTAGGGTAACTAGTATCATGAAGCTTAAGACTAGGATGAATAACTCTAGATTGAGTAACTAGACAGGAGGCACGAAAGAGATGCTTGGAACTTGAGTATTGTGACTGGAACTCTAGGAAACTCATAGGGTCCATTAATATCAACACTTCCATATAAAAGCACTTGGTTAGAATTTGTAAAGTATGGGGATTAGGGTGTCCAGACTTAAGATGCCAGGAAAACTGAGCATTGTTAAGACGAGTCAACAACTATAGATTAAGTAACTAGTGATTAAGTAACTAGACAAAAGGAAAGAAAGAGATGATTGGAACTTGAGTCTGGTGACTGGAACTTGAGACTACTAAAGTCATGGAGTCCATAACTACCAACACTTCCATGTAAAAGTACTTGGTTAGTAACATGAGATTTGACAACACAATAGTCAGAGTGAAACTCAAAGAAAATAGTTATCTCTAGCCAACTTAATGACACTTATTAGATTCTTAGTGATTGAAGGAACATGGAGTAACTTATGTAAAACAAGATGGCTATTGAAGACAAAATTATGAAGAACTAGAGGAGCTGATTTGTAGACTTTGGTTGTTTCGTATAAAGATTTGATTAAGACCTGCATAAGGGACACATTGTTGGATATTCAGAGAGTTGTTTGTGGCATGATAACTGGCTCTAGAGTCAGGAAACCAAGTGGAAATGGTATTAGGGAGGACATTGGTGGTGTTGGTTAGCATTGCATTAGGTTGCGTAGGGAGGACATTGGTGGTGTATGAGATTTATATAGGTTACATCAAGTTGAAATTTCTTGTTAAACTCTGAAAGGCACATCTCATGCACAATATGTAAGACTTCAACTTCTTCTAGCTCTATTGACTCAAATTTGGGATCTAATGACCGAAATAACAGATCCATAACCTTTTCACTGTCGATAGTTTAAGAGAGAATTAAGTTTTAAAAATCTAAAACTAAAAAATTATTGTAGTTATAATGTAAATTTGGAATATATGTTAGTTAGGAATGCATGTGTTCCAAAATAAGGTGTTTAATTTTGAGGTATGTTCGGTGTCCATTAAATTGAGTTCTTGGAAGTGGTTAGTTTTAAGTTGTAAAACCATACCTTCTTGTAATTTTTATGACTGGTTTACCTCTCCCGTGGAGTGTTTCAGGTTGAGGTAGTTTGTTTCTTTGGTGGGTTAGAGTACCCCTTGTACTCTCCTTTTATACAATGAGTTGTTGCCTAATAAAAAAAATTTATTAGATACAATGAAACAAGAGTACATAACATATTAGAAAAAATCTTAAATGAAATAAATTTTCATGATTATATAATTTTAATATTATATGAAGTTAAATAAGAGTTGATCAGTCTTATGAAACCTGAGAAATAACTTCGTACTCTTGTACTTTTTTCTTTTATTTCGAATAAAAAACATTGATTTCTAAAAATAGAATATTGGTGAAGAAATATAAAAGTCACAATAATTTTGTTGTTTGCAATGAAGATAGTCTTCATATATAGTTCTTATCATAGCAGCATAATGTGCCATTAATGAAACCATCCATTATTCTTAATATATCATATATGTTTAGAACTTTACACTTTATGTAATATGTATGTTTTAAATGTTTGACATTGATATTTCAACAATGTGTAGAAAATAGTTTTTGTTCCATTTTGCTTAGCAGAAGCTAACATATTACCAACTTACAGGTAGCCATGGCAGTAATGATGGTTGCAGGAGCAGTTCTCACCCCTATCATTCAACTTGCTATTCAGAGTCTTACCTCAAAATATTTCGAAAACCTCTTCAATAAACGATTGTTGGAAAAACTTGCAAACACTTTGAATTCTATAAATAAAGTCTTGGAAGATGCAGAGACAAAGCAGTACCAGAAAGATGAGGTGAGGATTTGGCTTGACAATCTAAAGCACGAGGTATATGAAGTAGATCAGCTGTTGGATGAGATTTCTACTAGTGCACGACAAACGAGCAAGAGCAAGGTTAAACGCTTTAGCTCATTTTTGCCAAATCAGTTTAAATCTAGGATCAAAGACTTGCTAGATAAGCTAGAAGATCTTTTAAAGCAGAGTGATGTTATGGGATTGAAAGAAGGAACAAGTGCTCATAATGAAGTTGAAGTCGGTCCGAATTCTTCAAAAAGACCGCCAACGACGTCTTTGGTGGATGAATCTCTCATATGTGGTAGAAGGGTTGAAAAGGAGAAAATTGTCAGTTTCTTACTCTTAGACAATGGTAGTAGTAGCAACAACACACAAACACTCAGCATAATTGGTCTTGGTGGGATGGGTAAGACCACCCTTGCTCGGCTCGTCTACAATGAAGACAAGGTGCAAAAGTGCTTTGAACTTAAAGCTTGGGTTTATGTTTCAAATCCGTTTGATATTACCAGACTCACCAAAGAAATTCTCGAGCAATTTAATTCTTCACCAAATAGTGAAAGCTTGGAAATACTCCAACGTCAATTGCAACAGACGGTAACAGGTAAGAAATATTTGCTTGTTCTAGATGATATTTGGAACGCAAATGAGAAAAGTTGGAAGCATTTACTAACTCCCTTTAACAAAGGATCTTCTGGAAGTAAAATTATTGTGACAACACGAAATAAGGACGATGCATTAGCCATGGAATCTGCCGAGTTATTTGAATTAGAACAATTGGGGGAGACTGATTGTTGGGATTTATTTGTGACACATGCTTTTCGCAACAAAAACGTGAGTGAATATCCAGATTATGAATCAATTGGAAGGATGATTCTAGTCGACAAGTGTGGAGGGTTGCCATTAGCCGTGGAATCAATGGGGAAGCTCTTGAGAAGAAAATTCTCTAAAAGTGAATGGGATAAAATATTGAAGACTGATATGTGGTGTTTATCAGAGAGAGACAGTGACATAAATCCAGTATTGAGACTGAGTTACCATAATCTTCCTTCCATTTCGAAGCGTTGTTTTGCTTATTGTTCCATATTTCCCAGGGGTTATACGTTTCAAAAGAACAATTTAATCAATCTTTGGATGACATATGGTTTGCTGAACTCATACAAAAGTGTCAAAAGTAAAGAAGAGTTGGGTAGTGAATCGTTTGAAGATCTTGAATCAATTTCATTTTTCCAAAGATCACTAGATTTTGATGGTTGTTTTGTCATGCATGATCTTGTCAATGACTTGGCAAAATCAGAGTCTCGAGAGTTTTGCGTACAAGTAGAGGGTGATAAGGTGCAAGAGATATCTGAAAGGACACGCCACATTTGGTGTTCTCGTAATTTGAAAGCCGACGATGAGATATTAAAGCATATTTATAAAGCTAAGGGATTACACAGTTTGTTGGTAGAACCACCAAGAGATGGTAGCAAAAGCTTCATGATAAGCAACAATGTGCAATGTGGCTTGTTTTCAAAGCTAAAATATTTGCGGATGTTGTCGTTTTGTGGTTTTGGTCTAGAACTAGCAGATGAGTTAGGCAGTTTAAATCTTTTGCGTTATCTAGACCTGTCTTGGACAGATATTAAAAGGTTGCCCGACTCTTTCTGTAAGCTTTATAACTTGGAGAGACTGGAATTGGAAGGGTGTGGTAATTTGACTGAATTACCTTTAGATTTTTACAAACTTGACCGTTTACACCATCTTAATCTGGAAGGAACTGCAATAAAGAAGATGCCAGAGAAGATAAGGAAACTAACCCATCTACAAACACTGACTAATTTTGCTGTGGGAGAGTCGAGTGGGTCTAATATTAAGGAGTTAGAAAGTCTCAATCTTCTTCAAGGAAAAATTTGTTTTTCAGGATTGAATAATGTCACTGATCCAACACATGCCGTAAAGAGCCGTTTGCAAGATAAGAAGTTTTTAGAAGAAATACATATGATATTTGATGGTTCAGTAGTGAAAAGCAATGTGCCTGTCTTGGATGCCCTTCAACCAAATAACAATCTGAAGAGGCTCACTATTCAGAACTACAATGGTAATAAGTTTCCAAATTGGCTAAGTGGTTGTGATTTACCCAACTTAATATCTCTTAAACTGCAGAACTGTGAAGGAATGAAGATCTTTGGCAATAACTCAACAAATGTTCCGTTCAAGTTCCTTGAAGTTTTGGAATTTGACTCCATGTCTGAATGGGAGGAATGGTTATGTATTGAAGGGTTTCCTCTTCTTAAAGAGCTTTGCATAAGAGATTGTCCCAAATTGAAAAGAACACCCCCTCCACACCTTCCTTCATTACATAAATTGCTGATTAGTGGTTGCAAAATGCTGGATGTGTCAATTCTCAATTATGATAAAATCATAGAGTTGGATCTACGGTATTGTAAGCGGATTTTGATAAATGAATTGTCATCAAGCTTGAAAAGGTTTGTCCTCTATAAAAATCAGTATGTTGAGTTCTGCATGGAACATTTAATCAACAATCCCAATCTGGAAGTGTTGGAGTTGGATTTCAAGGACTTTGTAGAATGTCCCTCTTTAGATTTGTGTTGTTATAATTCTCTGTTGAAACTTTCAATAAGAGGATGGAAGTTCTCCTCCTTGCCTTTTTCACTACACTTGTTCACCAATCTCAAACATCTAGACATCTGGGATTGTCCAGAATTAGAATCTTTTCCTATGGGCGGTTTCCCTTTCAACTTGAGCAATCTTGATATAGTTAAATGTCCTAAATTGAAAGCTTCGAGAGAGGACTGGGGTTTTCTCAAATCTCCCGATCATGTATATATTAATAACTGCCCTAGTCTTGAGCACTTGCCAGAGGAGTGGAGTTCCCTTGATTATTTGCGCATTACACACTGTCCATTAGTTAAGGAGAAGTACAAAAAGGAGGGAGGAGAGCGTTGGCATACAATTAGTCACATCCCTCAAGTGAAGATTGATGGTATTGAGCAGCATTAGATTGAGCTGTAGAAATGAGATGTTTGTCAGAGGCAAGTACAACCCATGTGTTCACAGTAATATCACTCTGTATGTATTTGATGTTTAACAGTGACGTGATCCTCAAAGATCTTGCAGACCAAGACATACCATTGCCATCATCAAGAAGCATGATCAGTTTACCAATCTTTTCATCAATTCAAAAGTATGGATTCAACTGTTTTCGATTATTGTCTGATCAATAAGAATTTGACTAGTTTCCCTTTGTTAATTGTCCAATTTCCCTTTTATGTAGTGTCTATTGAGACAGGATACAATAATTTTCTTATTATACTATTGATCATCATTTCTAGTTATTCAAAACTATTTCATGGTATTCTTCATTTTGAATTTCAAATCATTCTATATATTTATATAAAACGGTTTTAAATTGCTGATATCCTTACAATATATTTCACGGATATTCATACCTGTCATTGACTCATTGTTCATAGGTGAATTAGTTTCATACCAGACTCGGATAACTGATACAGGGTCGAGTTTTCTAAAATATAGTATTAGTGTTTCAGTTCAGCAGGAATACGATTATGGAATCGAATTCAACTTTTTATGGTAGCTGCCGCATCGCATATGCAGAATGTATTTTCTGTGTTTTTCTGAACTGTGTACTGATATGGATAGACTTTATAGTTTATATTGTATTTGTATCTGTTGTGTGATCTCATTTGACACACATTCCCATACAATTCTTACACGGTATCGGTAGTTTTAGGTTACATGGTCTTTATAAAACTTTGGAAGCTTCCATTCCGATGGTCGATATGCTGTTAGTGTTGACTTTGAAAACATGGAGGTACTTTCCAAATGAGAACATGCTGCCACCAACTCTCTATCGACACAGTTTAAAATATGTTGATGGATATGACAAACAAGTTTTGCATACAATTGAACTTAGCGATACTCCAATTTCTGTTTTGTATCAACATATACCTTGCAAATCCTATTTATATACAAAGCATCTTATTTGTTGAGATACTTTTCCTCATGAGTATTTGTCATTGTTCATAGGTAAAAACAGAAAATACTAACAATCTCTAATTTCAGTGTTACATTGACTCAAATTATTCAAAACCATTTCATGGCATTCTTCATTTTCAATTTTGAATCAATCTATATATTTATATAAAAATGTTTCAAATTGCTGATATCCTTTATAATAAGTTTCATGGATATTCATACTTGTCATTGACTCATTGTTGATAGGTGAATTAGTTTCAAAGCTTGCTTATGTAAACATTCTTTAAACAGTAAACTAGCAGCAAAAAAAACTAAAAGTTGGTGTAATTTTTTAAAGCAACAAGAAAATAATAATAGTGGCATTTTTTAAACAGGATGCTTAGGAAGTTTAAACTTTAACAGCATTATGCTACATCTGATATGCTAGTGTAAGCAAAAGGCCCTGATATTTGTGCAAGCAAATATTGATTTGGAGATTTCTGTGAATAGGAATTAGTTTAAATGTATTTATTTAGTGTAATTACCGATATAGCCCTGTAACCTTTATATATACGAGAAATAATAATGAGAAAAGTATCAAGCCACGACGTTCTGGTCGAATATCTCGAGCACCAGATAGATATTCACCAGACAGGTATGATTCCTCACATACTTCTCTGACTGCCACACTCTCTAGCATATCTATTCCTACTTGCTATTCACAGGCTGTTAAAGATGTACGTTGGATAAAAGCAATGAATGAGGAACTTCAAGCTCTTCAAGAGAATTTCACATGGGATATTGTCTCCTGTCCTCCTGATGTTAAACCCATTGGCTGCAAATGGGTGTATTCTGTGAAATTGAATTCTGATGGGTCCCTTAACCGTTTCAAGGCTCGCTTGGTTGCCTTAGGAAACAAGCAGGAATATGGAATTGATTATGATGAGACATTTGCACCGGTTGCCAAAATGACATCTGTCCGTACGGTACTCTCTATAGCTGCTTCTAACGGGTGGACTCTTCATCAATTAGATGTGAAAAATGCTTTTCTTCATGGTGACCTGGCGGAAGATATTTATATGACTCCTCCTCAAGGTTTATTTCCGTCATCTAAGGGTGTGTGCAAGCTCAAACGCTCCTTATACGGTTTGAAACAAGCGCCTAGAGCATGGTATGAAAAATTTCGCTCCACTCTACTTGGGTTTTCCTTTACTCAGAGTCAGTACGATTCTTCTCTATTTATTCATAGAACATCTACTGGAATTGTCCTACTTCTTCTGTATGTTGATGATATGATTATTACTGGTTCTGATCATGCTTCCATTCAAAGCCTTAAACAGCAGTTACAAGCAGCGTTTCATATGAAAGATCTTGGTAATTTGCATTATTTTCTTGGTCTTGAGGTTCATTCTACATCCAAGGGCATATTCCTCCATCAACACAAGTATGCCACAGATTTAATTTCTATGGCTGGTCTGCAATCGGCTAATCCAGTAGATACTCCTCTTGAGGTTAATGTTAAATATCATCGTGATGATGGTGATCTGTTGCATGATCCCTTATTGTATCGTC
Source organism: Vicia villosa (assembly GCF_029867415.1). Lineage (NCBI taxonomy): Eukaryota > Viridiplantae > Streptophyta > Magnoliopsida > Fabales > Fabaceae > Vicia > Vicia villosa. The sequence goes on along the minus strand of NC_081182.1, from coordinate 192,285,168 downwards.
AACTCGTGGGTAGCCTTAATTACTTGACTATTACTCGCCCTGACATATCATTTGCTGTTCAACAAGTAAGTCAATTCATGCACTCTCCTCGCCACCTACACCTGGCAGCAGTTCGACGTATAATTCGTTACTTGAAGGGAAGCTCTCATCGTGGTTTATTCTTTCCTACTGGCGTTCCTCTTAAATTGAGTGCTTATAGTGATGCCGATTGGGCAGGGTGCCCTGATACTCGACGATCTGTCACTGGTTGGTGCATGTTTCTTGGCTCTTCATTGATCTCATGGAAAAGTAAGAAACAAGCGAGAGTCTCTAAATCTTCTACTGAATCTGAGTATCGTGCCATGTCTGCTGCTTGTTCTGAAATAATTTGGCTTCGTGGTCTTTTGGCTGAACTTGGATTTCCGCAAATAGAGCCAACTTCACTTTATGCTGACAATACAAGTGCCATCCAAATTGTTGCGAATCCTGTTTTTCATGAACGCACCAAACATATTGAAGTTGATTGTCACTCAATCCGTGACGCTTATGATGACAAAATAATATCACTTCCTCATGTCAGTACTCAGTTGCAGATTGCAGATATTCTTACCAAGGCTGTTCCGCGTCCACGTCATCAGTTTCTTGTTAGCAAATTGATGCTCATTGACAAGCAGCATCAATTTGAGGGGGGATGTGAATAGGAATTAGTTTAAATGTATTTATTTAGTGTAATTACCGATATAGCCCTGTAACCTTTATATATACGAGAAATAATAATGAGAAAAGTATCAAGCCAAGAATTATTGACAATTTCATCTCACATTCTAAAATCCTACAGAGTAATAGAATGTTGTGACTTATTAAAGGCATCTTTCAAAGAAAATTGTTTCAATAAATTTCATTGGAATCATGAAATATATTTCACTCTGAAAAACGTAGCTGGATGGTATGATAATCAAAAGCATTGAAACGGCAGAATTTGTACCGATAGTGCTCCATGTTAGGACTAACACATGAAACTTGATCTCTTCTTTGTTTGTGAAAATATGCTTTGCAAACAACTACCACTCATCAGTTACTGCTTTGTTAGTACAGTGACACTTCCTTCACCAGCTTGGTTAACATGGTATGCCTCCACCACTTGGTTTATCACTCTCCCTGAGCCCTATGACGAAGTCTCATCCTCAACTATCGCCGCACGCACTTCCTTATGAAGTAGAACAACTATTGGATGAGATTTCTACAAGTGCACAACAAAAGAGCAAGGTTAAACACTGAACAACATGCTGCTACATCTGATATGTGTGTTTAAATAGAATAGGAACTTCACAGTATGCTGCTATAACCACATTTTCATATTCCATTGCAATTTTATTTTTTATTAAAATCTAATATATACTTATATGATTTTTTTAAATTAATCGTGATTCTAAATAACATTTTAAAAATTTAGATTTCATTATTGTAATTATAAAATTTTAGTTGTGTTGTATTCATTTTTTAATTTTATAATGTAAATTTACATTAATACTTTTATTTTGACTACCATAAAATTTAATATTATTTACTAATACTATTTTACTTTTAATTGTATTATAAATATATTTAAAATATAATATATAATTTTTACAACTTAATATAATATATTAATGAAAACTCAAAAAGAAATTTTTTAACTTTATTTTATCAAATAAAAAATATCAACTTTAATTGTAAAAAAAAGTTTTATGTTGTTAAATAAGCCATTTATATCATTATAATATTAAAAGTATTTTACTATTTTTTTCATTAACTATAAATAGAATTTAAAAGTCTATTTTTTTTAATGAATAAAATAGAATTAATTCAAAGTGATTATAAGGGATCCAACCTAACAAGACTCTTACATCAATAGTTTGGCTATGCAATCTCTATACTTTCTATTATACCATCCCTATGTATAATGGTATCTTTGATGCTATTTACAACTATTTCTTTATCATAAGATTCCCCAAAACAAGTATCATTTCAGAACTTCCAACAGAAATACACGTTTCAGCAACTGCTAGCTTCATAATTCCGCACTTCTTCCCCTTGCCTTTGTAGTAGTTCGTGATCCAGCCAAGCTCAAGGTGCCACGGTTGGGGGCTATGCTCAACCTGAATCCAGTGAACCATAGTTGACCAAATATACTTCATGGGCCTGCATTCAAAAAACATATGGTATATGCTCTCATCTTCTTGGAAGAGACAGCAAGTAGCAAACAGCATCACACCAAACTTCTGGAGTTTGTCCTTGGTAGCCAATCGCTTATGGCAAAGAAGCCACAAGCAGAATAGCGCACGCAGTCTAGCAATATTACCTGCAAACAACACATGCCAATCCACATTAGTAGTTTGGTTCATCAGCTCCTTGTAGAAATCTCCCATTTTGAACCTTTTCGTAACAAGACTCTTATACCAACAGTTCTGCACCTCATGGACAGTATGCGTTGTTTCCATGATCCCTCTAGTGATCCAAGAGGAGCTGCTATTACACTCCATATTCATTATATTGTACCCTTTGATAAAATACATATGCATACACTTTACCCATAGACTGTCAGTTTTCTTATACAAATCCCACAGCAGCTTCATCATGGTGATAGTATTCCACCTGTCCAAATCCAGTATATTCAGCCCTCCCTTGACTTTAGGCTTACAGATTTTCTGCCATGCAACAGGGCTTTTCCTGCTATGGGAGACTCCACTAGTCCAAATAAAGGTCCTGCAAGCGGTATGGATTTTCTGGATCACAACTTTATGTATGAGGAAGCAATGCATCCAGTAGTTAGCTATAGCAAAGCCAACCGCTTTCACCAATTGAACTCTGCCAGTATGACTTAGTATTCTGGTGCTCCAATGCTGAATCCTGTTCAGAATTTTATCAATGAGGGGTAAATAGTGAGCTATGGACAACTTCTTGCTAGTTAGAGGCACACCAAGGTACCTAAATGGCAAAGTCCCTTCTCTGAACCCAGTTATAGCCAAGATCTGCTGCTTCGTAGGTTCATCAACAGCTCCCATATACACATGGCATTTGTGGGGGTTCACTACAAGGCCAGTGGAATCAGAGAAATCTTGCATGGTTTGGTACATACGTCTGACAGAACTAGTATCTCCTCTGGAAAAGAGTAGAATATCATCAACAAAAGTTAGATGGGTGAGCTCTAACTTTTCACATTTAGAATGGTGATTGAAATTTTGATTCAACTGCATCTAGTGGAGTAATCTACTTATGTACTCCATGACAATCACAAAAAGAAATGGTGAGATAAGATCACCCTGACGAATTCCCCTCTCAAATTTCATTAAATTTGAGTGCTCCCCACTTATATTGTATCTATAGGTAACCGTGGTGACACCATTCATAATCCACTACACAAAAATATTAGGGATCCCAATCTCATGGAGGATGGTATTGAGAGCTTTCAAATTGAACATATCATATGCTTTCTGCAGATCAAGTTGAATCATACATCTAGGTGTGCCATGCTTCCTAGTGTAGCCTCTAATGAGCTCATAATCTAGGAGGATATGTTTGTGTATACGTTGACCAGGCACGAACGCAGCTTGATTGTGCCCTATGATAGACCTTATGACCTTGGCAAGCCTGGAAGTCAAAATCTTAGAGTAGATTTTGTATATTATGGAGCAAAAGGCAATAGGTCTATAGTCCTTGAGGAACTTAGGTTCATTCGTTTCGGGGAGGAGAATAACAAGAGTGATATTAAAACCCTTGAACATGGTGTTATGATTGAACCAATAGCAAACAGTTGTAATGACATCCTTTTTACAAGGTCCCAACAGCTTTTAAAATTTTTGGCATTGTAGCCATCCAGCCCTGGAGCCTTATTATCTCGAATATCGTGCAAAGAATCATAAATTTCTTTCTCATTCATAGGCTGGATCAATTCCCGTCTCTGCTCTGCTGAAAGCTGGCTACCACTCCTTATAGCACTAATGTTGACATGTTTAAGACTTCTATTTTCTCTGCCCATAAGCTCATCATGATAGGCCAAGACTTCCTCTACAATATCCTCATTTGCACTCAATTCAGTACCATCAGCCTTGCACACCCTCATCAGTATCTTGGAACTGTTTTTAGCTTTTAAAGATGCATGAAAAAACTGGTTATTGTCATCCCCAAGTCTGATCCAGTCAACTTTGGCCTTTTGCTGCAGCACCTTTTCCTCAATCTCTTACCATCTAATGATATCAGTAGTTCTACTTTTTACCTTATGAATGAGCTCTTCAATAGGCACATTCCAACTGTTGGCCACAACATCCTTGAAGCCCTCAATTTCAGTTATACAGTTAACAAAAATTTAAAATGACTCTTCCTAGGTTGAGGTTGATTCAGTCTGTGCACATGGAGAATTCCATGATCCGACACACTAGGAGGCAAATGTTCCAGTATAGCATCCATATTCTGAAACCAGGCAACATTCCCTAGCACTCTATCAATTCTCGAAAAGATAGGGTCTCTCTCATGCTTGTTGTGGCAAGTGAAGTAATCCCCTTGGTTGTCCATTTCAGCAAGCCCACATATGTCCATCATTGTCTGCAGATCCAAATACTCATGCTCCATGACCATGCGACCACCAATTCTGTCTCTGCTTCGAAGAACATTATTATAGTCACCAATAATGCGCCAGGGGTCACTATCATTTCTAGTCAAGTGCTCAATATCCATCCACAACTTCCTCCTCCTTTCTAGAGTGTTCAAAGCCTAGACAACAGTCATATGGAATTTGAGACTACCATTAGAATCAGTCACCCTGCAATGCATATACTGGTCAGAGCTGCTATTAACATCTATGTGAGTGGTCAAGGGGTTCCAACTTGTAACACCCTTCTAAACCCCGCAGAAATTAATAAAATAATTCAGAGTAAAACATGAAAATAAGGGTGCCACAATTCAATTTAAAACAAATTATCATAAATCAATTGTCATGCTTCACTTAGGGACAAAATCATCACTTTAACAAAATCATGTTTCTACACAGCGGACATTAATCAACAGATAAGCATAACATCATCTATGCAATGTCTCACAAATTACTCCAATAACAACAAAATAGAGTATCATCATAAACTCTAAACTAGCATTCCCCCCGTGTTACAATATTAGAGCATGACATCGACGCTATACTAAACAACTGACTCATGAGGTAATCCTCACCGAGCCGAAAGTCGCTATCCTCAATCTGAAATATCAATAGTAAGGGTGAGTCTCATTCACAATTAACAAATGTTATCGAATCATAAATAATAACACATCATAGTCACATTATTCACCCAATTTCATTATATTCAGATTGTCAAGAAGTACACATCAACACACAACAGCAAATAGAATACATTACCAAAAGACAACACAATAATTCATCCACACAAATCATAACAATTACACCATCATCACAGATTATAACATTGGACAATCTTCCATTCATGTTATAATAATACAAGTAGCCTAATGCAAATGCAACTATATGCACGTGGTACCAAAATCTGGGATAACCCATCTCACCGATCCACCATCGTCAAGGATACGGCGACATCCACTCACTAATTCCACACAATGGGAATTAGCTACCACTGATCCACCATTCATCAAACACATGATAACCATATTTACCACGAACAACATCCATTTTGCATAACAAGAAGAAGCAATCACATTATAACAACACCCATCATTGCACATATTCAATTATGCAAACAACAAATCATTGCACCTCATCAACTATGCAAAATAAGAATAAACCACATTTGAAGAAAACGATGCTTTTCAAAATAAAATCAAGTTATTGTTGTTTTATTTATTTAATATGGTAGAGCATTCAATTTAAGGAACAACGTCCAAAACGGCGTCTAAAACGGACTTACGGTTTGAAAGTTACACATCTTTATATTTTTCAAAGAAAACAATTATTGCTACAGCACGCGGCGCCACACACAGTCCGCAGCGCGTAACGAATAGAAAACACGCCTTCGCGGCACAAACAAAGGTTCGCGGTGCGAAACTTTAAAAGAACTACGCCTTCGCGGCGCACACCTACCTTCGCGGCGCGAACTGTCAAAAGTCAGAGCTCTCATCGCAATTGACATCATTACGGGATTTACCCCAAAATCCAAACCAAGTTATGTCATGAACCTCAAACACTACCATATCAGCCACATACATGTTATAACAAAAATATAACACACAAAGAGGATCATTTAATCATCATAACAATCATATAATCATACAATTCATCAAATCATAGAATTTCCCTTCAAAATCATCCCAAAACCCCAATCTAGCATATAAGCAATTGACACAAACAATGCATCTAAATCGGTCCTATTATCTATAATACGATAAAAGATGTTAACCGGAAGAGTCCCCCCTTACCTTGGCCAAGGATCTTGATTAGCCCTCTTCCTCTCCTGTTCCTCTTTCACGTATCAGCACTTCTACTCTTCTGCTCCTCTTTCACATCTATTTTCTTTTTTTCCTCGATTCCTTATTTTTATGAAAATAGATTTTAATTTAGTATAAGGCCTACTAACATAGCACCCCCTCTTTACTAACACCACATTTAGCCCAATAGTCCATATCCTAATCCTTTCCAAATAATTCCACAAAATACCGAATAATTTTTAAATAATAATTTAATTTCCGATTAAATTAAAATTATAAAATACGGGTTGTTACAACTCTCCCCCACTAAAAGAGTTTTCGTCCTCGAAAACATACTTCAAGCAACCGGATTGTATAAGAGTCCTTTATCTGACTCTCCAGCTCTCAATGTAACATTCCCATCAGTCAATCCTCAGAAATCCATCTGACATAACCAACAGGAAACATGGTTCATACTTTCAAATCCCAGTTCTTACGTCGCATTTGACCATCCAAAAGTATATCACTCGCTATATCTCCAAATGGTTAATAACAATAGAACATTGATGTACAACCTATACAATACGCTCAACAACTGAGTAATACAATTACACAATCCATAGTATGATCACACTTGATCAACAATGCAGTAATGGATTCCATCTACCAAACATACCAACCTTAGGCACGCTTTTCCATCTGAGTGATAACGTAATACTTACACTTTTCACCAACCGCTTCCTTCAAGAAACTCAAGAATAATATTCCTATATCATTGGATTTCAACTATCTGACTCCTCTTAAGTCATACCAGCAATTATCCAACACGTTACATTCCGATTTTTCCGCACTACTTTGATTACTCATCACAATCATCTATACCAATTAGATTTCAGAGTTTTACCCGATTCCGACTCTCTTAACTCATTCATTCAAGAATAATTATTTACCATCCATGGTACTAATTTACCACTCAACAATGCTTACTCGCATCCAAAAAAAATTCCAGATTTACTTCGTCCATTAAAACATTCCAACCATCTGAACGAGTATACACAAGTAATTATAATCACACTCATCAGCCTTAATATACCATCGCTTACAAAATAGCTCAAACCGAGTCTCGCTCTTCTTTAAGAATTAAATCAACTTCTTCCTTCATAGAGTATAATTACTCATTATATCTGAAATCTACAATACCACCTTAATAACAATACAAAATTATTACAACATCATATATCATCAACTCTTCGTTTTAATTTCGCCGAATACATACTCGTTAACCACGTACAACCATAATAACATATTCATCATCTCGGCAATTATTCAAAAGAGTTATAATTCTTCGACACGACATCCTTACATCCACTAGATTCTAAATCCAACATATAGATCAATACATATTCTCTGTGTAAGCTCCTGACATATTAATCCCTCACTTCCCACGAGTAGTACTCATGACACTACTCTACATCACACTTTCGCTGCGCGACTCTGATTACTCGTCTTAAGTCATTTACCCATCATGTTGCACTCTTCCATATTCACTTCTTTATAAGTTCACACAACACAGTGAGTGATTATTCTCACGGCTTAGTATTCATCACATCTTAAACCATTAAGGTAACAAAACAAGTTCATTTCATTTATATGATTTCGTCTACTATCAACAAGAGATTAAGGGTGATCAAGTCCTCAATTTGTCAATAGTTAGCCGACAACCATATTTAAGCATAAACTGTCGTTACTACATAATAGTGTCCTTCCTGAGTTTGCACTCAAACTCATTAATATCATCATAATCCAATAATTCACTTTGAGTCTTTACAACTCGCACACTTCCTTCTCATTGGATATTATCGGTGAGACGTTGATATCCAAACAATTTGCACAATCCACTTCATAGTCACTTAGCATCACACACTTGTTAAGTACTTTCAAATTGCATATTCGCTAATATACTTGTACATTACTATTCATCTCAACCCAAATCAAAATCCTCATCACAATAAAAGACCATGACCATATTCATAACTCGTGGTTTTACTCTAAATTCCATAACATCTTTTGCGCCCAAATGTCATTCCACTCGACATCTCAACAAAGTCTTCCTCACATCAACAGGTGTTAGAAATTCTCTACAGTTCTTCTTTTATACCTATCGTTACTCTGTCATCACAAATACGACTCCAAGAGTTCTAAAGTTTATTACATCTTTACTACTAATTCACTTCTCACTAAAATCCATCGGTACTCAAATCATCTTTATGACCGAACATCTCATCAACTTATTCATCAACAACATGATCTACTCAACTTTGTTTCAAACAATCGCGGTAGTAGGCATCCCTATTCAACAAGTTTCACACTTCCGTAACCGACTTTAAAATCTCTCCTCATAGGATCACTCTACTGTATTTATAACTCTTCCATAAGGTAGAACATAATTTCACCTCTTCGTAGGCTCAAAAGGCACATTAATCCGACACTCAGAATCCAAGATATGAATTTTCCAATCGTTATCCGAAAATGCAACACTGACATCATGCAACGACGCTCTAAACGGTATTCTCAAATCTCTTCAAATGGTATATTCAATTCTTAAAATTTCTTCTCAATAACCTTCTAATTATTCCTTCAATCAGTCCCATGCTGACACTGACATCTCGTGCAGTACCAATAAACAAGTCTAGTTCTGAGAACAAGAGTAACCGCAACTTCACCTCTTTCCAACATCACCCTGTCACAATTAAATATGTTACAGCTGCTGAAACCATTTTTATAACAAAGTTCATCTCTTTAGCTATCCGACGCTTCAAACGGAACTCAAATCGGATGTCCAGAACTCCAGTTATGAATTTTCGAAGTTCTGTAGCTATTCAGCAATTTTCCTGCGTTTTGCTTACGAAAATCTCACTCCAAAACTCATTCTCTTCAACTCGATCACATTCCAAACAGCCCCTTATCATATCTCTTCACTTCCAAACATTCTTATAACTTGAGCAACACATCCCATCGCCGAAGTGCGATTTCTGAAACATTACGACATCAATCCCCTTTGCAAACTTGCAGCTGAACCTCTTCCGAGACGTAAGGCTACTCAATTGACAACTTCGCAGCACACCAGCAGAGCTGATACATTGCAACTTTCTAATTTTCATCTCCTACAAATAATCATCAATTACCTCTAATCATCTTCCTTCAAGATGTTCCAACTCAATTACCAGTCAAGTCTTAATTTCAAGTCACCTTCGATTCGGAAAACAACAACTCCAACAACGCTTGCACTGTTGCCAACAACAGCCTACTGAATCAATCATCTTACAACTGAAACATAAACGAGAAGCGAAGCTTCTTCCCTACTTGTTTCAAACCAACTTCCGAAACAAACAACCAAGTACCGACAGTGATTCACTCACATGTCGCGTACCAAGGGGTAATACTCCAACAGTATTCAACTGTCGTACAACTCAACTGACTCGACAATTGGCCGGACGGACCGACCTTCTCTGATACCACTATTGTAACACCCTTCTAAACCCCGCAGAAATTAATAAAATAATTCAGAGTAAAACATGAAAATAAGGGTGCCACAATTCAATTTAAAACAAATTATCATAAATCAATTGTCATGCTTCACTTAGGGACAAAATCATCACTTTAACAAAATCATATTTCTACACAGCGGACATTAATCAACAGATAAGCATAACATCATTTATGCAATGTCTCACAAATTACTCCAACAACAACAAAATAGAGTATCATTATAAACTCTAAACTAGCGTTCCCCCCAGTGTTACAATATCAGAGCATGACACCGATGCTATACTAAACAACTGACTCATGAGGTAATCCTCACCGAACCGAAAACCGCTATCCTCAATATGAAAATATAAAAAGTAAGGGTGAGTTTCATTCACAATTAACAAATGTTATCGAATCATAAACAATAACACATCATAGTCACATTATTCACCCAATTTCATTATGTTCTGATTGTCAGGAGGTACTCATCAACACACAACAGCAAATAGAATACATTACCAAAAGACAACACAATAATTCATCCACACAAATCATAACAATTACACCATCATCACAGATTATAACATTGGACAATCTTCCGTTCATGTTATAATCATACAAGTAGCCTAATGCAAATGCAACTATATGTATGTGGTACCAGAATCTGGGATAACCCATCTCACCGATCCACCATCGTCAAGGATACGACGACACCCACTCACTAATTCCACACAATGGGAATTAGCTACCACTGATCCACCATCGTCAAGGATCAGCCACATGATGATTATGAGATGCATGTATCAACCATAACATGTTCATCATCAATATTAAACAACCAAATGTCATAATCATCAACCACCACAATAGTCAATAGCCACACACAGTTAAGCTATTACTCAACCATAATAAAATACATATTTTTACATCAACAATATATGTATAACAAACACCAATTACAACCACAACATCATAACAGGTAAATCATTCATTAATGTGCTTGTACGCATAAACCACCACACAGTGCAACAACGATAACACCTCTCACAATCGTGTACCAAGTCCAACAAATCAACCCAACAACAATGGAGCATTTACATCACCATTCATCAAACACATGATAACCATATTTACCACGAACAACATCCATTTTGCATAACAAGCAGAAGCAATCACATTATAACAACACCCATCATTGCACATATTCAATTATGCAAACAACAAATCATTGCACCTCATCAACTATGCAAAACAAGAATAAACCACATTTGAAGAAAATGATACTTTTCAAAATAAAATCAAGTTATTGTTGTTTTATTTATTTAATATGGTATAGCATTCAATTTAAGGAACAACGTCCAAAACGGCGTCTAAAACGGACTTACGGTTTGAAAGTTACACATCTTTACATTTTTCAAAGAAAACAATTATTGCTACAGCACGCGGCGCCACACACAGTCCGCAGCGCGTAACGAATAGAAAACACGCCTTCGCGACGCAAACAAAGGTTCGCGGCGCGAAACGATAAAAGAACTACGCCTTTGCGGCGCGCACCTACCTTCGCGGCGCGAACTGGCAAAAGTCAGAGCTCTCATCGTAATTGACATCATTACGGGATTTACCCCAAAATCCCCAAAATCCAAACCAAGTTATGTCATGAACCTCAAACACTACCATATCAGCCACATACATGTTATAACACAAATATAACACGCAAAGAGGATCATTTAATCATCATAACAATCATATAATCATACAATTCATCAAATTATACAATTTCCCTTCAAAATCATCCCAAAACCCCAATCTAGCATATAAGCAATTGACACAAATAATGCATCTAAATCAGTCCTATTATCTATAATACGATAAAAGATGTTAAGCGGAAGAGTCCCCCCTTACCTTAGCCAAGGATCTTGATTAGCCCTCTTCCTCTCCTATTCCTCTTTCACGTATCAGCACTTCTACTCTTCTGCTTCTCTTTCACATCTATTTTCTTTTTTCCTCAATTCCTTATTTTTATGAAAATAGATTTTAATTTAGTAAAAGGCCTACTAACATAGCACCCCCTCTTTACTAACACCACATTTGGCCCAATAGTCCATCTCCTAATCCTTTCCAAATAATTCCACAAAATACCGAATAATTTTTAAATAATAATTTAATTTCCGATTAAATTAAAATTATAAAATATGGGGTGTTACACAACTCACCCATATTCTTCCATTGTCATGGTAAGAGTAGTTATCCACATAAGTATTATGCACCCGCAATTTATTCCTAACCATACTAGCTTTGGACAATTTAACTCTGGTCTCAAGTAGAATGCAAATTTTTGGTTGCAATTTGAAGAGATGGGAGTTAATCTCTCTTAATTTTCCAACCTTATTTAGCCCCCTCACATTCCAAGACACTATCATGGATCAAGTATTTCCTGCACTAAAGGGTCGATCCAGCCCCCTAATGCATTGAATCCATTGCTGCAGTGAAGAGATGTTAACTCCTTCCCATTATTTCTACTTGGCCCGTGACCTCTACTCCCTCATCTAGGTGTTGACCACTCAATCTCGACAGCCACACCCTCAGGAGATCCCTCATCCTCTAGCACCCTGGTTGTAGCCACCTCACCTCCTTGATTTTCCTTCCCTTCATGGTTTTTTGCTTAGGTTTCCACTGAGGCACGATGTGTTTCGCATCACAGTTGTGCCCAAATTTCTGACACCTCCCACAGAACTTGGGCAACAACTCATACTCAACAGCCTGCTTGACCAACTTCCCATCATGGTTTTGTATAGTGATTTCCTTGGTTACTTGCTGCGTAGCATCAACTTCAATAAGCATCCGGGCATATGAAGCTCTCCATTTCTGTGCAGTGCATTCATCTGTGACTACAAGGGTTCCAATAGCACTACCTATCTTGTTCAGACTCTTTTCTCCCCACAACTCAATTGGTAATTGGGGCAGCTTCACCCAAATTGGTATCGTGCGAAGCATGTCATTCTTCATACTAAAATTAGGTTTCCAATCCCCAAGTAGCATAGGCATATTCTTGATCATATAAGGCCCATTCATCAGTATCTCCTCTTTCTCCTTGAAAGACTTAAATCGCATGATGAAGTAGCCATCGTCATGGTACAACAGATCTGGAAATTGCACCATGTTCCAATTCTTCATTATGAACTGCTTCACCATGTTCATGCTAAGTTCACCCCCCAAAACATACATGATCAACAATTTCTACAACAATTTCTCCATTTACAACTTTAGGTGCTATAAATTCAAGGCTCATACCATTTGTAGGTTTTCGGTTGTTGCTGATGACATCCATCCAGAGTTTGCGAGGTGCATCAGTGTTAGCAGTAGGTTTGGGGGTATGTCCCTTCTCCGATCGATCCTCGTTACTATGAGTCCCAGTGGTGTGCTTGCTACATCACTCTCGTTACCATCCAGATTAAGCGTAACATTCTCCTGTGGTACTTCCGGTTCAGCTTGCAGTTGCACCAACGAAGTCGTTGGCGACGGAGGCCCCAAAATATGCGGGGTCTCCCCCGTCCCCGTCCTCTCCCTTTCCCTTTAATGTTAATTTAAAAGTCTATTATTATTATTATTATTATTTTATTTTTACTAATCTTTTTATTATTATTATTATTATTATTATTATTATTATTATTATTTTTATTATAAAGCATATTTGTTAGTTTTATATCAAATATAAATTCCTATTAATATTTAATTTTCAATTACTTGGACAATATTATTTTATCTTTTAATTATTATACATTTATGTTATTTACTAATAATAACTTATTCTTAATTATAATATAATAATTGACAATTAAATACAATTTAAATTTTTTATTATGATTTAATAAATGTTGCTTATATTATACTAAAATACTTAATTACTTTAAAATTTAAAAAGTTAAATTGGTATGCACGTAAAAATTATTTATACCATCAATGTAATGTATGTCAACTAATTTCTTTAAAAAAACTCTATTTTCTAAATAGAAAATTTTAAACTAATATTTTAAAAAAGGCTATTAACAAACTAATAAATTTTGAGAAATATTAATATTATAGATATTATTAACGAATAAAAATGAATTATTATGGAGATTTTACTAATAACTTGTGGTGTGATAAGTCACTTATCAATGCATGTTAAAAATTTTTATTTTTACTCAAAGTTATCACTTTTAAAATTTATTTAGCATATCATTATTTAATATTTATTTCAAATATATAATACTTAAAAATTCAAATATAAACTACACAATTTTTTCAACAACCGCGCATCGCACCTGTCAAAGTCTAATTTAGGAAGTACATACACGACACTGACACTGTGACACTGATCTATAAAGCACATACACGACACTGACACGTTGACTAAGATCTTTGAAGCACGAACACGACACTGACACGTTGACACCGATAATAATTTTAAAAATAAATAATTGAACGTAACCATAGTTGACACCGACACGAACACTCACATTTTTTTCAGAGGTGTCGATGTTAAGAATGTAATTCTTATGGATATGTGATAGGATTGTGGAGTTAATTTTAGACAATATAAATGTTTAAGTTAGAAGTTGAATTTATATCAAATGATGCTTTCATTTTCGATCTCTATCTCCCCCAAATTAGATTAGATGATAATTTCTACGTTTGATGGAGAAGAAGATGCCTACTAGTGGATTCTTTGCATAGAGAAAATTTTCAAAGAGCAAAGAACACGGGAAACATTAAAAGTGGTAAAAGCTATTACATCATTTCGAGAAAACTTGGAACGTATTCACCACTGTGTTTCTCTGGCATTTTAAACCCGAACGATGTGACATTTTACCGAAAGAAGAAGAGGAGAAACCAAATCAGGATTCAATGAATTTCATCAAGAAAACTTTTGTTCATGAAGATTTTGCTGCTGAATCTCGAGTTGTTAGTGAAAGGGTTCAAAATCCTGTACTGAATTTGAAGCAACAACTAATTTCAAATCCAATTGCAATTTTATCTATGATTCTCAATATACCGTACACATGCAATTTTTATCTTTTTATCTATCTAAAAAGTATTCAAGACATTATACATATCAATTGAGGAAGAACCATACAAGCCAGTGAGTGTTCGTTGTTTGTCTTCTAATCTTTAGGATTATCACAATCTGAATCTTATTTCTAAAAATCAATTAATAAGTTCTTTAATTATATATATATATATATATATATATATATATATATATATATATATATATATATATATATATATATATATATATATATATAATATTATTTCTACACTAATTCATAGTCCATGTTTTATTTTGTTGAGCATACATATTCCATTGACCATATTTTATTCTAAAATAATTTTGTAAAATTGAAATAGCTTAATTGGTAAGAATTTTGACAAAATAATACAACAAAATGAACAAGGTATGAAATTATTGTAGGTTACTAGTGTATGACAAGTTAAGAATCAAAACAAACTTTATGGCACATGGGATTAATTCGTTGTCGATAACAAACAAACTTTAATAGTTCCCTTTACATTTCTTTTAGCTTTCGCATAAGGTTCTTTTTCAATTTGGGACACTCGTTTTTGTTATCTACTATTAAATATCAATCTCTTGTGTGGTCTGTGGGAAAAGACATTCACTTTTCTATTTCACTACACTTCAACTTCTTCACAGTACTTTGTGTTGCCCATAAATATTTTTTTAATTAAGAGATCTTATTCTAAGTTTCTTTGTTTCCACAATCACTATCCGTCAAGTAATTTCTCTATTTCATTCAGAGATCTTATATATTGTTTTTATTGTTCTTAAATCTTCACTTTCAGATTTTCTTTCACAGGAGATCATAACTTCAATTTGTTTACTCACATATTGATAGGTAATAATATATCTTTCTCCCTTCTTAAATATATGTTTAGTTTTATTTTACCTGAAAAATATTCTACTATATTTAGGTTACCAGATTTAATTTTAGGTTAGTTGATTTTTATTACTTAATTTTCAGCTTTTTTTTAATATCGACATAAATTTGTGTTCTTTAATTTTCTAAATCTTACTCTAATTTTAATATTAACTTTTAGTTTTTTTTTTTTGGTTGAAAATTTCAATTTTGTCTCTTGCTTTAAGAAAATCAAAACAACTATGTTAGTCTATTAAAAAAATTATTATGCTATTGTTATATTTTTTTAAAGAATGTTTAAATTTGAATTAATTTAGAATAAAATTTCAAATTGGTTTAAAAAATTGAAAAGATCAATCAAACTATTTAAGTCAGATTAGCTTTCAAATTAAAATTTTAAAGTCATAAACCGTAAAATATTTTGATACTCTTATATTTATATATTTATGGGTTTAATGGATATGCACCTGTCATCCAATAAAAAACAAACAATTTGTCATATCATTAAAATTTTTTTAAAATAAAAATGGGGTGTAATTGGATGCATGATTGTGATTGGTTGACAGTGTAAAATTATTGAGTGGATCATCCCTTTTCTCTATATTTATATGATGTATTTCATTAATTTATTACTAGTTGGTTTTTTATTTTTTAATCAGTTTAATAGTCTAATTTAATTTTTGTTTTTAAATTTTTTTATATGCTTCAAGCATAATGGATAAAATTTATTTCATAATTTCAAAAATTTGATGTATTATATATATTATATTTTATATTAAATATTTTATTTATATCGCTTTTTTCTAAAATTATTAATTAAATAATAAATAAAATTCAAAATAAAAAATAAAAAATTAAACAACGATAAATTAAATGTTTGAATTATACATTTTTAAGTTGCCATTCAAAATCAAATGAAAACACATATATTTAACTTCAAATTGATCCAAATTATTTTTATTTTAAAATTGATGCAAACCATTTTTATTTTAAAATTAGTCCAAATCATTCTTTTCACAGACATTCATTGTTCTTAACTCCTTTTATAGGTACAGCTGTACCGGGTTTCAATATTCCAACTTTCAATCAGGAATTTGTGAAAAAGAAGTTCCACTCAAACAAAGTATAAGGTTTGTATTCGACTTTTCTGTTCAATTTTGTTGGATATGATATTTAAATATGAAATAATTTTATAATAAAATATAAAATAAAGAAACTAAAAAAGCGGTATGATATTAAGGACTAGTTTATTATAGTTTTAAAATTTGTTTATATTATCAAAACTGATTTTTATGAAAAAAATTAAAAAATTAACTCATTTTTTAATATCTTACAAACTTAATTTTGACATCAAATAACATAAATATATATTATTAAATAATTGTTTTTTTTTTGTTTATCACCACCGGTTTAGTTTGGTTCGGAGGTCAGTTCTGGGATCAAGTGGTTCCAGCCCCCTTCGGATCGCAGTTGCGGGGGATCGAAATTTAATAATTGTTTTGAATGATAAAATATAATGTATAATAAAAAAGGGGGAAAATCAAAATCCCAATCACAAATACAATAAAGTCAAATTGGCACAAGACGTATCGAAGAAACAAAAAATAAGAAGACAAATTAAAACACGGAAAAACAAACACTCAAAAACAAAAGCGAACAAACACCCAACCAACCATAAATTGGAACCAAAACTCAAGAGTTGCACCCACACAACAAAGTTCCACCGAAAAAAAACCCAACTAGAGTTCAGATTTCCTGACCCACCATTGGCAGACTAGGAGAACCACAACAACACCAAAAAACCACTAAACACATTTGTAGACGATCATACCTTTTGATCTGTTATTAGTTAAGACTCAGGATAGAGTCCTGAAATCAATCAGAGAGAGAGAAGGAGAAAGATATGAACGACTCCATAATCAACACTAAGCCAAAAGTTCTCTTATTGGCCACCTCTTTCACGATAGTTGACGAATTATAGAAGAACTTCTCATTAAGCATGAACCAAAAAATCCACACAACTACATGTCAAATCATGGCGAAGACTCCCCTAGACTTAACCTTTGTCCTTAACGAGAGGAAAAACTTCAAAACGTTCCACAGATTCCCAGGAATATCCAACTACACCACCTAACTACCGGAAGATCATATGTCAAACACTAGAGGCTAAAAAAATAAGTGACAAATAGATTGGAAGCAAATTCATGCCAAACCCTACAGAAGATACAAGAGATAACCTCTGGATCGACAACGACCTTCATATTGAACAAATTTTATCTAGAAGAAAACTTATCCTGTAAAATCTGCAAGGAAAAGACTACCACCTTAGATGGTTAACTATTCCAAATAAAGGAAAGACATGGGAACTCCCTAACTAAGGTGGGCTCTATGGGCTGGCTGTGAGCTACAAGGGTAGGTACGCAGACTCCCCAGACAAGATATTATATCTAGAATGCCTCCAGATCCACCTATCACTCTCCTAAAAAAATTACAAACTAAAGGTTATTCACAGATAAAGAAAGATCTCATCCACCTAAGGTCCTATAAAATCCTCGCCACTTCCCTCCTCTCTACCTCAATCACCATTCCAGCTTGAAATTGAGATATGCTAAAATGTCTCTAAAATATAATCTTAAAAGGAATACTACCTAACTAATGGTCTTTTGAAAAGGATGTATAAAGACTTGTCGTCACCTTATCAACAAACAATTCCTCAAACAAATTAGGAGGATCATGCTTCTAGAATCCTATGAGGGGAACTCCACTCCCACTAAGAAGAAATGGAACGGAGCCCCAAAGATCTACCCTCACACAATGAGTAAAACTTGAAGGCACTATACTTGGAAGAGAACATATCAATCCACATACCAGAAAGCACCTAACAAAAGCCTCCGTCTTCATTTGGATAAGATGTGCTAGATTGACCATCCAAAGATCTCTAAGACCTAATCCCTTGTCTCCCTTACATTTACAAATAATAAACCAATTACCCAAGAGGTGTTGGCTTCCCTTTTTACACCTTTTCAAAGGAACCTTCTCTGAATCCTAACCAACCTTTTTCCACACAATCACATATAACTATAAGAAGTAAAGAAAGAAAACATTAATTGCATTGATAACAGTGTTGAGGAGAATCACTTGACCCCCCTTAAGGCTCACAGATCTATGACTCTAGGAATCACATGTCTTCCAAATCAGGTTGATAAAGGGGTTCTCAGGTGGATTCTAACCAAGGAAATCCTCAACTAATCTTAAAAAGGAAGGGTCAACATTAATCTCAATCAAGATACTCATATAAAAATTAACCCTAAGGTCAAAAGGAAGCTCAAACCACCTTAGATTCGTTTTGATAATCCATATATTCCCATACGAAGGCTCATGCAAAAGTAAAGTGTCATTGGAAGATTGAAGATGAGAGACTACCAAGGAAAGAGAAACTCTAAACCTAGAGAAGAAGTTGAGATCAGAAGCTCTCTTGATTAGCCTAATGAGACATTCCACCAGAAGGAGGAAAAATAAGAGATATAGGGTCTCCTTAGTTAAATCCTCTTTGAATTCAAATCTCTTTAGTTGAAAGCCATTGACCAACATGGCCAAATTTCCTATAAAAACATAGGCAGTGATCTAAGATTGCCATTTATCATTAAAACCAAATTTGATAAGCATAAAATTCAGGAAGCTCCAGCTAACTGGATCATACGTTTTCTCTAAGTCAACTGTAAATATGAAAAAAAAGACTTTCTAGGGAGTTTGGCTAAAATGACAACCTTATTAACTGCCATGACTCTATCAACCATCATTCCCCCTTTTAAGAAGGGCGATTAATTCGAAGAGATCAGCTTGTCTATAACAAATCTCAGCCTCTTAGACAAACCTTTGGTTACCAAATTTTAGAGGGATCCAACTAGGGAGATAGATCAAAATTCTGCCAAGGAGAGGGGTCCTTGACCTTGTCAATAAGAGTCACAAAAAAGGAAGAAAAATTGTGAAGTATAGATGCAAATATAATCCACAAATCTACCTTTAACAAGTTCTAGAATATTTTATAGAAGGAAAAATTAAATCCATCAGGACTTGGACTCTTATTACTGTCACCCAGAGACACCACCGCGTAAAGCTCCTCAAGAAGTAAAGAAGAGGTCAAGGCCAAATTGTCCTCCTCTAAGAGTGACCGAAAAGGCACCCCAAGAAGCCTAGGTCCGTGAACATTCAGTTTAGAAAACCGCTCAGAGAAATAATTAAAGATCTCTTCCAAATCTTGGACACTCCTTCAAGCCAACCATCCCCGACTTTAAGAGTTAAGATTGAATTCCTCTAACTCCTGCACTTGATCAGGGTATGAAAGAAAAATCGAATTGGCATCCCCTTCCTTGAGTCATCTATACTTTTCTCTTTGGGATGACAAAGAATACTTTGTCCTAAGAAGGGCCCAAAGATCATCAATGGAAGAAGACATAGTGTCCGCTTCCTCCACAGAAAGGTCATTTTGGTTTACCAATAGATCTAAAGCCCTAATCACCACTCTAAGGGACTAAACTTTGGAATCCAACTTACAAACACTTGCTTATTCCAATATTTGAGAGGTTTTAAGAGACATAACCTTACCCATAAGAATAAAGGCCTTCCATCATGGATTTGAAGGAACATGCCAAGAATTTAGGAACAACACGAGGAAATCAGTATGTGATAACCACTGATTTTTAAATCGAAACGGTTTTGAACCCTGCAACTAATTAGAATACTTACAAAATACAGAACAATGATAAAAACATCTATAGAGAGCTCCCACTATGCTATTGGTATCCATCAACTTTTCCACCCCTCAAAAATCAAGATCTGATCTTGCCTACTAACTGCCCCCTTCCAGGTTTAAGCCAAATAAACTTCTTTCCTAAATGGGGAAGATCCAACAAGTTAATTAGGTAAATAAAGGTTGATAGGGCCACACATTAGACATTACTATAGAGGTTAGAATAAATGTAAAAACATATCTCTCAATTGGAGAGGAGTGTAATTGAAATCTCCTATAACACATTGAACCTCTCCTTAAAGAGAAGCCTTGCAAAGACAGAGATATGTCCCATATATATTTTTTCCACATAAATAATATTTAGAATAGCTATTAGCCACAAAATAAATTGTCTTAGCATCTCCCCGTTCTAAACACACATCAAGACACTAGGACTCAAGAAAGATAAAAGGGAAATCATTTTCAAACTACACTAGATCGAAAGAAGCCCATCACTATTACCAACCACTGGAGTAAAAGTTTACTCATAGGACAAATTCACCCAAAGGGAATGAACATTAGAATCAATGATATGAGGGAGTAACGTATCTTGAATAAACACAAAATACAAGGAATTGTCTAGAATAAGATCCATCACCTTCCCTCTTTTGACGTACTCTCCAGACCTTTATTAATAAAAGATCAAATTAACATCACCCTAGAAAAAAAGAAGTTATTTTATTCTATCTTTATTTTCCACATACATAATATTTTCTAACTCAACTTGTCAATTAGAAAATGCTCACAACCTAACTGCTTTGTAATTCTCAAAACTATTTTAGATGTATCACTATCAATATTTAAAGACACATTGGGTAAACTCTTCTTTAGAGACAACAAACATGAAGAAGAAAGAAATTGAGAGCCTTATAAACAAATAAATAAAACCTTTGTGAACACAAACCTCTCTTTGGTATAGGCGTAGGAATGTTATCTTGCAGACAATTACAACTAGAAGTATAAAGATCACTAGAGAGGTTAGTCATATCTAACTCTTGAGGATGAGTGGGGAACCCCTATATCAACTTGTTTGGAATATGGTTTGAGCCTGAGTGTGAAACGCGATGACCAAAGGTAAAGTTTAAGTCAAGCACTCAATAGTAAGGGAATATCTTGAACTAGCCACTGATGAAAACTCTGGACTCTATGAAAGCGAAGAGATTCTCACATCCCAACCTCTGAGGGAAAGATAGAGGAGATGAGAACAGGTAGCAAAGTATCAACATAACCCAAAGCTCTCACAAATATTGGTGGATTTCCACCCTCGTAAAGAGAAGAAGGATCAAATTGTATGAGGGGTGCAAGATATAATATTTGGCAGGATGAATCCAAATTTGCATCCCAACCATTAGATCCTGGGCGGCGCGAAACTTAGACAAGAAAATAATATGTTGTTTCATTACCAACTCCAAAAGAAAATTCTACGTTCAAAGAAAAAGGGGTGTCGAGCTTAAAAGTGAACCAGAACTAACAACCAAGGGACCACAATAGGAGCCGGCAAATTCAAACTGACCAAAATGGGATTTAGGAACACTTGTAGAACCTGAAGGAGTACCAAAATTCCTGAGGCCCATATATGAAAAAGGTACACACGCTAAGGGTCTGTTTGGTTCAAATGAGGGGAGGGGAGGGATTTTAATGGAGGGAAGGGGAGGGGAGGTGAGGAGATTTTTTTAATTAGATAGGTGTTTGGTTCAAACGAGGGGAGGAAAGAGGAAGAGAGGGATTTTAATTAAAAATATGTTTGATTGAGGAGGGGAGGGGTTTTATTAATAATTTACATTTTTATCCTTATTATCTTATATAAGTGATACAATATGATATTCAAATGTGAAAAATGTATACATATTTTTTTGTTAGTAAAAATTCTAATATTGAGTGACTAAAAAGTTATAATTTACTACATAATGTTAAAACATTAATTTCACTTAATTCGAATAAAATATTCAAAAACAAATTAAATTATATGTTTATAACAACTTTTAAATCTTAATGAATTATTCAACACATTATATACATAAAATAATTTATTATTAAATATAAATGGTTTAAATGTTTTAATAAAATAAATAAAAAATTAAAATAAAAGATTTAAAGTTTGATATAAAAGAAAATATGAGATGATACATAACAAAATTAGAAAAAAAAAATATAAATAAACATAAAAGAGTTATAAAAAAATAAAAAGTGTGTTTTGGAGGGGTTTTGCTCCCCTCCCCTCCCCTCCACTCCCTCATAAAATTTGAACCAAACACATTTAATTAGAAATATTCCCTCCCCTCCCCTCCATCTACCTAGAACCAAACACACCCTAAGGATGAGAGGAAGAAAGGCACAAAGTGAGAAAAATAGGATAATACTCTTTCTCCTCAAAATAATGGTTGATTTGCAAGAATTTATCAACCCAAAAGTCTAAGTCTTTCTTCCAACCAACAACCGGATCTGACATAACATCATCCTTTTTTGAAGCTTCCTTAATCATCCAATGAGAGTAAACATAATCATCTACCTTTAAAAGCACTTTATCATCTATAAAAGGACCAAGCTCAATTACAATCTTAATCCTACATAAGTCAAAATTAATGGATGATTTAATGCATGAGTTTAAGTCTAACACTTCACTAAAGAGATCATCAATTCTAGATCTCAACAAACCATGTGTTAATAGGTAGCCCTTTTCAAGCTAGAACATCTTTTAAAGCAAAATGATGTGTTGGGATTGAAAGAAGGAACATCTGCTCGTAATGGACTTGAAGTCGGTCCAGGATCTTCAAAAAGAGTGCCAACAACGTCTTTGGTGGATGAATCTAGAATACTTGGTAGAAATGGTGATAAAGAGGAAATTATTGATTTCTTACTTTTAGACAATGGTAGTGGTTGCAACCACGCACCAATAATCAGCATAGTTGGTCTTGGTGGGATGGGTAAGACAACCCTTGCTAGGCTCGTCTACAATGACGACAAGGTGCAAACCAGCTTTGAACTTAAAGCTTGGGTTTATGTTTCAAATCCATTTGATATTTTTGGGCTCACTAAAGAAATTCTCGAGCAATTTAATTCTCCAACAGATAGTGAAAGCTTGGAAATACTTCAACGTCAATTGCAACAGATAGTAATGGGAAAGAAATATTTGCTTGTTCTAGATGATATTTGGAAAGCTAATGAGAAAAGTTGGGAGCAGTTACTAATTCCCTTTAATAAAGGATCTTCTGGAAGTAAGATGATCGTGACAACACGAAGTAAGGATGATGCATCAGCCATGGAATCTGCCAAGTTAGTTGAATTAGAACAACTCGAGAAGAGTGATTGCTGGAGTTTATTTGTGACACATGCTTTTTACGACAGAAACGCAAGTGATTATCCAGATCTTGAACCAATTGGAAAGATGATTGTAGACAAGTGTGGAGGGTTGCCATTAGCTGTTAAAACAATGGGGAACCTCTTGAGAAAAAAATTCTCTAAAAGTGAATGGGAGAAAATATTGAAGACTGATATGTGGTGTTTATCAGAGAGAGACAGCAACATAAATCCAGTATTGAGACTGAGTTACCATAATCTTCCTTCAAATTCGAAGCGTTGTTTTGCATATTGTTCCATATTTCCCAAGGGTTATATGTTTAACAAGAATAAGTTAATCAAAATGTGGATGGCAAATGGTTTTCTGAATTCCTACAAAAGTAACAAAAGTAAAAAAGAGTTGGGTAGTGAGTTATTTGATGATCTTGAGTCAATTTCATTTTTCCAAGAATCACTATATTTTCCTGGACTTTTTGTCATGCATGATCTTGTCAATGACTTGGCAAAATCAGAGTCTAGAGAGTTTTGCTTAGAAGTGAAAGGTGATATGGGGCAAGATATATCTGAAAGGACACGCCACATTTGGTGTTCTCATGACACTAGTGCAAAAAGAACAATATAATTTAAAAATTTACACCCAATATATTAAAAATGGGTGTAAATGAGAAACACGGTGGCAATTTTGTAAATAAAATATCTTTCTAGGTATTTTCAGATGACAATATACACCCTATTTTCTAAAAAAGGGTTTAAATTAAATATATTATTTATAATCAAATCTGAATTACTCCCTTTAAACTAAAAAATGGGTGTGAATTTACGTAAACTAAAAAAAATTATAACTCAAAATATTATTAAGAAGTTAATAAATGAATTTTAATAGGTCTCAATTTATTAGAAATAAAATAATTTAAACATATTAATGACATAGTAATAAATAGTAACAAATTTGTTAAAGTGAATAAAATAATCCAGATTCGTCACATTTCACGCAGATTCATCGCACAATGTTCTAAACCCAGATTCATCGCATTTCACCGGAACCATTTTCACCAACGCTTCTCATCGAAACTCTTCGCTTATTTCACAGCTCACCATCACAGTTCACCACCGACAACGAAGCTGAAGAAATTTGAGAGGAACACATCGTTCATTTCATAGTGACGACAACGAAGCTGAAGCCGTTTGATCAAATTCCCCAACCAAATACCCCAAAACGAACTTCATGGCGACGCCGTCATTTTGTTCTGGAAACTGAAGTGTGCCGGCGGCGATGCCGAATTGCTTCACGTTTCCGACAATCATCGAGTCGTGTGCGGAGTCGAAAGGATTTGCAGAAGGTGAAGAAGTTCATTATTGTGCTGCGAAGTGCTGTTTTAAGTCAAATTCATTTGTGGATACTTCGTTGATTGACATGTACTCGGTAAAGGGTTGTATTGAAGATGCTTATAAAGTGTTTAGTGAAATGCGTGAGAGTAATGTTGTTGTGTGGACTGTTGTTATAAGCGCTTATATATCTTGTGGTGATGTGGCTTCTGGGAGATTGCTGCGTTGTGGGATGTCGCTATTCTTCGGGTGATGATGATGATAGAGATGAAGGATTGGCGTCGTGGTTTGGTGGATGAAGGATGTTGAAGGCGATGATGTCGTTGCTGTATAGAGAAGATGAGAGTTCTGCAGATTGAAGGTTGAAGTGGTGGAGATGGTGAATGGTGAATTGAAGGTTGGAGTTTGAAGATTGTTTCGTGAATTGGTGAATGAAGACCCTCAAGGATTGAAAGAGATTTTCTGAGTATTTGTGATGAATAAAGAGTTGATTTTTCTTCAAGGTACCCTCAAGGGTGAGCCAAAAATGATTTCCCTTTGTGAATGAAGACCCTCAAGGTATGCTTTATTTCCTTTATGAGTTATATGTTAATGACTAAATTTTGGTGGACCGGTAAGAACCCCGACATCGATTCCAGCTTGCTGTAGGGGCTCAATGGCTTCTGGTACATCCTCTAGCAGCTTGTCCTCAATTCTAGTTGCTCCAAATAAATTCAAATTGCCTTCTATAAGAGCTGCAGATTGGTTTTGAAGTTAATGCTCTTTTTTTTGTGGTGATTCTTTCTACTGGACCTCTATTGGTTAATTTGAGTTTTTCTATAAGCATAAACATCTTTGATACTG
Organism: Vicia villosa; assembly: GCF_029867415.1. Classification (NCBI taxonomy): domain Eukaryota; kingdom Viridiplantae; phylum Streptophyta; class Magnoliopsida; order Fabales; family Fabaceae; genus Vicia; species Vicia villosa. Next base: position 192,259,083 of record NC_081182.1, on the reverse strand, counting down.
TTTATGATAGTTTATAGAAACAACTTATAACATGTCCATAAGCTGTTTTTAACAAATATCCAGAAGCTCTCCAACATAGCTTATTTGATAAGCACATATGCTATAAGGGCTTAAGTAAGTTGTTGATCCAAAAATATAACTAATAAGCATTCTATAATAAAATCACCTAAAGCTAAAATTACAATTTTCACTTTCAGATGCAATTTTCCTTTTTTCTCTATCAGTTCTCAGTAATGATTATGGCATGTTGAAAACAAGCACATAAGATTGTGTGATTTTCTGTGTTTGACATTAAAACATGCTATAGCAAGAGGACTTAAAGATCCTTCTTTTCGAGTGATTTAAAGCCACTTTGCAATTTCAGCTAATCTAGGAGAGGTAGCAGCAAAGGTGATGTATACTCTCATGCCATTCACTTAAGATCATTTGTTTCCGCATTATTTTCATGGTGTCGTTCTGTTATGTTACAGTGTTCATTTAGTGGAACTTCGACTACAAACACAATGGTTGGCGCTATTTCAGTAACCCACCCAGCAACCACCATTTTAACATCTCGGACATATAGTCGAAAACCTGGTAGGCAATGCAATCTAGACTTTCAGAACCACCAACCGCTCTTTTTCTTCATCTTTTATCTTCAACAGATTCCAGTAATACTTTCTTACTATTATTTCTATAGGTTTCTTTGGTGGATTTGGTTTTGCTCCAACTGCATATTCTGTAAGGCTTTTTGTTTTCACATTTTCTTCATGCTCATATCAAATTGCCAAATTTAGTTCTCAAAACTAAAAAATAATGCAATTCTTGGCTTGTAATTGTTTCAGCTTCCTAGCATAATGTGGCTAATAATTAAGAAGCCAAAGAGATTCAGCACCAACTGGTTCATCAATTGGGTAATTATCAATTCACATTATCATCTTTTCTTTAAAATCTAACAATCCAAAATCAGAATACAATTAATGTGTATTTCATTTCAGGGTTCAATTTACATAGGAGTGTGTATTATGGTGGCATCCACAGTTGGTGGCTTAAGGAACATTATTGCTGATTCATCCACTTACAGTTTCTATACCTAAACTACACGATGTTGCAATTATCTCAAACTTTACCCAATGTCTTTACTTTTTTTAGTAGTATGATGAATCATAGTTATTGTATGATTAATTATAAAAAATAATAGCTCACATAAAGTAGCACAATGTTGAATTGCATGGTGTATACTATTAAATTTTAATTGCAATTTTAGTCCTTCCTACTATTTCACTTTGTAAGAATAGTCTCTATTTTTTGTTTTATAATGAAACTCAACCGTAAATACGAAGGTTTAAACTCCAGTGATGACGTTCAATCTAACGATATTAACTTTTGTGTTTGTTGAGTTAGGATTTGTCAACAAAACAGTCCCAGATTGGCTTATGTGGCTTCTTCATGAAAAGCTTGGAGTTTCAGATTACAATAATGCGCTGAAGGCATCATTTAATAAGCTCTAACTTAATATCTGTTTTTGAATTGGACAATTTATCCATTTTTATGTTTTGCAGGTTGGTTATGTTCCTGAAGCTGACTCATATCCATCATGGCTAATCTCTCAACCTTACTCTCATCTTTTACCTTCAGTTGTTGCACCAGGAACTCCAATTGCTTGTTTAAAGGAGGAACTTAGAAATAAATTTGGTATGTTTTCTTTATCTGTATAAATTGTGGTTGTATGAGAATCTATACAAAGCAACACTTAGGGGAATCTGTACAAGTAACAAATCTCTCTGGTCCTATTTATTGCTGTGTTGTAGTGGTACCCGATTTTCCTTAATTAACTGGTTAAAATATTTGTTGCTGAGAAATTGAGAAATATTTGTGGCCAGAAGTATTGAATCATAACTACAAATGGTATACATGCTCACATGCAAAAGAATCTAATTCAAAGATATAATCAGTCACATACTTCTTTAGATATTCATTTCTAAAACTAGCATGAAAGATCTACATAATAATTAGTTATGGACTAAACATATAAATTGATTCAAATCATTTTCTATATGAACTCTTTTAATGGAACAAGTTCATGCATGCGCTAAAACCGGTAATTATTGAAACATTGGTAATTATTGAATTGGGAGAAATTGCACCTATCACTGAAAAGAATCTTATTCCTTTGGATATTCTGTTTTGATGTTGTTTTATTAGCCAAAGATTGTTTGAACTATTTAGTCATTTGACTTATGCATTTTCACGGTTGTTCTGATTATCCTGATTGGGCTGTTTCAAATATATTGTCATCTCTCTTATGCGTATTGAAGTGATTTTTTTCTACTTTCGAGTTTTCAGTTGCAAAACCTCTAGTTGTGGATGGCACTGCAAAGTCACATGAACTATATCTTGCTTATGACGAGTTCTCTCTTTCAGAGCTTGAACCTCCTCTGGTTCTACAAGAGTTTGTGAATCATGGTGTGTAATCTGATTCATAGTCCACTATCAGTCTGTATGTTGGAAAGGATAACTCAGCATTAAAAGTAAATGACGTGAGTATTATTCAAAAGACTAACGTAGAGAAAGCGGAATCTCATACAAATTACAATTGTTAATTTCTTTTATGTGTATGATTTTATAGTACTTGAAATATTATGACTGCACATGATTTTGTATACCTTTTGGTTAATATTAAAAATATTTTGACTTAGTTAAAATATGATTTTTATGTGTATGATTTTATAGTATTTGCAATATTATGACTGAAAATGAAATATAACTAAATGGTGTATATAAAATAGGGTGTAAATAGATATAATTGTTCATTCATAAATGGTGTATTTACACCCGATTTTTATTAAAATATGCTGTAATTAAGAACATATCTACACCCGGTTTTTATTAAAATAGGGTGTAATTAAGAACATATCTACACCCGGTTTTTATTAAAATAGGGTGTAATTAAAACGTAATTACGTTCAATTACACCCGATTTTTATTAAAACAGGGTGTAATTAAAACGTAATTACGCCCAATTACACCCGATTTTTATTAAAACGGGTGTAATTAAAACGTAATTATGTCCAATTACACCCGATTTTTATTAAAACAGGGTGTAATTAAAAACGTAATTACACCCGATTTTTATTAAAACAGGGTGTAATTAAAAACGTAATTACGTCCAATTACACCCGATTTTTAAACGGGTGTAAATTCGTTAGACATTTCTCACCCTGTGGATATACACCCGATTTTTATTAAAAATAATGGGTGTAAATTTAATAAAAAACGGGTGTAAATTAACATTTTTGTACTAGTGTGATTTGAAAGTCGGCGATGGGATATTAAAGCACATTTCTAAAGCTAAGGGATTACACAGCTTGTTGGTAGAATCACCAAGGTATGGTGGCAAATGCTTCATGATAAGCAACAATATGCAATGTGATATGTTTTCAAAATTAAAATATTTGCGGATGTTATCATTTAGTGATTACAAAAATGCATCCGGAGAGCTAGAACTAGCGGATGAGATAGGGAGTTTAAATCTTTTGCGCTATCTAGACCTGTCTTGGACAAATATTAAAAGGATACCCGACTCTATCTGTAAGCTTTATAACTTGGAGAGACTGGAATTGGAAGGGTGTGATAATTTGACTGAATTTCCTTTAGATTTTTACAAACTTGACCGTTTAGGCCATCTTAATTTGGAAGGAACTCCAATAAAGAAGATGCCAAAGAACATAAGGAAACTAAACCATCTACAAACACTGACTAATTTTGTTGTGGGAGAGTCGAGTGGGTCTGATATTGAGGAGTTAGAAAGTCTCAATCTTCTTCAAGGAAAAATTAGTCTTTCAGGATTGAACAATGTCACGGATCCTACACATGCCGTAAAGAGCCGTTTGCAAGATAAGAAGTATTTAGAAGAAATACATATGATATTTGATGGTTCAGTAGTGGAAAGCAATGTGTCTGTCTTGGATGCCCTTCAACCAAATAACAATCTGAAGAGACTCACTATCCAGAACTACAATGGCAATATGTTTCCAACTTGGATAAGGGGATGTGATTTACCCAATTTAATATCTCTTAAACTTCAGAACTGTAATGGAATAAAGATCTTTGGCAATAACTCAACAAATGTTCCATTCAAGTTCCTTGAAGTTTTGAAATTTGTCTGTTTGTCTGAATGGGAGGAATGGGTATGTATTGAAGGGTTTCCTCGGCTTAAAGAGATTTCTATAAATGATTGTCCAAAATTGAAAAGGGTATCACTGCCTCAACATCTTCCTTCATTACAAAAATTGATGATTGGGGATTGTGAAATGCTAGACGTATCATTTCCCAATTTTGATAATATCATAGAGTTAGATATATGGAGTTGTGGGCGGATTTTGATAAATGAGTTGTCATCCAGCTTGAAAGATTTCAGAGTTGAGGGAAATCAGTACGTTGAGTTTTCCATGGATCATTTAATTAACAATCCCAATTTGGAAGAGTTGGAGTTGGATTTCAAGGACTTTGTAGAATACCCCTCAATGGATTTGTGTTGTTATAATTCTCTGTCAAAACTTTCAATAAAAGGATGGAAGTTCTCCTCCTTGCCTTTTTCACTACACTTGTTCCCCAATCTTGAATATCTAGAAATCCGTGATTGTCCAGAATTAGAATCTTTTTCTATGGGAGGTTTGCCTTCAAACTTGAGCTGCCTTACAATATATAATTGCCCAAAACTAATTGCTTCCAGAGAGAAGTGGGGTTTGTTCCAACTCAATTCTCTATATTACTTCACTGTTAGTGATGATTTTGAAAACGTGGAGTCCTTCCCCGAGCAGAACCTACTGCCACCAACTCTGAAAGTTCTTACATTGGATAAATGTTCAAAGCTAAGAATATTGAACTTCAGGGGATTTCTCCACCTCAAATCTCTTAGTAATATATGGATTGAAAATTGCCATAGTCTTGAGAGTTTGCCGGAGGAGGATCTACCCAACTCCCTTAGAGTATTATCAATTCTTAGTTGTCCATTACTCGAGGAGAAATACAAAAAGGAGGGAGGAGAGCGTTGGCATACAATTCGTCACATCCCTAATGTGAGCATTGACTTTATTTACCAGGATTGGATTGAGGGGTAGAAATGAGGTGTTTGTCACAGGCAAGTACAATCCACGTGTTCATTTTTTCTTAACTTTTGTATTTGCCATAATAATAAAACCCTGTATTTCATATTGAACAGTGGCAATTCTACTGAAGCTCAAAGATCTTGCAGTTGCAGACCAAGAGATACCATTGCCATCAACATGAAGCGCAACCGCTCTCCTAATCTTTTCATCAATTCAAAAGTATATGTGTAAATAAATAAAAATATGGATTTCAACAGTTTTTGATTGTTGTGTGGTTAATAAGAATTTGTATTTCCCTTTGTTAATTGTCTAGTTTTCCTTTTCTGTAGTGTATATTGTGTCTACCTACAAAACATTAAGACTGGATACTGTAATATTCCTATTATGCTATTGATTCTCAAGTTGTCAAAACCTATTTATATCTCAAGTTGTCAAAACCTATTTAATTATATACAAAGTCTCTGTCTACCAGGATCTTATCAAATTCCTTGGGGTTCATGCTTAATAAAATTAATCACAGTTCTTTCTTTTGACAATAAATTTTGTCTTCCTGAACAAAGTTGTCTTCAAGAAGGAATTTAGAGCTATGAAATATCATATTGCTTCACTGATGTAAGTGATTATCCTATGCATAATTATGTACTTTCTCTCAAGTTCTGTGAGACTAGTTTGCATGTGGTTTATGAATGAGGATGTCTTCTGAAGACACTGATTTTTTTTGAGGAATTTAAGCTACATGTACAAAATAGGACAGTAAACTAGCAACAAAAATACTATAAATTTTTAAAAGCTACAAGAAAATAGTAATAGTGTCATTTTTTTAACAGCAATTATATATTAGAGTTTTAATTTTATTATAATATAGTCCTGATAGTTCATAGCAATAGAGCTTGGGTGATAGACTTGTTTAAGAAAATAATGATTTGGAAAGCAGATTATGGGATCGATTTCAACCTGTACTGGAAGCTGCTGCAGGGCATGTGCAGAATGTATTTTCTGAGTGTTTGTGAACTGAGTACTAATACAGAAGCTGGTTTTTGGTTAGGCTATGTGTGGTCTCATTTTAAACAGGTTACCATACAATTCATACACGGTATCGGTAATTTTAGGTTGCACGATCTTTGTAAAAATTTGAAGGCTTCAATTCCAAAGGCTGATGATAATATAAGAGAGTAAAAGCTATTTTCATGTGATAGCATTTGTCATTGTTCATAGGTGAAAACAATAACGATTTTGAGAAATTGAGAGCTTTATGGGAAAAGGTAATAGGCAACATAAAATTCTCACAGTACCATATTTGATTTTACAGAATACTTTGTGTTTAACAAGTTAAGCTATAACAACATGCTAGCTGCTACATCTGATATGTATGTTTAAATAAAAAAAGATCTTAACAGCATGCTGCTATAATCACATTTTTACATTCCAATGATTCAACAAGATTTTTTATCTCTTGTTATGAGTAAAAAGTTTAAAAGCAAGATTAATCTATTTATAATGTGTCACAATGGGAGTTTTTAAACTTTTTACTATTCTTTTTCTAGATTATTGGTTAGCATAATGTAGGTTGTTTTTCATTTTTTGAAATTGTATCTAGTTGCCCCGCGCACTTCCTCGTGCATGCAACACACTGGCTTATAAGGCCAACACACATAATATAGGAGAATTGTGAAATTTACTAAGTAACTTTTGCATTATCTCTACTTCTGATGGTATCACTAATCTAATCTTCCAATAAAGCAATCCTTCCCTGACAGGGTATTGAGTTGGTTCAGTGGCTTGTGCGTATGTATCAATTAATTGCTTGTAATGCGGATCAACAACTAATTTAGCAGTTAATTCTTCTAGAAACAAGGAATGCAACTCAGACCATGCAAACATAAAAATTCGTGATATGCATCCGCAACTTTATTATCCTTTCCGGGCGTGTATTCAATTTGAAAGCCATACCCCAAAAAACTTATGTAGCCACGCTTGTTGTGCGGGTGTTTGAAGGGATTGATCCATCAGGTTTTTCAAACTTCGCTGGTCAGTTCTGATGATAAACTGGTTGCCTAACAAATACTGCCTGAATTTGGCCAACGCTTAGGTAATAGCCAATAGTTCCCTTGTGTAGGCGGGTTGCTTTTGCTTGCGAGGTGACACTTTCTTGGAGAAGTAGGCAATAAGATGGCATTTTTATCCCAGTACAACTCCCACCCCGATGCCCGAGGCTTTAGTTTCTATAATAAATAGTTGTGAGAAGTCCGGTAAACCTAACACTGGTGCTTCCGTCATGGCTGTTTTTAGTTTTCGGAAGGCTATGTCTGCATCAGCATCAGGGGTCCATCTGAAACTGTCCTTCTTCAAAAGATCCATTAATGGAGCAGAAATGTTGGCATAGGCTTTGATAAACCTTCAACAGTTTGATATTGCTTAGTGTGAGCCATTCCAAAACTACTTGCACTTTGCTCATTTCTATCGGAACTCCTCTACCCGAAACCTTGTGCCGTAAGTAATCCACTTCCGTAGCGCCAAAAGAGAATTTGGAAAGCCTGGCATATAGCTGATGTTGTTACAATGTTTGTGAGACTGATTCTAAGTGCCATAAATGATCCCTCCATGATGCACTGTATATCGGTATATCATCAAAAAAACGAGAAAAAACTTTTGGAGCGCACTTTGAAATATTTTATTCATTAAGCATTGGAATATATTGTGGTATCATTTGTATTGCAAAACACTCATCAATTGCCTTTGTATTGCAAAACACTCTTGAAGTGATTCAATTGAGCTTGTGTTTCTTCCATATTGTCTTTATCCTGCAGTGTGATAAACTGATTCTTCAGGAAGAGTTTTAATTTCACAAAGTTGTGCATCGACATAAACTGTGCAAACCCTATTTATATTTTCAGGAACACTTTATGTTTAGCAAGTTTAAACTATAACAACATGCTGCTACATCTGATATATGTATTTACATAGAAAAAGATTTTCACATTCCAATGATTCAACAAGATTTGTTCCAGGTTACCGTTTAAAGAAAGATAGTTATTTTCTACAACATATTTGAAATGTAACTTTTGGTTAAAAGTTAAATTATGAAAATTTTGGAAGGCATGCAGGTCAGAGATAGCCATGTGTCACTATTCTAATCTATCTTTCTTTGTAGTCAAGTTTTATGTACAAAATGTCACAAGAAAGACTATTATCAGTGACTTATGTATATATCTAACCATGGTTTTCTTTGCATTTATTTACCAAATTCGTCGTTCTCCGTAATCGTTAGTCATTCTCGTCACCAGACGCCCATGTTTGCATGTTATATACTTACCAACACTCACGGGAGACGACTCCGACTATGAATTCGTCACATTTATCAAAGTTCAAACTTATTTTGTTTGACAACCAACTATAACATCTTGATCGGTGCCATCAAGCTCTGGTTTCAATGTCAATAACAAGAAGACTATATACAGTGCTGTGATCATTCCAAGGATATCACCATTCATTGTCGCACATAATGAAAACAAGTTATGCACAACTCTGTTATTTGCCATCACACCTCATTTCCAATTGCAATACCAATCATCTACCACTTGTTATGATATTTGGGTGGGAAAAGACCTAGAAAGTCTAATGCAACAATATCCATTATCTCTATAAAGTTGTTGTTAGTCTCAACACTCTAAAGTTGGAAAATATGGATGTGTTGATAATTTGGATCATTTAGTCTAACATCCCATCCCAAACAACACAATGAGCTCTTCTTATGTGGATTCCATCCTTGATTGCAAACGTTGAATAGGCTCACATAGTTTATTCTTTAAAAATGCATGCTGAGAATGCACTCAAACCAACTCCAATAGTTCATTGTATGGTTGATCGTTGCACAACTCCATATTTTCCATCACACCTAATTTTCAACTGCAATAACAATCATCCATCACTTGCTATGATGTGTAGGGGATAAAATACATTCTTTTGTTTTAATAATTTTTACTATTTTTTTATCACGTCAGTTTTTTACTAATTCCCTAACATTGTAGGGATACAATATTTTGTTTTTAATTTTGAATATAAAAACAATTATAAAAAAATTATGTCCGTGAGAGAATAATCATTCTTTGCTTACTACGAAAGTAATCTTATCCTTAGATTTAATTGAATACTGTTTGGATTGAAATCATTCCACTTTTGGTAATTTATCCATGAGAGAGGTATATGCCTTCAAATATATGAAGCTCAAACAACTTTTCACTGGCTCCACCACTAGTTTCATAATTTAATAATTTTCTACGAAGACAATATTTGACATAATGATTTTTTGACAAATCGTAACAGATAAACCCTTTAGCATCATGTGTGTAAGTATATTATGTATCAAACATTTGTTTGCATTAAGTTCAAAAGATTAATTATTATGTAGATGCAATGAAGTTGTAAAACTATTACCAATAGAAACTCATCAATATCAGTTTCATTCTCATGATCAATCATCCTAGTATAGCATCCTCTAAGCTTGTATTTTCTAGTAAAGAAAAAATATATCTGTTAAGGTATTGATCCAAGTTAACTAATTTCATGAAATGAACAAACTAACCAAAATAATAGAGTGCTCTTGTTGCTATTGCTTGTGGAAATCCCAAAACCTAAAGGTCTTCAAGAAATTTTTCATTCACTTTTGGAATAACCACTTTTTGTAAAAAATAAAATGATAGAAACTACAATAAATATGCAAAAAATACAGAAAATAAAATTATATGACACTAGTGTTATTAGTATTACATGTTATATTGCAAGTACTTGATAATGTGAAGAAACATACAACCAAATTATTGATTTTTCTGAACTGTTCTTCTGTCTTCAACATTCTCATTCTGATTCTTTTCCTTTTGGTTTGCTTGTTTTCCAAAATAAATAAATAAGCAATGATCATAAAAAAGCAAAAATTAAATAGAACAGTGAAACGAATAATGTTTTCTGAAGTGTAGAGAAACAAGATTGTTGTTATAGGTTTTAGTAGAAAGACATGGCATTGTTGTCGGGGAAGAAGAGAAACAAAGAGATAACACTGTTAATGTCAAGTCCTTCACTTCCAAACTCAGAAATTTTTTAACTTGTTAAATGTGATGATAAAAAACCAGCGGTAATAACCAAGCTGTCACGCATTAAGAAAATCGAAAAAGACTTTAAGACAAATAAACAAAAGAATTAGTTCATTCATTCCAATGAGTACTTGGCATGAAAGTACGAAACGGTAAATACGTTAAGAAATTTGGCACTGATTGTCAAACCAGAACTGAACAACAATCACACAACAACAATCAAAGAAGAGAGATGAAGAATATTGTAACATAAATCAAATCGAATTCTTATTGGAAGTTAGAAACCGAGTCATTCTCTCAATCGAGAGTTGAGTATACGATATGCTCCATCCAAAATCCGCGTTAGGATTAAGTAATTGTATCCGCAGAATCGCGTTAAAAAAATACTTCGTTGCCGGACGGAGCCTGGGCAGCTGCCCTAGCTGGCTAGGCGCTGGCTCCTTCATTTCTCTCCATCAAGTAATTTCTCTCTTTCATTCCGAGATCTTATTATCATCTTTCAGTAGTGTGTATATATATATATATATATATATATATATATATATATATATTATTGTTTCTAATTTTATAAATCTTACTCCAATTTTTATATTAATTTCAGGTTTACAAAGTCACTGACCAGAGACTTAGTAAAGACTACCTCAAGAGGTAAGAAATTGAAACTCCTTGAATAATGGTTCCGACAACAGTAGCAATTAAATCTAAAGTTAACAAATCTTAACCTAAGATTCAAGTGGTAACTACAAGTCGTTGATTTGGTGGTTTGTGCCACGTTATGTGACAATGTTGACTATTACATATTGAGGGTTGAGTTTTTCAAACTCTTAATAAAGTTATATATCGAGAATATATATCTCAAGAAATAGATACAAATTGAAATTCACTTATATGAATTTCAAGATGGTGTCGTCTCAAAATGAGAGTTGGAGTTTCTCTCGTGAAAAATTCATGAAAAACGAAAAAAGCACATGAACATAAATAATGCTAGGTGAGAGATGTAGGAGAAAAACCATTAAAAAGTGTGTGTATGATAGCGTCACTCTAATCACATGGGATAACGGTTCAAAGCATAGCTACCTAACATTTTGATTAGACTTTGCATTGTCATTAATAAAGTTAAGTTCAAATCGAAAGATATTTAACTTTATTAACATTCTTTGTTTCCTTTTTTCTGGAATTGATCTTGACATTATTAGAACAAGTGAGGATTGTTGTAATTAATAATAATTAATCGCCATATGTGTGTTTCAAAATGAAAAGAAAATATGCAACTGAAGATTGTTTTCTGAAATCACAAATAAGCAACACTTGTGAAGTGTTGCAGTAGGTAGTTTGTATTTTGAATTCAGATATAGGCAATGCTTCTGAAGTGTTGATGTAGGCGAAATATTATACCGGTTGGTAAAAGGTGTTGATGTAGACGAAACAGTGAAAAATTTAGTAAAAGTGTTGCTGAAAGTGTATGTTTTATCAAGGGTCACAACATTAAGAATCAACACCAATTTGGCCTATTAATTAAGCATTCCAAATTCAGAAAAATATAAAAAAAAATACACCCTCTTCACTGAAAATTACAGACACTCTTCGCGACATTCGAGTTTTCGTCGGTCTTGCGTAAATTCGATAAAAAGCTTAATTATGCTGGGTATTTCTGCGTAGCAACTCTAAGACAATTTGAGAGTTTGAAGCACTTGGAAAACTCAACGAAACAAAACAATAAAGTCACCATCGAACATTTATTTATCCTACCCACAGGAATGAAAAATATTGAAGAAAACTAGATAACCAAGCAATGGTCTCAGAGAACGGGTAAGGGTGTCTTTTACGTGAGGAGAAGGTATTAGCACCCCTTACGTCTGTGGTACTCCACGGGATCCATTCTTGCTAGTTTTCTAATCTAAGGGTGTGTGTATGTGTAACATGCGACGTGCTAAGGGAAACATGCAATGGAAAGAATAAGCAAGATAGAAAGAAAAGTCGAACAAAATAAGAAAAGAAAAGTCAGCTCGCTAGGGTGTTTGTACCCTGTGCCTACGTACCTCCAACATGCAGTGGAGAATCAGAGCGTTGTAGTTCGGCTCAAAATTTTCTGTTTCTATCTCGATTCACGTCTCCTAGAGAAACAGAACCGATCACCCTAAGGGAGCATGCAAACAAGGAGCATCAGAAAGATCCTAGCAAACATGGCATGTGAACATGCATCATAGATAAGTAAGTGAGTAGGCATCACCGATTGAAAAACAAACATGTAACAGGCATACACGAATGTGAGTGTGTGAAAAGGCATCACAAGTGATAACGCGAACAGGCCTCGCAAACAACATGTAACAGACATACATGTGCAAGTGTGTGAACAAGCATCACAAATATCCTACAAACAGGCATCGCAGGTAAGAGAAGGTATGTCATATAACACGCAACAAACATGTAAATAGCAACAACACACAATCAAGCTCCGTTCAGAAAGCAAACAAACTACCGGAGTAGTGACCTGAGGAAAGGGGAAATGCTCTAGCTCTCGGGAAAAGTCCTTCGAAGCCACTGTCAATGGGGAAAGTCCACCAAGACAAGCACACAACAAGCTCTAGATAATGGAGAAAGTCCTCTGAAGCCACTATCAACGGGGAAGGTCCTCCGAGACAAGCCAAAAAACAAGTGCTCTAGCTAACGGGGAAAGTCCTCTGAAGTCACTGTCAACGGGGAAAGTCCTCCGAGAAAAGCATACAACAAAGCTCTAGCTAATGGGGAAAGTCCTCCGAAGCCAATGTCAACGGGGAAGGTCCTCCGAGACAAGCCAAAAAATAAGTACTCTAGCTAACGGGGAAAGTCCTCCGAAGCCACTGTCAACGGGGAAGGTCCTCCGAGACTAGCCAAAAAATAAGTTCTCTAGCTAACAGGGAAAGTCCTTTGAAGCGACTATCAACGGGGAAAGTCCTCTGAGGCTGTTAGCTGGAGATTTCGTTTCATAAATGTTGTCCTTCGAAGAAGTTGAGAATCGAAGAAAAGATGGTTACTGATGACCATCCCGTAAAAAGTAAGAAAATGACTACTGATGGTCATGTTTCGAAGATAAAGACTTCTAAGTTCGATGAAGATAGTGAACACTGAAAGACTGATGAAAGCATATGTCTTCGGGACTTAGACAAAATTTATAAAGTATGTATTTAAGTGTTACTACTTAGCGTGTTTTCATAGTGTTTTTTACACTGCCACGCGTCGAAGACGGACTCAGGCGGGAAGATTTGAAATTCGAAGACGGTTTCGTAACTGTCCAAATACAGATGGCTTCGCTGGAAGTTCTGATGAGAAACGTGGCAGCAGATTAGTGTAGGACCGTTAAGGTCGAAACTAGTATAAATAGGGGTCTTAATGTTAGGATTCCGTGTGTTCATTTTGTACAAATCACTCACATATTTACTCAAGTATCAAGTGTTACGAGAAAGAGTTCGCTGAGAAAATGTACGTATGACACCACCATTTTAATACATGTGTATTGTATTTCATTTTCGAATATATTTCTGAATTACTGCATTCCATTTATTTCTTGTCATTTACATTCCTGTATCTTTATTTTAAATCACTTACTTTCGAATTTACTTTCATGATCATTTACTTTCAAAGTCTTTAACGTTTCTGCAGTTTAAGATTCTTTATGTTTTAACAATCTTTAAAGTTTCGTATATTATGTTACTTATCTTTTCGTTGAAGTTATAATTACATATAACAAAGCAATTACCAAGATTATTTGTTCTCGAATTGAACAACATTCATCGAAGAGGACAGATTATGAATATGATTCGAATGAACATTGATAACAATCTTCTTGACTATGTGTCCTAGGATCAATCTAGTCGATCCTGCGAGTAACCAAATCATATTTATTATAATTTGGAAGACTAGCGGTTGTTTACCGGAAATCACCGTAAACAAATTGGCACGCCCAGTGGGACAGTGTCACGCGGATTGTTTTAATCAATTGTTTTGTTTTTGTCTAGACAATATCAAGACCTTGTATGAACCTTAGGAACAGTAAATTAAAGAACAGTGCACAACCGATTCCCAAACGAAGGTACAACACGAAAATGGCTGTCACAGCCAGTGCAGGGGGTGATCAGGATCCCCCACAAGTTTCAGGATCAGGAGCGGCAAATTCGACTTCCAGTCAGGGAACACAGAATACGACGGGTCCAAATGGATCGAGACCTGCAGACAATTCCCAGACCACGCCTGAAAATACTACAGGGCATTCAGGAACTGTTCCAGTTTCGGCATCGATAACCGCACCCTCATCCACAAGTGCAGATGATGTACTGTATCCCTTGACAAACGCTGCAAACAATTCGTTTGGTCAAGGCACAAGTTCTGGCTTCGAATGGAGACCAAATAGTCCATATGGAATGCCATACCCATTTGGACCAGACGTACGAGGGGCAAGACCTATAAATGCCTCAACTAATAATACGACATTTTCGCCAAATGTTAGTTCAGTGGGTCGAAGTGGACGCAACACTAATTTTTCTACCCAAATACCCAATTTTACCACGAATAACCAAGCAACATTTCGACAAGAAATGGATGCAAGCAACCATGATATGGTAGGGGTTTTGGCCAGAGAACTAACTTCAGTCTTGAACCCACTAATGGCAAGTGTTACTACGACAAATAGAGAAAACGTAGAAATTTTCCAAAAGATATCATCTCAAATGAATCGAATGGCAGAATTCATGGGAGTACCACCACCTAAGAGGAAAGATAAACAGCCTGCGAATCAAGAAGAGAGGCCCATTTTGGAGCCTGTGCAAGATATGGTTCCCCCACCTAGGACGGCTCCTAGGGATATAGGCCCCTCACGAAGGATGGAGTCGTTCGAAAAGACTCCAGTAATTAACTTAGAGGATTCAAGTCAAAGGACCGTCCCCTTTCGACAGGAAATGGAGGAAGAACGACCCAGATTGAGGATTTTGGGTAGGGACGAACATCCAGATGAGATTGTCCAAAGAGTTAGAAGAGAAAATCTGGCCACAGAAAATAATTTAACTGCCATGATAGAAAGGGTTATGGCCAATAATGGCCTTAGTACTGGACTCAGACGTCCAAATTATACATCCCCTATATCAGATTATATCATGCAGACAGAATTGCCTAGGGGAACTAAGGTTCCTAAATTCACAAAATTTTCTGGCGAAACTAATGAGTCAACCGTGGAACATATTGCTAGATATTTAACAAAAGCGGGAGACTTAGCGGGAAACGAGGATCTAAGGATTAAATATTTCCCTAGTTCGCTGACAAAAAATGCCTTCATCTGGTTCACCACTTTGCCACCAAATTCAATAGATGCATGGGCATACTTAGAAAGGTTGTTCCACGAGCAATTCTACATGGGTCAAACTAAGATAAGTCTGAAAGAATTGGCCAGTGTTAAGAGAAAATTCGCAGAAACAATTGATGACTACTTGAATAGGTTCCGCCTGTTGAAATCAAGGTGTTTTACGACAGTTCCGGAACATGAACTCGTCGAAATGGCCGCGGGTGGTTTGGATTATTCAATAAGAAAGAAACTAGATACCCAATACCTCAGGGACATGGCCCAATTAGCAGATAGGGTTCGACAGGTCGAACGCCTGAAGGCAGAAAAAGCTAGGGCAAATAAAAGCTATAAGAAAGAAAGAGTGGCGTACGTCGAAGCCGAGAATGTTGATGATGAGTCTTTCAATGACTCATATAGCCATGAGGAAGTCGAAATAGACTTGGCTGAATTAAAAGAAGCGCCGCCCTATGCGTGCAAATTGTTAAATCCAGCAAATGGAAAAAACCCAGTAGAAAATGATAAGAATGATAGGTTCCCTAAGAAAACTTATACATTTGACATTACCAAATGTGATGAAATATTTGATTTATTGGTAAAAGATGGCCAAATGATACTACCTCCAAATTCCAAAATTCCTCCGTTGGAACAACGGAAGAAAAGAGGATTTTGTAAATATCATGGTTTTTTAGGCCATAAAACTTCTCAATGTTTTCTTTTCAGGGATCTAATTCAAAATGCTCTCAATGATGGAAGGTTGAAGTTTGCTGACAAAACCAAGAGTCAAATGAGGGTAGATACCAATCCTCTGAACATTGCTGACGCTAGCTTCTGTGAAGTAGAAGATATCAACATGGTGGAGGCGTCTGAAGTCGAAGTTGCAAAAACTAAATCAATGTTCAATGGAAACCAGGCTACTGAAAGCCTAAACGGTGACATGACCTTCAATACTGATGTTGAAGAATCCTCCAAGGCAGAGATAATTGAAGCCTCGAAGGAAGAAAGCAGTGAGGCCACTGAAGACCTCAGGATGAAACTCCAGAAAATACAAATCTCTGAAGTTCCTCCAGTAGCAGTTAACATGGTCAGTGCCAGACGCCCAGTATCTGAGTTTGGCGAATTGGAGACTTGGTTAACAAGGCAAAATGGGGGCATCGAAGCTCCACCAAAAACTGAAAGCCTTAAAGAATATCTCTGGAATTGTCACGAGAGAAATGGTGGTAAGCAATGGATGTGTCCAAGGTGTTCGATCACGCTGAATCGAAGAGTCGAAGCCAACTTCGAGAGGGCTCGACGCGAAAGATGGGAACATCCAGGAAGAGAGCCAAATCCCCTACTACAACTATATCCAAAGATGGATGAGAGCTTGGTAGGATTTTTGGTCAGGTGCCACAAAGGAAACACTGAAGTTGCTCTGTGTCCCAGATGTGGGGCAGTCTATGATGAAAGGCTCGCACGATCATTCGAACGCGTGTACTGCCATATGAGTAGGGAAACTCAGGGGTTGCGTCCTAACCTTTATGGTTTCGACATATGGACTCCAACAAAGAGGCCTGATAGCCCACACCCTAGAGCTCGAAGAGTGACTTTCAAAGTTCCTGCAAATGCACCCAGGGATAGGTGGATACAAGCTGATGCGAGAACCAACAAATGGCGGAGTTGGGACCAAGGTGGAAGAACCGCAATGGCATATAGGAAACAATTTCAAAGACCAAATCGGGAGGCGAATCGATTGGATAATTATAAAGGAAAAAATCCTATGTCTCGGTCCCAGTGGAGAAGGCATCAGAGGATGAAAAAATCTCAGAAGGAATACAGGCCAAGAGAAGCTGGAGAATCTAGTAGCAACCAAGTCTCATACCAGGGGGCAAAGTCAAACAAACCTCCGGTGGAACACAGGTTGTTCGAAGCTGAGAAACTCTTGGATGAAGAAGAGAAGATGCGTTCAAATTCCTGGAAAGAAGAGGACAGAATGACAAATGATTTTGATTCCGATGGAGTGTCATCCATAAATCTGAATTGTAATGTGGTATCTGTATTCCCTCACGAGTTTAACCAGGAAGTTGAAGTAGAAGACTGTGAAGAGGCTGATATCGAAGAAATGACAAAACACAGACCTGTGTGTTACTATGTGCTGAATAATGGCGCAGTAGAAGAACAGAATGCTTTCTTCGAAAGACCGGATGAGGGTATGGGAAACCATTTGAAGCCACTCTACATCAGGGCGAAGATTGAGAATGTTGGTATTAATAAAGTCTTAGTTGATGGAGGAGCAGCAGTGAACCTAATGCCTCAATATATGCTGAAAAGAATTGGCATGTTCGATACAGATATAAGGCCACATAACATGGTTTTATCTAATTATGAAGGAAAAATAGGACAAACACTGGGAGTTGTTCAAGTCAATTTGACAGTAGGCTCAGTTACCAGACCAACCATGTTTATGGTTATACCAGCGAAAGCAAACTACAACCTTTTGCTTGGTAGGGAATGGATTCATGGTGTAGCAGCTGTACCCTCAACAATGCATCAGAGGGTGACAATTTGGAGAGAAGATGGTATAGTGGAGAATATTGAAGGTGATCAGAGTTACTACTGAAGGATAGAAAAACACTTAGAAAGGGGGGGATTGAATAAGTGTGACTTAAAACTTGGACAATAAAAATAAAATGCACAATTATTTTTATCCTGGTTCGCTGTTAACGAAGCTACTCCAGTCCACCCCCGCAGAGATGATTTACCTCAACTGAGGATTTAATCCACTAATCGCACGGATTACAATGGTTTTCCACTTAGCCGCAACTAAGTCTTCCAGAGTCTTCTGATCACAACCTGATCACTCCAGGAACAACTGCTTAGTTCACTCCTAAGACTTTTCTAGAGTCTACTGATCAACACGATCACTCTAGGCTTAGTTCACTCCTAAGACTTTCTGCTCAGCCAACTGCCAAGACTTCCTAGAGTATACTGATCAACTGATCACTCTAGTTCCTTACAACTTAATGTAATCTATTCAAGAGTTTACAAATGCTTCTTAAAAGCGATAATCACAACTGTGATATTTCTCTTACAATTTAAGCTTAATCTCACTAAGATATTACAACAGCAATGTAGTGAGCTTTGATGAAGATGAAGATTCTGAGTTTAGATTTGAACAGCGTTTCAGCAAGTTTGATATGAGTTGTTTTGGTGCAGAATCGTTAACCTTGCTTCTCATCAGAACTTCATATTTATAGGCGTTGAGAGGATGACCGTTGAATGCATTTAATGCTTTGCGTGTTCCGTACAGCTTTGCATTTAATGTTATACGCTTTTGTCAACTACCTCGAGCCTTGTTCACGCTGTGTCTACTGACGTAGCCTTTAGTAGCTTTAACGTTCCTTTTGTCAGTCAGCGTAGTCTGCCACGTGTACTTCCTTCTGATCTGATGTTTGTGAATACGACGTTTGAATATCATCAGAGTCAAACAGCTTGGTGCAAAGCATCTTCTGATCTTTTGACCTTGAAGTGCTTCTGAGCGTGATACCATCTTCTGATCTTCAGTGCTTCTGATCTCATGTTCTTCTGATGCTTCCATAGACCCATGTTCTGATTCTGCTTCGACCATCTTCTGATGTCTTGCCAGACCATGTTCTGATGTTGCATGCTGAACCATTTGAGACACATCTTCTGAGCGCTGAATTATGCGTACTCTATATATATTTCCTGAAAGGGAAATTGCATTGGATTAGAGTACCATATTATCTTAAGCAAAATTCATATTATTGTTATCATCAAAACTAAGATAATTGATAAGAACAAATCTTGTTCTAACAATCTCCCCCTTTTTGATGATGACAAAAACATATATAAATGATATGAATTTGCGATCAGAAAGAGTAGACGGCAAAAGACAAATTACACAGCTATAGCAAAAGCATATGAATATGTCTCCCCCTGAGATTAACAATCTCCCCCTGAGATAAATAATCTCCCCCTGAAATAAATACTCGAAGAACTTTGATAAAAGACTTCCCTGATTATTTCGGTAGAGACGATCATATAAGCTTCTGTCTTCAGAGAATTCATAGCTTCTGACTTCTGCTTCCATTGGACAGCTTCAGAACTTGAATTTCTTTAGATCCTTAGAACACTCACAGCTTCTGATTTCTGCTTCCATCCAGGACAGCTTCAGAACTTGAGTTTCTTTGATCTTCAGAACATTCACAGCTTCTGACTTCTGCTTCCATTCAGGACAGCTTCAGAACTTTGAATTTTCTGGATCTTTTAGGACATTCACGTCTTCTGATTTTTTGCTTCCCTCGGATAGCTTCAGAACTTTGAATGTCTACCAACATCACTTCATGCTAGATTTGTATCAGAACATTGTTGAATGTACCAGAGCATCATCTGAGCATCTCTACATCCTGAAATGTTACAGAACAAAAACTAAACGACAAAAGTCAGCATGAACGAGTTAGAACATAAAATGTATATTCAAATACATGATATGTATCAGAGCCAAATGTATCAGAGCATTTAGGCTAAAAACATGTATCAGAGCAAATAATGTATCAGAGCCATAACATTATATTTATCAGGGCAAATAGAATTTTGTCATAACAGGATAGACAATGATATTCAAATTCTATTATCAGTGCTTCTGATTCATTCTTCTTTCTTGCTTCTGATCTCTGAAGCTTGACAGCACTCAGCTTGCTTCAGTTTCCATGGTTTTGCTTCTAGTGTTTGCTTTGATGATTCTCTTTACTTCTCTGTACCTGCAAAACACTTAAACCATATAGAACTTGCAGTTCTTGTTAGTGAATGTGTGGGAGCCTTTACCCAGCAACTGATAGATTTAATCAAATCATTTATCATTTATCTTTCTCCCCCTTTTTGTCATAACATCAAAAAGAATATTTAAAAAGATTCAGATGTATAAAACGACAAAAGAAAACATTTACTGGAATGTAAAACACAAAGAGACTTTTTCATTGATAATCAAAAGATATTACAAAAGGTTCCTATGTTTAACAAGATGAAAAACATTCCTAGCAAATACAAAAAAGGATTTCCAAAAAGGAAATCACTACAAAAATTAAAAACAGAGCCCTAGCTAGACACGCTCTGTGTCAACCCATCAAGAATCCCGGAGGACTTCTTGTCTTCCAGACTGAAACCTCCACTGTAGGAGAGATCCCAGAACCAAGGAGGAAGTGAGGGACAGTTCACAGACAGAGAGCTAATGTTGCAAACGGGGCTTTCCCTTAACATAGAAGTTAAGAATATCATTCTTAACCTCCTCCCATAACTCAAGAAAGTCTTCTGTCTTTGGATGAAAGTTGATAACAACATCAAAGAAGAGTCTGACTTGAGCGGTATTAGAAGAGCCATCCCGAGATGCACAGAGATCTGTCGCCTTTGAGTCATGGAGCTTCAACAGGCTTGAGGTGAACGCTAGGTTTTGAGAGAAGAAATGAAAAACGAGAGAGAGAGAGAGAAAAAAAACTTTAAGAGGAAAACAAAGAGATAGGAAACCAAAAACCATTTTGAAGAGTATTTAAAGGAAAATAAAATGAAACGAATGATGAAAAGCATTTAATGTTACGTGACGTGAGGAGAGATAATAAAGACGAATGAGGTGACTGGCACAGTTACCTATGGTCGGCGTCCCTTCAACTGCACGCGCGCTTATCCATGAATAGTAACGACAGGTTTACCATCCCGAGATAAAGCGTAACAGCTGTTTTGCTTTAAAAGAGGTTCTGAATCAACTTAGACAATGAAACGTTAGTAATAACCGAATCATAATTTCTAAAAGAATTCAATCAGAACTTCTGATTAAAAAAATGTTCCACATTCATTTCAGAAGATACTCATACATGAGAACTTCTCATCTTCTCATTCTGGGCATAAATCCATACTGATGTTCTTCAGAATGAACTTAAACCTATCTTCAGCTAGGGGTTTTGTAAAGATATCAGCCCATTGATGGTCTGTATCAACAAAGTTTAAAGAAATAACACCCTTCTGAACATAGTCTCTTATGAAATGATGTTTTATCTCAATATGTTTAGCTTTTGAATGAAGAATAGGATTCTTAGATAAACATATAGCAGAAGTATTATCACAGAATATAGGAATGTTACTCTCAAATATCTGATAATCTTCTAACTGACTCTTCATCCAGAGCATCTGTGTGCTACAACCAGCAGCAGCGACATATTCTGCTTCTGTTGTTGATAGAGCAATAGTTGCTTGCTTCTTGCTGTACCAGGAGATCAAATGACTTCCAAGAAATTGGCAACTTCCTGAAGTACTTTTTCTTTCAATTCTGTCTCCAGCATAGTCAGCATCGCAGAATCCTACTAAGTTGTATTCTTTAGATTTTCTGTAAACTAAACCAACATTAGTAGTACCTTTCAGATACCTTAGAATCCTCTTAACAGCAGTTAAATGAGATTCTCTAGGATCTGATTGGAATCTAGCACACAAACAAACACTGAACAGAATGTCAGGTCTAGAAGCAGTCAGATATAGAAGAGATCCAATCATACCTCTGTATAGCTTCTGATCTACCTTCTTACTTACCTCATCCTTACCTAGAATGCATGTTGGATGCATAGGAGTTTTGGCTTCTTTGCAGTCCAGAAGATTAAACTTCTTCAGAAGTTCCTTCACATACTTGGTTTGGTGAACATACGTTCCTTCTGATGTTTGATTTATTTGTATTCCAAGGAAATACTTGAGTTCTCCCATCATGCTCATTTCAAACTCAGCCTGCATAGACTTAGCAAACTCCTTTCCAAGTGTAGCATTAGATGTTCCAAAAATAATATCATCTACATATATTTGACAAATTAAAATATCCTTTTCAAAGGTTTTACAAAAGAGAGTAGTGTCCACTTTTCCTCTAGTGAAACCATTATCTAGAAGGAAAGAACTTAAGCGTTCATACCAAGCTCTGGGAGCCTGTTTCAATCCATACAATGATTTCTTTAGTTTAAAAACATGATTAGGAGACATAGAGTCTTCAAAACCAGGAGGTTGATGGACATAAACTTCTTCATCTATATAACCATTTAAGAAGGCACTCTTAACATCCATCTGATAGAGAGTGATGTTATGTTGAGTGGCAAAAGAAATTAATAGACGAATAGACTCTAACCTGGCCACTGGTGCAAAGGTTTCTGTGTAGTCAATCCCTTCTTGCTGACTATAACCCTGAGCCACCAGTCTGGCTTTGTTCCTTACCACTTCGCCTTTCTCACTGAGCTTGTTTCTGAAGACCCATTTTGTACCGATTATATTGAATCCATCTGGTCTAGGAACAAGATCCCAAACATCATTCCTTGTAAACTGATTTAGTTCTTCTTGCATAGCAATTATCCAGTCTGGATCTTCTAGAGCATGATCAACAGAAGTTGGCTCGATCAAAGATACAAGACCTAATTGACAGTCTGCATTGTTTCTAAGGAATGCTCTTGTTCTGATTGGATCATCCTTCTTTCCAAGAATGACATCTTCTGAATGACCAGAGATGAGTCTGGATGATCTTCTGACAGATGGTTCTTCAGAAATACTTAGATCCTCCAGAGAAGCTGATACTTGATCTTCAGATTCTTTGCTTCTGAGAAGCTCTGCTTCTGATGCGTTGCTTCTTGGCTCAACAACTTCTGATATGTCAATATCACAACCTGCAAAATTATCAACTTGCTTTGGTTTTTCAGAACCAAGCTTATCATCAAACCTGATATTGATTGATTCTTCTACAACCAATGTTTCAGTATTGTATACTCTGTAGCCTTTTGAGCGTTCAGAATATCCAAGAAGGAAACACTTTTGAGCTTTGGAATCAAACTTACCAAGATGATCTTTAGTGTTCAGAATAAAGCACACACATCCAAAAGGATGGAAATATGAAATGTTGGGCTTTTTATTCTTCCACAATTCATAGGGAGTCTTATTAAGAATAGGTCTGATAGAGATTCTATTCTGAATATAACATGCAGTGTTTATTGCTTCTGCCCAGAAATGCTTAGCCATATTGGTTTCATTGATCATGGTTCTGGCCATTTCTTGAAGAGTCCTATTCTTTCGTTCTACAACCCCATTTTGCTGTGGAGTTCTAGGACAAGAGAAATCATGGGCAATACCATTTTCTTTGAAGAATTCTTCAAAGGATCTGTTCTCAAATTCACCACCACGATCACTTCTGACCTTTATGATTTTACACTCTTTTTCAGATTGAATCTGAATGCAGAAATCAAAGAACACTGAATGAGTCTCATCCTTGTGTTTCAAGAATTTTACCCATGTCCAGCGGCTATAATCATCTACGATGACTAATCCATATTTCTTTCCTCTGACAGATGCTGTTTTGACTGGTCCAAACAGATCAATGTGCAAGAGTTCTAATGGCCTTGAGGTAGAAACAACATTCTTAGACTTGAATGCAGGTTTGGAGAACTTGCCCTTCTGACATGCTTCACAAAGAGCATCTGATTGGAATTTCAAATTAGGGAGTCCTCTGACAAGATTCAGTTTGTTAATCTGAGAGATCTTTCTCAAACTAGCATGACCTAATCTTCTGTGCCAGACCCACTGCTCTTCAGAAACAGACATAAGACAAGTCACCTTCTGACTCATAAGATCTTGCAGATCTGTCTTATAAATGTTGTTCTTCCTCTTGCCTGTAAATAGGATTGAGCCATCCTTCTGATTTACAGCCTTGCAAGACTTTTGATTGAAGATTATATCATAACCATTGTCACTTAATTGACTGATAGATAAGAGGTTATGAGTTAATCCTTCTACAAGAAGTACATTAGAGATGGAAGGAGAGTTACCAGACTTTATAGTTCCAGAGCCAATTATCTTGCCCTTCTGATCTCCTCCGAACTTGACTTCTCCTCCAGACTTAAGCACCAGGTCTTGGAACATAGACCTTCTTCCTGTCATGTGTCGCGAGCATCCAGAGTCCAGGTACCATGACATGTTGTGCTTTGTCCTTCTTGCAGCCAAGGATATCTGCAATAGGAATAATCTTATCCTTAGGTACCCACATTTTCTTGGGTCCTTTCTTGTTAGATTTTCTCAAGTTCTGATTGAACTTGGGTTTAACAT
Source organism: Vicia villosa (assembly GCF_029867415.1). Lineage (NCBI taxonomy): Eukaryota > Viridiplantae > Streptophyta > Magnoliopsida > Fabales > Fabaceae > Vicia > Vicia villosa. The sequence goes on along the minus strand of NC_081182.1, from coordinate 192,234,490 downwards.
TGTAAGCAATAGGAGGAACAGCATGATAATTCTTAATGTGAGTTTCATGATATTTCCTAGGTTGTGTCACATGCTTCTTAGTGTGTGTTATGTGAAAACTTTGTGCATGTGAGGTGTGCCTAATATCATGAGAGTGGCCATACTTGAACTGATCATACAATGGCTTGTATGTAATTTTCATTTCATCAACAGGTTCAAGTTTGTATGGGGTTTCACCCTCATAACCAATGCCGACTCTTTTGTTTCCAGATACAGCATATATCATAGAAGCTAGTTGACTTCTGCCAATACTTCTAGATAGGAACTTCCTGAAACTTAAATCATATTCCTTCAGAATATGGTTTAGACTGGGAGTGGATTTTTCTGAATCAGAAGGAGATCCAACATTATTGGATAGTTTTAAAAGTTTTTCTTTTAATTCAGAATTCTCCAGCTCAAGCTTCTTTGTTTCAAATTCAAATTGCTTTTTCAGCTTTTTGTATTTGAGACTGATCTGAGACTTGAGTTCCAGAAGTTCAGTTAGACCGGAAACTAACTCATCTCTAGTAAGTTCAGAAAATACCTCTTCAGAATCTGATTCTGATGTAGATTCTGATCCGTCATCTTCTGTCGCCATCAGCGCACAGTTGGCCTGCTCATCTTCTGAATCATCTTCTGACTCATCCCAGGTTGCCATAAGACCTTTCTTCTTATGAAACTTTTTCTTGGGACTTTCCTTCTGAAGATTTGGACATTCATTCTTGTAGTGTCCAGGCTCATTGCATTCATAGCACATGACCTTCTTCTTGTCAAATCTTCTTTCATCAGAAGATTCTCCACGTTCAAATTTCCTTGAACTTCTGAAGCCTCTGAACTTCCTTTGCTTGGTCTTCCAGAGTTGATTTAGCCTTCTGGAAATCATGGACAGTTCATCTTCTTCTTCAGATTCTGATTCTTCAGGATCTTCTTCTCTGGCCTGAAAAGCGTTAGTGCATTTCTTGATATTTGATTTTAATGCAATAGACTTACCTTTCTTTTGAGGCTCATTTGCGTCCAGCTCTATTTCATGACTTCTCAAGGCGCTGATAAGCTCTTCCAGAGAAACTTCATTCAGATTCTTTGCAATCTTGAATGCAGTCACCATAGGACCCCATCTTCTGGGTAAGCTTCTGATGATCTTCTTCACATGATCAGCCTCGGTGTATCCTTTGTCAAGAACTCTCAATCCAGCAGTAAGAGTTTGAAATCTCGAAAACATCTTTTCAATGTCTTCATCATCCTCCATCTTGAAGGCTTCATACTTCTGGATTAAGGCAAGAGCTTTTGTCTCCTTGACTTGAGCATTTCCTTCATGAGTCATTTTCAAGGACTCATATATGTCATAGGCCGTTTCCCTGTTAGATATCTTCTCATACTCAGCATGAGAGATAGCATTCAGCAAAACAGTTCTACATTTATGATGATTCCTGAAAAGCTTCTTTTGATCATCATTCATTTCTTGCCTTGACAGCTTTACGCCTCTGGCATTTACAGGATGTTTGTAACCATCCATCAGAAGATCCCATAGATCACCATCTAGACCCAGAAAGTAACTTTCCAGTTTATCTTTCCAGTATTCAAAGTTTTCACCATCAAATACCGGCGGTCTAGTATAACCATTGTTACCGTTGTATTGCTCAGCAGAGCCAGATGTAGATGTAATCTTTTCACTTTCATCAACCATCTTTTAAATGAAGCGTTTTTCTCTTCCTGAATCTTTTCTAAACACGGTTAAGTGCTTGCACCTTAGAACCGGCGCTCTGATGCCAATTGAAGGATAGAAAAACACTTAGAAAGGGGGGGATTGAATAAGTGTGACTTAAAACTTGGACAATAAAAATAAATGCACAATTATTTTTATCCTGGTTCGCTGTTAACGAAGCTACTCCAGTCCACCCCCGCAGAGATGATTTACCTCAACTGAGGATTTAATCCACTAATCGCACGGATTACAATGGTTTTCCACTTAGCCGCAACTAAGTCTTCCAGAGTCTTCTGATCACAACCTGATCACTCCAGGAACAACTGCTTAGTTCACTCCTAAGACTTTTCTAGAGTCTACTGATCAACACGATCACTCTAGGCTTAGTTCACTCCTAAGACTTTCTGCTCAGCCAACTGCCAAGACTTCCTAGAGTATACTGATCAACTGATCACTCTAGTTCCTTACAACTTAATGTAATCTATTCAAGAGTTTACAAATGCTTCTTAAAAGCGATAATCACAACTGTGATATTTCTCTTACAATTTAAGCTTAATCTCACTAAGATATTACAACAGCAATGTAGTGAGCTTTGATGAAGATGAAGATTCTGAGTTTAGATTTGAACAGCGTTTCAGCAAGTTTGATATGAGTTGTTTTGGTGCAGAATCGTTAACCTTGCTTCTCATCAGAACTTCATATTTATAGGCGTTGAGAGGATGACCGTTGAATGCATTTAATGCTTTGCGTGTTCCGTACAGCTTTGCATTTAATGTTATACGCTTTTGTCAACTACCTCGAGCCTTGTTCACGCTGTGTCTACTGACGTAGCCTTTAGTAGCTTTAACGTTCCTTTTGTCAGTCAGCGTAGTCTGCCACGTGTACTTCCTTCTGATCTGATGTTTGTGAATACGACGTTTGAATATCATCAGAGTCAAACAGCTTGGTGCAAAGCATCTTCTGATCTTTTGACCTTGAAGTGCTTCTGAGCGTGATACCATCTTCTGATCTTCAGTGCTTCTGATCTCATGTTCTTCTGATGCTTCCATAGACCCATGTTCTGATTCTGCTTCGACCATCTTCTGATGTCTTGCCAGACCATGTTCTGATGTTGCATGCTGAACCATTTGAGACACATCTTCTGAGCGCTGAATTATGCGTACTCTATATATATTTCCTGAAAGGGAAATTGCATTGGATTAAAGTACCATATTATCTTAAGCAAAATTCATATTATTGTTATCATCAAAACTAAGATAATTGATAAGAACAAATCTTGTTCTAACAACTACATGGCTGAAGTCAACCAGGTAAATAGAACCAACTTCGATAGGAACCTGGCAAACATAGGCCCTTGTCATGCTGCTGAAGAGATGTATACTCCAAATAGAAATGCATTGTACTATTTGACGTTACACCCAAATGGATTCCAATGGGTTAGAGAGATCATGGATGGCCCACCAGATACAGCACCATTGGAGAATTACCAAACAGTACGACCAACAGGCTGGGATGATGACATTAGTCATGTCTGAGTCTGCGTTCTTCGAGAAGATTTCGGCCTATGTGGCCGAGAACAAAAGAAAGGCGGCTCTCGAAGCCGAACTATCAAGTACAAAGATAGATACAGTTCCAATCAAAGAAGGAATAATAGAATTGGAGATACGTACGAGTTTCGAACTCCTTGAAGACACGGTTCCAGTTGAAGAGATCATAAGAGAAGAACCAAGTCAAAGGTTGGATGCAATATACGACGAAGAACCTTTGGGATTCGAGAAGGACCCAATGGCGTCGAACATAAAGATGTTGGCCCAAGATCCTCTTGAAGAAGTAAATCTTGGAGACAATGATCAAAAGAGAATAACATATATCAGCGCGAAATTAGAACCTGAGTTGAAAGCAACGATCATCAAAATGTTGAAAGACAACAGAGATTGTTTTGCTTGGGATTATGATGAGATGCCTGGTCTCGGAAGAGACTTAGTCGAATTGAAATTACCAATAAAAGAAGGGAAGAAGCCAATAAAGCAAACTCCCAGAAGATTCGCGCCAGAGATTCACTCGAAGATTAAGACAGAGGTCGAAAGACTCTTGCGTTGCAAATTTATCCGAACTACAAGGTATGTCGAGTGGATTGCTAATATAGTACCTGTAATTAAAAAGAATGGCTCATTAAGAGTATGCATAGACTTTCGTGATCTTAATGCAGCTACTCCTAAGGATGAGTATCCCATGCCTGTAGCAGAAATGCTAGTAAACTCAGCCGCAGGGTTTGAGAACCTGAGCATGTTGGATGGATATTCGGGATACAATCAAATTTTTATAGCAGAAGATGATGTATCCAAGACAGCATTTCGTTGCCCAGGAGCAATAGGCACTTACGAATGGGTTGTGATGCCTTTTGGTTTGAAAAACGCTGGGGCAACTTATCAGAGAGCAATGAATTCTATATTTCATGACTTTATAGAAACATTCATGCAAGTGTATATAGATGACATTGTGGTAAAATCTACCTCGGGTATGAGTCATCTCGATCATTTAAGCCAATCATTCGAAAGGATGAGGAAATATGGCTTGAAGATGAACCCCATTAAATGTGCTTTCTTTGTGCAGGCAGGTGATTTCTTGGGTTTCGTAGTCCACAAAAAAGGGATAGAAATCAACCAAAACAAGACAAAAGCCATTATGGAAACCAAGTCTCCATCCACGAAGAAAGAATTACAGTCATTATTGGGCAAGATAAATTTCTTAAGAAGATTTATCTCTAACTTAAGTGGACGCACCCAAGCTTTCTCGCCCTTACTACGGCTTAAGCAAGGAAAGTTCGAATGGCGTGCAGAACACCAAGAAGCTTTCGATCAAATAAAGCAATACTTGACGTGTCCACCGATTCTCACTCCCCCAAATGGGAAGAAGCACATGCGCCTATATATTTCAGCATCAGATAAAACAATAGGCAGCATGTTAGCCCAAGAAGATGAGAATGGCATCGAAAGAGCCATTTATTACTTAAGTAGAGTACTCAATGATGCAGAGACTAGATATACTGATATAGAAAATCTCTGCCTTTGTTTGTATTTCTCTTGTATCAAACTTAAGTATTATATAAAGCCAGTTGATGTTTACGTTTCATCTCATTGCGATGTTATTAAACACATGTTATCTAAGCCAATACTACATAGTCGAATTGGCAAGTGGGCTTTAGCCCTTACTGAATATTCACTAATATTTCAGCCTCTCAAGGCAATGAAAGGTCAAATTGTGTCGGACTTCATTGTCGACCATGCGGTGGTTGAGAATCATCAGCATTATGTGGATTTGAAACCTTGGAGGTTATATTTCGATGGTTCAACACATAGAGAGGGTACTGGTGTTGGAATATTGATCATTTCTCCTGATGGAATTCCAACAAAGCTCAAGTATAAAATCGAAGGTCCATTATGCTCTAATAATGAAGCTGAATACGAAGCATTGATTGCTGGACTTGAGGCTTTGTTAGAATTGGGGGCAACCAGAGTCGAGATTAAAGGAGACTCCGAATTAGTCATCAAACAATTGACAAAAGAGTACAAGTGTATCAAAGAGAATTTGATCATGTATTTTGTCATTGCAAATAGGCTACTCAAGAAATTCAAATATGTGGAATTAAAACACGTATCAAGAGTGAATAACCAGGAAGCAAACGACTTGGCACAATTAGCTTCAGGATATAAGGTATCAAAAGAAAAGTTGGAAGAATTGATTGAAGTAAGAGGAAGAGCAATGTTTACTAAACTTTCGCCAAGTGATCTGGAGAACTCACAATTGGGTTATGCCAACAAAGAACAATTCGAGGTACTGAATATAGATTCATTGGCAGACACAGATTGGAGGAGTCCAATTATTAACTATCTCAAAAATCCTTCGACGGATACAGACAGAAAAATCAAGTATAGAGCCCTGTCATATTATCTGATGGGAAACGAATTGTTTAAGAAAACTCCTGAAGGGGTATTGTTAAAATGCTTGGGAGAAGCAGAAGCATACTTGGCTCTGTCGAACGTACATAGTGGGGCATGTGGTGCACATCAGGCAGGACACAAAATGAAATGGCTTTTGTTTCGATATGGGATGTATTGGCCTTCAATGTTAAAAGATTGCATAGAATTTGCAAAAGGGTGCCAAGAATGCCAAGAACATGCAGGTATCCAACACGCCCCAGCAAACGAGCTAAGCACGATAGTAAAACCATGGCCTTTCAGGGGATGGGCACTAGATTTGATTGGAGAAATTCACCCCAAGTCTTCTAAAGGTCAAAGATATATTTTGGTAGGAATAGACTATTTCACAAAATGGGTCGAAGCAATACCACTGGCAAATGTGGATCAAGAGGCTGTGATAGAGTTCATTCAAAAACATATTATATATAGGTTTGGAATCCCAGAAAGCATAACAACGGATCAGGGATCAGTCTTTACTGGACGAAAAATGCAAGACTTTGCCAGAGAAATAGGTTTCAAGTTATTTACTTCTACACCTTATTATGCTCAAGCAAATGGCCAGGTTGAAGCAGCAAACAAAGTAATAATTGGCCTTATTAAGAAACATGTGGGAAAGAAACCCAAGAATTGGCATAAGACTTTAGATCAGGCACTTTGGGCTTGTCGAACATCTCCAAAAGAAGCTACAAATACAACTCCTTTCCAGTTAACATTTGGACATGACGCAGTACTTCCAATTGAGATATGTTTGCAATCAGTAAGAATACAAAGACAAGCAGACATTCCTCCCAACGTATATTAGGAATTAATGATGAATGAGTTAGTAGATTTGGACGAAGACAGGCTTCGAGCACTGGAGATGATAAAGAGGCAAAAGGAAAGAGTGTCCAGAGCATATAACAAAAAGGTGAAAGGTAAAACTTTTGTTAATAATGATCTAGTTTGGAAAGTTATTTTACATATAGATCGAAAGAATCAGGCACTCGGTAAATGGTCCCCACATTGGGAAGGACCCTTTCGAATCTTAAAAATATTCTCGAACAATGCTTACGAGATTGAGGAGTTAGCAGAAGATCGCAGGATCTTAAGAGTAAATGGGAAATATTTGAAGAGATATAAACCTAGCATGCATGAAGTAAAGATTGCAAAGACGTAGACGCTCAAGGTACTACGAAAAGCCAAAATGGTCAGGCATGTGTCAAAAATATACTTCACATTGATCAAAATGGCTTCACAATCAGAAAAGAATTATGGAAAGGAAAGATCAAAGAAGACACCAAAATATTCTTTTCATTTCAAGCATGGAAATACATTCATTACAAAAAGATCCAAAAAGTAGGATCTGAGATTACAAAAGGAAAAAAAAAAGAAGGGGCATATATATAAAAAAAAAAAAAGAGATTAAACCTAAGGAAAAACTTCCTAGTCAATCCTTTGATCTAGACCTTCTAAAGACAGCACAGGAGTAGGTTCAGCCTCGAACATGTCCCTAGCTCCAGAATCACACATCCTTCTCACTACGCCTTTCTTAAGAAAAATGTAACTAAGGAGCCTCCCGTATGGAAGACAAGTTACACTCTCTCGACGGTCCACACCGATAGCAACAGCTTTGACAAGCCCTTTGAAGATCATCAAAGGTATGTTAATCTTTCTTCCCCGAAGACCACAGAGAATAAACTCCAGATCTTCGACCATGATGTTATTCTCATCGATCACCCGAGGTTGAAAGTTGCCTACGAGCATTTGGTGCCAGATCCTGATGGTTTTTGCGCTGAAGGGATCACTGTCCATGAGTGTTCTCAACATGATATGAGTAGTCATGCTGAAAACGTTATCATCAAAAGTTGCTCCGGAGTTATTGCATCTTATGAGATTGGCAATAGTAGTAGGGGTGATGCTAAGGTGAGCGTGTCGAATGGAGGAATCAATAGTGGCTCTGCCTTCAGGGTCTATGCGTAAAGACGCATTCATCCAAAACTCTGCCACCATATTAGGATAGATGGCACCATCCAGGACTTCTTCAAAGTAGAAGTTCAGTTCCTGGTTAGCAAACAGGGTTTCAAGATTAATGAAGTGACGAACAAGTTCATCCTCATTAAGTCTGAACTCACCCTTGATGAGAGCTTTGAGATCGTTAAAAGAAAGAATTCCAGCCATTTCAAGGAAAAGTGGTGTTGAGAGGAAAAAGAGTTGTGGGTTTTCTTTTTTCTGTGTTTTGGTTTGGAAGAAGAAGCACTTGAATGAAGAAATGAGGGTGATATTGGACCCTTTATATAGAAGGGGAATACTGAAGGTTGGTTTTACATTTTAATGAGTGATTAGACTGCAGTTCGTTTTTCAAAATGAGAAGTTATGGCCTCCGCCGTTTCCCGCCCTTGGAAGTTGAGAAGTAATCATTAAACTGATGCACGCACGTCTTAAAACCGACGTTTTGGAAAAATGACGTCACTTTTAATAATGATTATGGCTAGAAGAAGTGGAAACGTCAAGTCTAGAGGCAAGAGTGCTGCGAAGGATGTTCAGGTTCTACATGTTGCATTTAATAAAAGCACTGTAGGAAATCTAAAGATATATTTGGCAGAAAATTGAAAGATTTGTTAAATTAATGCTGGCAAATATTATAGATAGAAATGGGAGTTAAGCATACAAATATTATATGTCTCGATTACAAAATAAAAATCCAACAAATGAAAAAAGATTGAAGACATCTAGCTAAAGTACTCAGGGAGATCCTTCTTGATCTTCAGGTATTGAGTTTCCCATGAAGACATTCGAAGTTCAATTAGTGCCCTTTGTTTCTTCAACTTTTCGATCTCTGGCACTAACTTCTGTGCAGTCTCGAAATGTTTGATTCCTGACTGCACCACTTCGAGCAAATCTTGTTGATTAGATTTTTTGAGGGCTGCTTGACTACTTTCAGCCTCCTTTATCTTGCCCTTGAGTACTTTGATTTCTTGCTTCCAAGAGTTGATTTTCTTCTCATAATCATCGATGGCCTTCTGATTTTCTGAATGTTTGAGCCTGAGGGCCTCACCTTGTTTCGTTGCTTCCACAGCAGAATTCCATGAGGAGTCATGAGAGGCCACTGTCTCAGATAATTCTTTCTCGACATTTTGCTTTCGAAGAATGTTAGCTTGGAGTTGTTCAAGTAGAGAGCCTAGCAGAACAATCGTCTCTGAGACTTCTGGGGAAACTTGAAGCAAATCTACTTTCTTTAAAAGTTGATTTAAGTTGTGACTTTTAACAGGGTCTCGGTTGAGAACATCTACAAGATTGACCCCAAAGAATCTCTCTTTTATCTGTCGAAGAAGACTAGGAATATCTTCCTTGTCACTAGAATCTGCAGTTGCAGCTGGTGAGACATTAAGGTCTGAAGGCGAAGGAGTTTGCACATTCATGATAGCCTTTAAGAAACCAAGAGGATCAGTTTGTTTAAGTTGTTCAAGCTCCGAAGGAGTAGGCTTTGCAGGGGCAGGCGTCGAAGTTGTCTCAGGGATAGTTTTTGCATCAGGAGGCGAAGTTCCTTGAGAGGTTGGTTTTTCTGGTTGAGAAGTCTCTTCCATAGCATCTTTCTCCGATGCAGAATCTTCGTTGCCATGTGATTGTTGGTTCACATTGTCGCTGCCGGAGAACGGATGATCCTCTTCCAAATCTTTGCCTTGGTGAGTAGGTGGATATTCGTCAGTAGATTGGCTTTCTTCGATTGGCTCATTAGGTAATATAGTGGCAATTGGCCTAACATCTTCGAAGACTGGTGATAGAACATGAGTTTTTGCTCGAGAAGTATCTGTGTTGAACGAAGCAAAGTTAGTCGTAAAGATGAGCTTTCGAAGAGTTTAATTAACGAAAGTTGAAATTTAACAATTACCATAAAGTTTATCAACATCAATGGTGAGGCCATGGTCTTTAAAACCAGAAGTAGCAGTGCCAGCATCATCCTGCAATAACAAGGTAAAATGTCAGTGCAATTATTTAGTTAAGATCACAAGACAATATGTAGGACGAACGCAAGATACCTTAGGTGGATTGTTGTCTGGACTTGAATTATGACTTTCCAAAACAAGAGCATTGCTGGCAGTCTTTAAAGGAGACTCTTCAGAAGACGCCTTATTGCCAGGAGAAGCAGCTTTGGAAGGACTTGTCTTTTTCCCTTTTCTCGAAGGGGTAACTGCTTTTTGCTTCTTTTTCTGTCCTTGTCTAGTCTGAGGAGGAGATTTGTCTTCGCCATCTGAGGCATTGGTCGAGGAAGCTTTACGCTTCGAACCCGTTGGGGGTTTCGAACTCTGGCAATTAAAGAATAAGAAAAATGGGTACTATTCACAGATTATATAGAAAAATTGAGAGTATGTGATGAGTATGTACCGTGGGCTTCTTATCGGTGACGATCGAATCACTTTCGTTTGGTTTGTTGCTTTTAGATGTCTCAGACTCTTTTGGGGCAGAAGCTTCTTTAATCTTCCTCCTTCGTGCAACAGCTGTAGTTGAGACTGAAATTAGTATATCAGTAAAGAAAATAAAAGTCAGTCGAAAAGATTATCTTAATCCAAACCTTCAAGTATTAGAGTCAGGACACGGACATGTTTAAGATCTATATGAAGATGTCCTTTGAAAGTATCTAAGGTATGCTTAGTCGGAACCACTCGTTCAGCGCGTTTTTTAGTACTCTCTCGAAGAATTTTGAGAACATTCCCACACACAAACCAGTCTGGGAAAGGAGGACTTAGAGCCACACCAAAATCAGCACTTGGTAGTGGAGGGAATTTTGGAGGATGAAGTTTGAAAGCCACTTCATAGCGTAGTTCTGGTCGAACATACGAAGGCAATTTCAGTTTATTTAGTTTGGTGGAAAACTTTTCGCGCAAAGTGACTGCAGCCTCACGAACGGTCCGACTAAGATCATCAGGCCTATAGATAGTTTCAAAGAATTTTTGAAAAGCTTGGATTTCTTTAATATGAGTTGAAGTACCTTTTTGGAAATTCTCCTACACATCAGTGAAAGCTGCGGTTAGTTCCTGGGCAAGGCTATCAGCATCAAAAATTTGAGAGTTATAATACTCTGTCCACCATTGATGGAAATCTGGTGTAGAGTAGAAAGAAGGTTCGAAAGGAATAGGAGAAAGGTTGGTGACGCCAATGTATTTGTTGATTTTTTGTTCACATTCTTCTTCAGTCAAATACAAAGTGTGGAAACACATATGGCTCCTTTTCTCATATAAGCACTTGGGTGTTATCTGAGCTAGCCCAAACTGTCTCGATACCAAATTTAGTTGATAACACATGAGGATACATTGACCCTTTGATGGTCGAAGACGGTGGGAAAATAATCTGGGAGTCAAAAAGGCTTCCCAAATTTCCATAGATTCGATTTGTTGATCTTGAGATGTTGGTGGAAATTTTCGAGTGAACCATTCAGGACCTATTATTCTGTGTGCAAATGGGGCCATAGAAGGATCGAACTGGTCACGCCGAGCAAACATCATTGAATACGCCAGGAAATGTTCATGAAGCTTTCCCATTTCCTCTTTTGGAGTTAGGTAAGCTAACCTGGTCCCCTCTATAGTTCGATTTTTGATTGTGCTGTCCTCCTCATTGACATCTCCTCGAAAGGGAAGATGAGTTTCGAATGTAGCGTTAAGCCACAGTTGCAATAACCAGAAAGGACCAGCATAAAGTAAACTGCCAGATTTGAAATTTTTAGTAAGATTTGCAGCTTCACTAAGGTTTTCGTAAAGAGACCCTAGAAGTAGTTGGCTGAGGTTGAGTTTTCTCCCAGCATGCAATTGATTAGCCATGCAAAGGTACCTCTTTGCAACCTGGATAGACCTTGAGCAGAAGGCACACCGTGAAAGCCATAATGCTAGAAAAGCAATATGCTCTTCGTCAGATACTGTCGTTTCAGTGGTGATATGGTGCTTCTGGATGAATGCCGTGTAAGTAACTTGCGAATCATTAAAGCCTATAGTGTCATTATCCATGTCATTGGGATCGAAGGTTTCACCTGTTGGTCGAAGTCCCGTAATAGCAGCCACATCGAAAAGTGTGGGGGTAACCATACCACATGGGAGATGGAGGGTATTGTGAGAAGCATCCCAGAAATGAACCGCTGCTACCAACATGGGTTGGTTGTATTCTAAACCTGTTTTTGACAGTTGGATCAAATCGTATATCCCTAACGATTTCCAGAAGGATCCTTTCTGTCTTTCTACTTTTTCTAACCAGGCGTAGTACAAATCAGGATCTTTGGCTAAAGGGAATGACCTAAAAACTTTTACAGAGTTGGTCATATAGTTTAACCTAATTTTTGCTAAAGCTAAAGGGGGTGCAGTTGAAGTTTCCTCAACGTTAGCAGACTTGCCTAAAGGAGAACGACCGTCTTCATCTATCTTAACTTTGCTAACTAATGGTCTAGTTTTATAGTAAGCAGGGAAAAATTTATTCACAGATTGGATATTTTCACTCGGTAACGGACCCATAAAGGCAAGAGTTTTTCCAGAAAGATCAAAAGGTATGATTACCTGGGAAGCGTAGATTGCGCGTATTTCTTCGGTATTAGGGTTTGGAACGAACTCTCGTTCCCCAGAACGTGTTGTTGATTGGAGCTTCATAGCGGGTTGAAGAACATTTGAAGATGAAGCCATGGAGAAATTTTTGCTAAAGAGAGCGAGATTTTAAAAAGAGTGGAGATGTTTTCAGTTTTCTCGGTGTAGAAGATGAATGGAAGGCGGTATAGAAGCACAAGGTCAAGTATTTAAAGGTTTAACGGAAACCTTTTTAAATCTTTTGGGTAAAACCCGAGAGACACGTGGCGGCTGGCGATTTAATCCAACGGCGGTCGAATAAGTTAGCCTTACTCCTAGTATATAGGAATAATGATCAGTAAGTAAGGTTAAAACGTGGGAATGTAAGTTATGAGAAGACATCTTTGAAAATGACAAGACGTTTCAGAAACAGTGTTATCAGTGATTATGACGTTAGTCAACAGTCTTGGAACTTTCAAGGATCATAAAAACGAAATCTTATAATGACAAGAAACGCCTATTTCTGTTGGTTCTCGAAACAGGCATTTATTGGGGGCAATTTGTTAGCTGGAGATTTCGTTTCATAAATGTTGTCCTTCGAAGAAGTTGAGAATCGAAGAAAAGATGGTTACTGATGACCATCCCGTAAAAAGTAAGAAAATGACTACTGATGGTCATGTTTCGAAGATAAAGACTTCTAAGTTCGATGAAGATAGTGAACACTGAAAGACTGATGAAAGCATATGTCTTCGGGACTTAGACAAAATTTATAAAGTATGTATTTAAGTGTTACTACTTAGCGTGTTTTCATAGTGTTTTTTACACTGCCACGCGTCGAAGACGGACTCAGGCGGGAAGATTTGAAATTCGAAGACGGTTTCGTAACTGTCCAAATACAGATGGCTTCGCTGGAAGTTCTGATGAGAAACGTGGCAGCAGATTAGTGTAGGACCGTTAAGGTCGAAACTAGTATAAATAGGGGTCTTAATGTTAGGATTCCGTGTGTTCATTTTGTACAAATCACTCGCATATTTACTCAAGTATCAAGTGTTACGAGAAAGAGTTCGCTGAGAAAATGTACGTATGACACCACCATTTTAATACATGTGTATTGTATTTCATTTTCGAATATATTTCTGAATTACTGCATTCCATTTATTTCTTGTCATTTACATTCCTGTATCTTTATTTTAAATCACTTACTTTCGAATTTACTTTCATGATCATTTACTTTCAAAGTCTTTAACGTTTCTGCAGTTTAAGATTCTTTATGTTTTAACAATCTTTAAAGTTTCGTATATTATGTTACTTATCTTTTCGTTGAAGTTATAATTACATATAACAAAGCAATTACCAAGATTATTTGTTCTCGAATTGAACAACATTCATCGAAGAGGACAGATTATGAATATGATTCGAATGAACATTGATAACAATCTTCTTGACTATGTGTCCTAGGATCAATCTAGTCGATCCTGCGAGTAACCAAATCATATTTATTATAATTTGGAAGACTAGCGGTTGTTTACCGGAAATCACCGTAAACAGAGGCGAGCTAAAAAAAAGAAATAAACTGGGAATAATAAACAAGCAAAAACAGAACCTCCGGCACACGCCTCAAAGGATTTCCATATGTAATGAATGCATAGGTCCTACTTCTCATGGCAAATATGATGTTGCATGCCAACCCTGCTTCTCATGGAAAGATATGGTGCGCGAATAAGTAAAAGGGAAAATGAACAGTATCGCACGGATAGCAAATCCGTAATGAGCTGTCAAACGTAAGCAGATAAACCCAGAAACCTCGCGTAACAACTATCCATAAGCAACAAGCAACATCAGGAATCCGCACAAGCAAAATATCAAAGCACAACGACGTCGCGAAAATAAATCGTACGTCGCATCACGTCATATATCAGCACACTCATGCAACACCTCCAAACGAACACATAACAAATACAGACAAATATCATAGTGTTGTGTCCCATAAATAAAGTGGAACACGAGGCAACTCGCACCAACGAGAAATCTCTCGAATGTACCTTGCATACACTAGCAACTGTGTCAGAGATAACAAAAACGTAACCCGAAATTGCCACAGGACTGAAAATATGAAGAAGGGTATAAAATGACGTGAAGGAACCATGCACACACATGAAATATGCGGAACAAATACTAGGTAGCTAACATGGTTAGAATATTATGAAAATGTTAATAGGATGTGAATTCAAATGAAATTCAAAACAAAACTACGCATGTCAATCGGACCCATAAACTAGTGAAAACGGTATAAACGACTAAAAACTCAAAATCACCGTAATTAAATGAAAATCATACAATTACTATAAAATGTGTCAAGGAATTCAAAAACACAATTGGAATTTATTAAATCGGCCCAGAGGCATGACTTTTGAGATGGGACAGAAGCAAAAACGGTAAAAAAGGGTCGGCCAAAACCGAAAATAAAGTGCACCATCAGCTCCGAAAGCATTATTCTACTCAAGAAACATTGTTCATATGCTCAAAAACTCTAAGCGGATCAAAAGATATGGTGTTTTCAATCAAGACCGACGTACCGCATCTATTCGCAAAATTTAAGAAAAAAAGAGAGGATAGCATACATGCAGCAGAAAATTCAGCACTCAATAGCATCGATTACTCTATCAAACAAGCTCTATTTCCACATGGTATCAACAACTAAATCACAAGCCAAATGCACAACAATTTCCTTTAGTTTCTACATTTTTCATGAGTCAAAATGCGACGCAGTGCAACAAAGACTACAGTACTACACAACCAAAATAAACTGCATTATTAATGTTCAAAAAAGTCCCAATTAGTATTAAAAACATGATATAATCCACAAACAACAATTAGAATTCAATTACATTTTATTCATATATTTCTCAAACATTTTTATGAAGTAAAACTTATTCTATTTTCATGAATCAAGAAGCGGTCACATGATTTTATTAAACACCAACATCCTAGATACCACGTGTCCAAAAGACTAAACATCAATTAACATGCTCATGATTTTAAATTCATTTTCAATGCACCTCAACTATCGACATTATTGGAAACAGAATGGAAACGAGCACTACAACAAAACGCATCATCATTATCTTCAAGAATTTATCGGTTTTCCACAGGACAACAACAACTCATGGCCATATCAATTCAATCCGAAAATTCAGCATAAGCGACATTTAATCAACACAACAATGATCTCTCAACTCAAGCTCGCTTATCTAACAATCAAGAACAAAACAAATGACACAATTAATCCATTCAATTAACATCAAAGCTCGAACATTCAGCACCATCACCTACTCATATTAGCAACAAAAACAACAATATCACCATCATTTCCGTCAACATTCATGAGTTGCATACAAGCAAGTGCTATAACATCAAAACCAAACAAATTCTCAGCATTATCATAAGTAAAATTCAGCACCTACACCAACTCCCAACCATATTAAAACAACCAAATCAACTTCAAGAATCTCCACAAGCAATTGCACAAACACTTAGAATGCTAACTATCCAATGCCACTCTTTCTCGTCAATTAATTTTCAGCATGCTTATCAATTAAATGTCAAGCAATTGGTGGATTCAAAAAACAATAACATCTCCAATTATATGAATCAACATGTATTTTCAAGCAATTCACATTAACTCTCTATTGATGATCACAAATAACAACAATGTATCAAACTCAAGTTCAAGATACTAGAATCATTACCGAAAGTTGGAGGAAGATTGATGCCTCGATCGGAACGGCGAACCAAGGGAAGTCACGCCGGAAACAACCGTCGAAGAGGAGAGGTCGGAGGAGCTCGGTGCGGCAGCGATCCACGAAGGAGGGAGTGGGCGGCGGTCGTCTTCGCGGCGGCAGGAGTGACTCGTGCGGCGGTCTTCGCAGTGGTGGTGCGATCGGAGTTAGCGTGTCGCAGCTGAATCGTAAATGAGAAGGAGAAGAGATAATGGATCTTGATGAGTTTTGAATTTTTATTCTAAATGTTCTTCGTCATCTTCATCATTTTCTTGAATTTTCTAAATTATTTTTGTGTTTTGATCCTAGAGAGAAGTTGGAGAATATTGAATTTGTGTTTGTGATGAGAGAGAATGAGAATTGATGAATGAATGAAAATTGAGGCAAAATGAAATATATAGTGTAAGCGCAAATTGCTAGAAATACCTTTGACGTATCTCTTTTTAGCTCGTTTTTGAGGAAATGCGATTCGGCACACCATTCAGAAACGAAACCAACGCCAATGTGAAGATGACTGAATTTGTGACTTGTAGCCGCGAGAATCGTCTCAATCCGATGAGCGGTGAAGAAATTACACGCGTTTGAATGACGAGAAACGTCAGTTCAATCGACGTGGCTGTGCAGAATTTTGTGAGTACTTCTCGAAAACCACGATCAAAATTATCCTTTGGCTCGAAATCTAAATGAGCACGTGTGACGAAGAATTGAATTGTAGCTAACGAAATTTCATGGAAAATAAGAGTGAGTTGAGAGTCATGAGAAACAAATGTGGGGAAGTCCTACTTTGATTAAAAAAAAATGAAGATTGAGTACTTTATAAGTGAGAGAATATTTTTCATTGGGGATAATAAGAAGAGAGTTTTTTTATTGAGGTCTTTTTTCATGAAGAACACACATTGTAAGAGACAAATTACATATTCAATTAAAATCTTAAGGTGATAAGTGTGTGGATTTTCTCACACTTGTTGTTCAACACCTTTCATCTTCCATATTGAATTGCAAATAATCATTAAAGTATGGCTCGGATGAAGGGCTAGAATCCTCTCGCTTGAAAGAGACAAGCATTCTTATTGTACCAAAGTGCTCCTCCACCATTTTTTTCAGATACCATTGGGTGAGAACACAACAAGGAAAAGTTGTTTAATAGATAAATTGAATAGAAAAAAAGTTGGCAGAAAATATTGTCACCCTTATAGGTTACTAGTGAATCGAAAAGTATGCAAGTCTTGAAACTATACTATATGACACATGCAAAGCAATTAATTGGATGTCGATAAAAGACAAAGTTTAATAATTATATACTCACTCCAATCCAACTTGCATCTTGAATCATTTCTATCAACATTTCTTTGAGCTTTCTTCACAATTACTACTTTCTGTTGCCTCAACATATTTCATTCTATCTATCAATACTTTCACTTTTTCTGTTTCTCTCATCCATTTTCGTTCTCTGACTTCAACTTCACAATACTTTCTGTTGTTTCCACAAGCACTCTCCAAGTAATTTCTCTCTTTCATTCCGAGATCTTATTATCAACTTTAGTATATTTTATATTCTAAATCTTACTCCAATTTTTATACTTCAGGTTTTCTTACGCGGAAGATTATAGTCTCAATTTGTTTTACTCACATATTTTACAGGTAATATCTTTTTCCACTCTTAAATATATGTTTTATTTTCTTTAACTGAAAATTTTCTAGATCTAAACCCAAATTTAATTTTAAGTCAATTGATTTCTTTTCCTTAATTTTCAACTTTTTTTAGACTTATATCATTTTCCTAATTTTACGTTCACCCTTATATTCTTTTTCCTTGGAAATTTCAATTTATTGTCATGATTAAATGATTTTAATATTATAGAAAGTTGAATTGGCCTGTCTTATGAAACTAGAGAAATCACTCATACTCTTTGTACTTTTGTTTTATTTCGAATAAAGATATTTATTTCTAAACATAGAATAGTGATGAAGAAAAATGAAAGTCATAAATAATTTTGTTGTTTGCGGTGAAGATAGTCTTCATGGTTGTTATCATGGCAAGATAATGTGCGTTCAACAATATTTAGAACTTTACATTTTATCTAAAATGTATAGTTTAAGTGTTTGACATTAATATTTCAACAATGTATAGAAGATGCTTTTTGTTCCATTATGCTTTGCTTAACAGAAGATAAAATTTTACCATCTTTCAGGTAGCCATGGCAGGGCTGATGGTTGCGGGAGCGTTTCTTACACCTGTCATCCAAGTCATTGTTGAGAGGGTTGCCTCAGGAGATTACAAAGACATCTTCAGCAAACGATTGGTGAATAAACTTGAAATCACATTGAATTCTATCAACAAAGTGTTGGATGATGCAGAGACAAAGCAGTACCAGAATCCAAATGTGAGGATATGGCTTGATCATATAAAACATGAGGTATATGAAGTAGATCAGCTGTTGGATGAGATTGCTACAAGTGCACAACGAAAGAGAAAGGTTAAACACTTCTTTTCATCTCTGACTAATCAGTTTGAATCTAGAATAAAAGACTTACTAGATAAGCTAGAATATCTTTTGAAGCAAAATGATGTGTTGGGATTGAAAGAAGGAACATGTGCTCGTAATGAAGTTGAAGTCGGTCTGATATCTTCGAAAAGACTACCAACGACGTCTCTGGTGGATGAATCTCGCATATGTGGTAGACAGAGTGAAAAGGAGAAAATTATCAGTTTCTTACTTTTAGACAATGGTAGTAGTAGCAACCACGCACCAATAATCAGCATAGTTGGTCTTGGTGGGATGGGTAAAACCACCCTTGCTCAACTTGTCTACAATGAACAGGAGATTCAAAAGAGCTTTGAACTTAAAGCTTGGGTCTATGTTTCAACTTCATTTGATATTTTTCAGCTCACTAAAGAAATTCTTGAGCAATTTAATTCTGCACCAAATGGTGAAAGCTTGGAAATACTCCAACGTCGTTTGGAAGAGACGGTAATGTCATGAATTCTGGAACCATCAGCCCTATAGTGAGAATGAGAAACTACAGGAGACATACCCCATACATCACTATGAATCATTTCAAAACAAGTGGAAGCACGATAAGCACCAGACGGAAAAGGAAGTGTTTTACTCTTAGCCAATTTGCAAACAGAACATGAAATAGAGGCATTAGAAACATTTTTATTTCCCAACAAACCATTTTTAAATAAATGGGACAAAACAACAGAGTTTGGATGACCTAATTTTCTATGCCAATCCTCATAAGAGTTCAAAACATTATTACAAGCAAGAGATATATGATTAGAAATAAACTGAAGTGGAAACAATCTTCCCACTTTAGGCCCCTTCGCGATCACTTTCCCCGACACCTGTTCCTGCACAAGACAACCATCACGAGAAAAGTTAACATCATAATTTTTATCTACCAATTGACCAACAGATAATAAATTAGTCGCAAGTCCAGGTGATACAAGCACGTCCCGAAAATCAGAGTTTATGTCGCCAATATCCGTAATAGATAAAGTATTACCATCAGCTATTTGAATTTTCTGATTACCATGATAAGAGTGTAAATTTTTCAAATACTCTGAAGAACCTGTCATGTGATTGGATGCACCCGAATCAAGAAACCATGGGCGAGAAACATTAGAAGACTTACCCTGAATTCCCAAGGCCGAGAGAGCGGAAAGTACCATTTGTTGAATCAATTCAGGTTGTATAGCACCATTGTTTGATGCCCCATTAGTGGAAGGACCAACCGCATGATTTGTAGTTGCATGGAATGCCTGTACTGAACGTTGTGTTGGTCGTGGAGGACGTGTGGGACACTCAGAGATAATATGACCCTGTTGCTTGCAGTAATTACAAAACTTCTTATTGCAGCTACGAGCAATATGACCAAATTGTTTGCAAGAGAAGCACTGAACCTGTTTCATATCACGATTTTTACCTTTACTTTGAGCAGCATATGCAACCGTCACGGGCTCGGAAATGGTAGCATCATGAGACATGGCTCCTTGAGTAATAAGACGTTGTTCCTCCCTTAGAAGTTCTCCAACACATGTATCTAAAGAAGGAACAGGATTCCTATTCAGCAAGGCACCTCTGACAACCTCAAATTCTGGACGTAATTTCATGAGAAATTGATCTCGACCACTTGTGTTGTAAACCTCTTGAACAACCGCAAGAGAGGTCTTGGGAACATTAGCATGTATAATAGCAGAGTGTTCTGCCCAGAGATTTAAAAAACCAGAATAGTATTCTTGAATAGACAAATCACCTTGTTTGTAGTTGGCTATTTCTAACTCCAACTGAAAACGTTTTGCCGAATTGTCCTGGTTGTAAATGCGCTTTAGATAATTCCACATTTCTTGAGCAGTTGAAAAAGAGCGTAAGTTATTGATCATGTGAGGATCAATACTGTTGAGAATCCAAGTGATGATTTGAGCATCTTTAGTTTCCCACGCATCTAAATCATTTTTCTCCGTCGGTGCCTTAGAAACATCATCTAAATGACTCCATAATCCCTTTCCTTTAACATACATCTTGAACTGAAATTCCCATGCAGAATAATTCTTGCCGGTAAAACGGACACAAAAATTCTTTTCATTTTCCATTGCCATTAGATATAACCCCTTTGTATTGATAAATAAACAGGATAAATCCAAATCCTGTGCACGTGCAACCAATTTATTTAATAATAACAATTAAATAAATAGTAAAACAATGGTAAGCAACACCCACGATCACGCAGTAGCTAAACCAGGAAACCACGCAGTAGCTAACGAACGGTGAAGAAACACCCACGATCTAGAAATCGCCAACAATTCGACAACGAAACCACAATCACCGAACAAAATCACCCAGACCAACGATCACCAAGCGGAATCGCCGAGAATACGAAACGGAATCGCAAAGCACAATATGTTAGCAGCACCAAGTGATTAGCTATCACCGATGCGGTAAACACGGAATCAAGATCACGAAGCAACAACAATGAAGAAACCACGAAACGGCAATTGAAAGATTTCAATTGAGAAACGCGATTTCGAGAAATACAAACAAGAAACACGATTTCAAGAGCGACCCAGTGGGGTGTCGCTATTCAGCCAAGAGAACAAGGAGTCACAGGTTAGATCGAACCCTTCTGAAACCATGTCATGAATTCTGGCTTAATGCCTTTCTCATTGCATTTGATACTATATATAATAGTGTCGGTAATTACAACTCATAATGACTAATTACAACTCATAATAACTAATTACAACTTATAATCGCTAATTTCCTATTCTATGAATGTAAATTATTCACAATAAATGTGTTTGATTATTTCTTGATTAACAGGTAACAGACAAAAAATATTTGCTTGTTCTAGATGATATTTGGAACACAAATGAGAAAAGTTTGGAGCAGTTACTAATTCCCTTTAACAAATGTTCTTGTGGAAGTAAGATTATTGTGACAACAAGAAGTAAAGATGATGCATTAGCCATGGATTCTGCCGAGTTACTTGAACTAGAAAAATTGAGGGAGAGTGATTGTTGGAGATTATTTGTGACACATGCTTTTCACGACAGAAATGTGAGTGAATATCCAGATCTTGAATCCATCGGAAGGCTGATTGTAGACAAGTGTGGAGGGTTGCCAATAGCCGTGAAAACAATGGGGAACCTCTTGAGAAAAAAATTCTCTAAAAGTGAATGGGAGAAAATATTGAAGACTGATATGTGGTGTTTATCAGAGAGAGACAGTGGCATAAATCCAGTATTGAGACTGAGTTACCATAATCTTCCTTCAAATTCGAAGCGTTGTTTTGCATACTGTTCCATATTTCCCAAGGGCTATATGTTTGACAAGAATGAGTTAATCAAAACGTGGATGGCAAATGGTTTGTTGAATTCCTACCAAAGTAACAAAAGTAAAGAAGAGTTGGGTAGTGAGTCATTTGATGATCTTGAGTCAATTTCATTTTTCCAAGTATCACTATATTTTCATGGTCATTTTGTCATGCATGATCTTGTCAATGAGTTGGCAAAATCAGAGTCTCGAGAGTTTTGCTTACAAGTAGAGGGTGATAAAGTGCAAGAGATATCTGAAAGGACACGCCACATTCGGTGTTCTCGTAATTTGAAAGCTGGCGATGGGATATTAAAGTATATTTATAAAGCTAAGGGATTACACAGTTTGTTGGTAGAAGATGGTGGCGAATGCTTCTTGAAAAGCAAAAATGTGCAATGTGATTTGTTTTCAAAGCTAAAATTTCTGCGGATGTTTTCATTTAGGGGTTATGGTTTTCCATATGAAAATCTAGAACTAGCAGATGAGATAGGCAGTTTAAATCTTTTGCGTTATGTAGACCTGTCTTGGACATATATTAAAAGGTTGCCCAACTCTATCTGTATGCTTTATAACTTAGAGAGATTGGAATTGGAAGGGTGTTATAATTTGACTGAATTTCCTTTAGATTTTTACAAACTTGACCGTTTAGGCCATCTTAATTTGGAAGGAACTGCAATAAAGAAGATGCCAAAGAAGATAAGAAAACTAACCCATCTACATACGCTGACTAATTTTGTTGTGGGAGAGTCGAGTGGGTCTGATATTGAGGAGTTAGAAAGTCTCAATCTTCTTCAAGGAAAAGTTTGTCTTTCAGGATTGAACAATGTCACTGATCCAACACATGCCGTAAAGAGCCGTTTGCAAGATAAGAAGTTTTTAGAAGAAATACATATGATATTTAATGGTTCAGTAGTGGAAAGCAATGTGTCTGTCTTGGATGCCTTTCTACCAAATAACAATCTGAAGAGGCTCACTATTGAGAATTACAGTGGCAATATGTTTCCAAATTGGCTAAGTGGATGTGATTTACCCAATTTAATATCTCTTAAACTGCAGAACTGTAATGGAATAAAGATCTTCGGCAATAACTCAACAAATGTTCCGTTCAAGTCCCTTGAAGTTTTGGAATTTAACTTCGTGTCTGAATGGGAGGAATGGTTATGTATTGATGGGTTTCCTTTGCTTAAAGAGCTTTCTATAACATGTTGTCCCAAATTGAAAGGAGCACTGCCTCAACACCTTCCTTCATTACAGAAATTGATGATTAGGGGTTGCAAAATGCTGGCCGTATCAATTCCCATTTGTGATAATATCATAGAGTTAAGAATATCGAATTGCGATCGAACTTTGATAAATGAGTTGTCATCCAACTTGAAAGAGTTCAGACTTGACGGAAATCAGTATGTTGAGTTCTCCATGGATCATTTAATCAAAAATCCCATTCTGGAAGTGTTGGATTTGGATTTCAAGGACTTTGTAGAATGTCCCTCTTTAGATTTGTGTTGTTATAATTCTCTTTCGTACCTTTCAATAACAGGTTGGCGGTTCTCCTCCTTACCTATTTCACTACACTTGTTCACCAATCTATGTATTCTAAAGTTGTTTGATTGTCCAAGGCTGGAGTCTTTTCCAATGGGGGGTTTGCCTTCCAACTTGGAGTCCCTTTTAATATACAATTGCCCAAAATTAATTGCTTCCAGAGAGGAGTGGGGTTTATTCCAACTCAATTCTTTGACTCATTTCATAGTTAGTGATGATTTTGAAAACGTGAAGTCATTCCCCGAGCAGAATCTACTGCCACCAACTCTCACGGATCTCTATTTTAGCAAATGTTCAAAGCTAAGAATATTGAACTACAAGGGATTTCTCCACCTCAAATCTCTTGGTAGTATATGGATTGACAACTGCCCTAGTCTTGAGAGTTTGCCGGAGGAAGGTCTACCCAACTCCCTTTATAATTTGTACATTGAAAATTGTCCATTACTTGAAGAAAAGTACAAAAAGGAGGGAGGAGAGCGTTGGCATACAATTAGTCACATCCCTAAAGTGAAGATTGACTGGATTGAGCAGCAATAGATTAAGCTGTAGGAAAGAGATGTTTGTCAGAGGCAAGTACAACCCATGTGTTCATTTGTTTTCTTAATTTTTTATTGGCCACAATAATAACACTCTGTATGTATTTGATGTTTAGCAGTGACGTGATCCTTAAAGATCTTGCAGACCAAGACATACCATTGCCATCATCAAGAAGCATGATCAGTTTACCAATCTTTTCATCAATTCAAAAGTATGGATTCAACTGTTTTCGATTATTGTCTGATCAATAAGAATTTGTCTAGTTTCCCTTTGTTAATTGTCCAATTTCCCTTTTATGTAGTGTCTATTGAGACAGGATACAATAATTTTCTTATTATACTATTGATCATCATCTCTAGTTATTCAAAACTATTTCATGGTATTCTTCATTTTCAAGTTTGAATCATTCTATATATTTATATAAAACGGTTTTAAATTGCTGATATCCTTACAATAAATTTCATGGATATTCATACCTGTCATTGACTCATTGTTCATAGGTGAATTAGTTTCATACCAGACTCGGATAACTGATACAGGGTCGAGTTTTCTAAAATATAGTATTAGTGTTTCAGTTCAGTAGGAATGCGATTATGGAATCGAATTCAACCTTTTATGGTAGCTGCCGCATCGCATATGCATAATGTATTTTCTGTGTTTTTCTGAACTGTGTAATGATCGATAGACTTTATATTGTATTTGTATCTGTTGTGTGATCTCATTTGACACACATTCCCATACAATTCTTACACGGTATCGGTAGTTTTAGGTTACACAATCTTTGTAAAACTTTGGAGGCTTCCATTCCGATGGTCAATATGCTGTTAGTGATGACTTTGAAAACATGGAGTCCTTTCCAAATGAGAACATGCTGCCACCAACTCTCAGATATGATGATCATCACAAGTTTTGCATACAATTGAACTTAGTGATACTCCAATTTCTGTTTTGTATCAACACATACTGTGCAAAGCAAATCCTATTTATATACAAAGCATCTTCCATTGCAAATACCTTGCTAAATTGAATAGTGATGAAAAAGAACAACTTGAACTCATTCTTGCTGAAAATGATGTTCTCAAAATGCTCAAGCAATTCCATTGCACATTCTTTGGTGTATGTCATTTCTAATTATCTCCTCTTGATAAAAGTTCTTCCAATTTTTGGTGTATGTTGGTTCTCTAATTTAGTAGGTGTTGTCATGGATACTACCTTTAATTTTCAGTATTACTCAGTACAAACTATTTTAAAGGTGACTATTTTCAGTATTTTAAAAATTTAAGCTTTGTTGGACGTGTTTCTCTCTCTAAATCTGTGATTCAAGCGATTCCCGTATATTCGATGATGAGAACTTCCATTCCAAAGTGTTGTATGATGGAAATCCTTAAAGACAAATATAGCATAAACAATGATGAGGGAGAAGTGGTGACTGTCAAGTCCACTTATTCTTTTCCTTGGAAAGACATAGTCAAAGGTTGGGAACACATTCGGAGGTTTGTGGCATGATTTTGAGGTATGATATGGACCCAGAAAAGCAAACCATCTATCAGAGATGAAAAAGGGTATGAGCACCTGAGATAGAGGCTTTTTATTTGTTTTGCATTGACATAAACCGTGCAAATCCTATTTATATTTACAGGAACACTTAAAACATATACTGCTACAACCACATTTTTGAAGGCTATGAACCAAAATGTTGCTATCATATGCTGTAGGCGTCGATGAGGCATAAAGATGTGATGCTTTTATTGTCACGTAATTTGCTGGAACACCTAGATAACCGCGAATTATTACGCATGAAACAGTTCACGGTACTTTTGTTAGTCTATCCGTGACAACCATGATGACCGATAAATCGCAAGAATTTGGTAATCCTGTAATAAAATCCATAGCCACATCTTCCCAAACTTGTTGAGGGATAGCCACATCCTGTAATGAGTTACTAGTTTTTGCTTGTTGACAAATCAGACATTTCTGCACAAATGCCTTGTCATCCTCTTGCATCTTAGGCCAATTGAATTGGGCTATCAATCTAACTAATTTTCTTGTGGTGTCAGCATAACCACATATAGGAGATCTATGAAATTTACTAAGTAACTTTTGCACTATCTCTTCATCTAATGGTATCAATTAATTGCTTGTAATTCGGATCAACAACTAACTTAGCAGTTAATCCTTCCCTTACAGTGTATGGAGTTGGTTCAGTGGCTTGTGTGTATGTATCAATTAATTGCTTGTAATTCGGATCAACAACTAACTTAGCAGATAATTCTTCTAGAAACAAGGAATGCAGCTCAGACCATGAAAACATAAAAATTCGTGGTATGCATCCGCAACTTTATTATCCTCTCCAGGCTTGTATTCAATTTTAAAGCCATACCCCAAAATACTTATGCAAGTAAATAATGATTTGGAGATTTCATCTCACTTTCCAAATCCAACTGAGTAATAACGTTCTCACATTTAAAGGCATCTTTCTAATAAAATTGTTTTAATAGTTCTCATTGGAATCATGAAATTTATTTTACTTTGAAAAATATAGCTGGATGGTATGATAGTATGTGTTTACATTCATGCTGCTATAACCACATTTTCACATTACAATGATTCAACAAGATTTGTTCCAGGTTACCCTTTAAAGAAAGATAGTTATTTTCTACAACATATTTGAAATGTAACTTTTGGTTAAAAGTTAAATTATGAAAATTTTGGAGATAGCCATGTGTCACTATTCTATCTTTCTTTGTAGTCAAGTTTTATGTACAAAATGTCACAAGAAAGACTAGTTTGTGAGTGATTTATGTATATATCTAACCTCTTATTCCTTTTAAAGCAAATTTGGTCTTCAAACTGCATACCATCATAACCTGCTCATAATCTGTTGATCATAACATTGTTCACTGCCACCATGAGTTCTCTCACAAGTATTCACTCATAAAATGTTTGTCTTGAAGTAATCCATTTGTTTTCACTCATGAGATGGTGTTTCTTTACATATCTGCTGTAGTGTTGTAGGGGTGGATGAGACATAAGGATAATGTGATGCTTATTTTTTTGGTTTCAAGTTCTCCCACCTTATGGTTTCAAGTGCAAATATGTTGCTGAATTGGATAGTGATGAAAAAAGAACAAACTGAATATATTCTTGCTGAAAAAGAAGTTCTCAAAATGCTCATAAAAGTTCTTCCACTTTTGCTTTTGTTTTCTACTTTTCGGTGTATGTTGGTTCTCTAATTTAGTACATGTTCTCATGGATATGTCATGATTCTGTATGTAAGCAAATATAGCTAGCAGACACAATGATGAACAATTCCACCGACGATTGGACCCGGCGAGACATATTATTAATCAGGCAAGAGAGTATGCTTCATTTTTCTTCAACCTCTATTTTTGCTGAATAAGTTGTCATCCAGCTTGGAAAAGTTAATCCTTTATAAAAATCAGTACGTCGAGTTTTCCATTTAATCTACAATCCGATTCTGGAAGTGTTAGGCTATGTTTGGGAGTTTGGAGGGGAAGGGAGGGGAAGGCTTCCGAAAATGAATTTTTAAAAAAATATAGAGAAATATTTGATATTTTTTGAAAAAATGATTTTGTTTAGAATGATAAAAGAGTCATAATCATTACAAAATTTTTAATTTTCAAAATAGTATAACAACCTAAAAGATATTTGGAAAATTTATATAAGCCCTTCAAAACCCTCCAAAACCCTCCTTCAATACAATTTTTGAGTTCCCCTATTTTATGGGGTTTTTGGTGTTATGAATAAAACCAAACCCTCCAAAACCCTCCTACTCAAAATCCTTTTATTCTTTTCACCCAATTCTTCTTATTTTTTAAAACCCTCCCCTCCCCTTCCTTCCAAACTCCCAAACATAGCCTTAGAGTTTGAATTTAAGGGCTTTGTAGAATGTCCCTCATTGGATTTCAACTATTTTCGATTATTAATAAGAGTCTGTATTCATTTCCCTTTTATGCAGTGTGTCTTGTCTTTATCTACAAAACATGGTTTCATGCTTGATAACACTCTGCATACTCTCCCTAATGACAATAAATTGTGTCTTCCTGAAAAATATATCATCATCATCAATTTTGCATAGAAGCAATTTTTACAATCTCTAATTTCAGTGTTACATTAACACAAATTATTCAAAACCATTTCATGTCATTCTTCATTTTCAATTTGGAATCAATCTACACTAAGTTTCATGGATAATCATACTTGTCATTGTCTCATAGTTCATAGGTGAATTAGTTTCAAAGCTTGCTTATGTGAACATTCTTTAAATAGTAAAATAGCTTTTACGCGAATTAGTTCTGTTAGGATTTGAAGGTAGTAGTGATAGTTTAGAATGTAGTTGGATAGTGTGAAGAGCTTTGGTTGATAGTTGAAAGATAGTAGCAAGTAGTGTGAGAGCTAGTATCGGAGCATGGCAACACATAAGTAATCAATTTGTTGTAGGAGGAGAGTAATAGTATGATGAAGCCTTCAATGTTATTGATATTGAACCTTAAAGGCTTAAAGGCTTGAAGATAATTACACATATGTTTGCCTATTTATAGGAGCTTAAGGATGTTTCTAGAATAGAACTATCTAGGCTCTTGTGGTCTTTTCTACATTACATTTACATAGAACTTTCTAGACTATAAGTAAATCTAAGAATGATTGGAACACTCTAGAAACATGTAGCAACTTTAGACTATTCTAGTTTTCTCTAAACATTGTCATGTATTTATGCTAGAATATTCTAGAAATGTGCATCAATTTCAACACTCCTCCTTGATGCATATTTCTGTAACTCCAAGTGTAGTCCATAATTATTCAAATGTGAATTTGAGAAACTATCTCCTCCTCCATTGATACTCTTGTGTAATATATTCTATTTTGAAAAGCATTACCTCCATCGTGATTCCACTTTGTCACACTACTTGTCTCAATGAATGTTAGTAAACTCTTTCTCAACATTGTTGAAGGCTTTTTGATGAGAATCATTTTCACTCCTTAGTTGTGTTTCTGATCTTCCTTGTTTGTCTTGTTAAAGACTTCTAGCAAAGACCACTTTTTTTGTCTAGTTGCATGTGAATCTCCTTGTCATCACTCTTGCTTCTTAGTTACTTATGAGTCTCCTTGTCTTTCTTGTAGAAGATATTTGACAGGGACTCATTCTTGCTCTAGTAGTTGCATTTGTCTTCCTAGGCTTGTACTCAAGTTGAGCCTCAGAGGCCACAGGTCTCAATTTTTTATCGCCTGGACTTGTGCTCTATCAAAACTCGAGCCTTATTTGCCATAGGTTTACGACATTAGTTAAACTTGAAATTAAGAGGGTCAAACTGTTAGGCTACTTGAACTCCTCTCTTTCATTTTTAGTTTTGGGTTTTAACTCAAACAGAGTCGGGCCGTGTAGCTACCTGTACTCCTTTGTGTTTGAGTCAAAGACCTCATTTTCTAGTTTTAATAGAATTGTTGGTGACAAGAAGAAATAGTTTGCTACGCCCTGTGAATGACCGAACGTAGCTCTGATACCACTGTTAGGATTTGAAGGTAGTAGTGATAGTTTAGAATGTAGTTGGATAGTGTGAAGAGCTTTGGTTGATAGTTGAAAGATAGTAGAAAGTAGTGTGAGAGCTAGTATCGGAGCATGGCAACACATAAGTAATCAATTTGTTGTAGGAGGAGAGTAATAGTATGATGAAGCCTTCAATGTTATTGATATTGAACCTTAAAGGCTTAAAGGCTTGAAGATAATTACACATATGTTTGCCTATTTATAGGAGCTTAAGGATGTTTCTAGAATAGAACTATCTAGGCTCTTGTGGTCTTTTCTACATTACATTTACATAGAACTTTCTAGACTATAAGTAAATCTAAGAATGATTGGAACACTCTAGAAACATGTAGCAACTTTAGACTATTCTAGTTTTCTCTAAACATTGTCATGTATTTATGCTAGAATATTCTAGAAATGTGCATCAATTTCAACAAGTTCATAGTTCATAGTTCATAGGTGAATTAGTTTCATGTCACAACACATGTATCGACCGGAATCAAGAAGCTTTTACGCGACCACAACCTTTTTTTTTTTTTAAACCATTAGTGTTCTAATACAATTATCATATCTGTTCAATAAGTTTACAAGGCATTCATAAATTTTGAGGTTAAGTAACATTCCATGAATTACAGATCTTGCTAAATGTCATTATATTTTTTCCTTTTAAAATAAAAAACACTTTTTCCAAATTAATACATTTTTTAAAAAACAAATATAATACCTTTCTATTTAATATAGTAAAATGAAAAAAAAACACATAATGAGAAATGAGACAAATAAGTTCATATAAATGCATCTAGCATTGCTGGCACTTTTTTAATTCTTAATTTAATTATCAATTTATTTAAAGAATTTAATGTTAGTAATTTAAAATTTACCGTCTGACTTGACAGATACATGTCATTGATTGATAGTATAAAAATAAGAGAATTTCTTAGTCCACTTCATACATCTCTCATGCACCACCGAATTAGCAAAAATGCCCTCCAACTTCCGTCGATGCATCTCAGGAAACACTTTTTTTTTTTGTTTAATGTTGATTTGTTATGTAGATGCATATACGGAAGTTTCCGTAGATGCATCTACGGGAGCATTTGACATTATAACTCGCGCCATACCCTTTCCCTCTCTCATTCTTCACATTTCAAACACTCAAACTCTCTCAACCCCAAATATCAAACTTCCCCGATAGTGCATTTTTTTCTCCCGAATTCGGCCGATATTGTCAACATCAAGTATCAACACATTCCATCAGGTTCAAAACTCTACTTAATCAATAAGTTTTCGACTTTTTGAATTATTTTAGAGCATTTGTAAAATCAAGTTAGATTTTGATATTTAGGTGTGGAAATGATTGAATAGGTTTAGAAATATAGTTTAGAGACAATGTAAGTGTTGTTTGATGTTTAAAACGTATGATCAAGCCACAAAAATCAAATTTTTGAGTGATTAAACAGTGGACTTCCGCCATTGTTGAGTTTCTAAATTTCAGAACATTCCGTAGATGCATCTATAGAAGAGATGAACGTTAGGACATTCCGTAGATGCATCTACGGAAGCACCACCATTTTTTGAAACTAAGGAACTTTCTAGATGCATCTACGGAAGAGTAATTTTTTGTTTTTCTTTTCTTGTTTACACTACGCCAAATTTAAGTTTTAGCAGCACACCTACTAAAGCGCTTCTAGTAAAAAGCGCTGTTATAGGTTGCACTAAAAACAAAATAAAAAAACACGCTAAAAAAGCGCTCTTAAAGGGGGGGGGGGGTAATGAAAGCGCTTTTCAAAAGCGCTCTTATAGGGGGGGCAATGAAAGCGCTTTCTAAAAGCGCTCTTAAAGGGGGGGGGGGTATGACAGCGCTTTTCAAAAGCGCTCTTATAGGGGTCTTATAGTGGGGGATATGAAAGCGCTTTTGAAAGCGCTCTTAAAGGGGGGGTTACAAAAGCGCTTTTTAAGAGAAAGCGCTGGCATAGGTGGCCCTTCTAAAGCGCTTTTCAGAAGCGCCCTCGTAGGTGTTTTAAAATAAAACAAATTAAACTTGCCCCAATTAATTTCAGAAGCGCTTCTCAGTATCTTTCTCCTTCGCGACATAACACAGAATCCCTAAATCAATTTCTTCCCTAAATCAATTTCAATCCTCCGCCACGACCTCCGCCACGACCTGCCACGACCTTCAGCCGTCTCCTCCGCTTCAGTGCAGTGCCGTCTCCGCCGCTTCAGTGTCGTTCTCCGTTCTCCCTCCGCCTCTGGTTTGCTGCATCCCTTTAGGTAATTTCTATGTTGTCTCTTCTGCTTCTTATTCATATTGAATCATCTGTTTCATATCATTCTGTATTCTAGTGTTCTCTTCTGCTTCTTATTCATACTGCTTAGGTTTTTGAATATGCTGAGAGAGGATTCTGTATTCTAGTGTTCTCTTCATACTTCTTATTCATACTGCTTAGGTTTTAATCATTTTCAATTAAGCTGAAACATTATAGTTATTTTTACTAGTGTCGATTGAGTGGTGAAGTTGAGATATTATGCCGAAATATGACAATCGGATCGGTTATGCCGAAACATGCATCTATGGTGAATGAACCAGACGCTTACTTACTAATTTTCTTGTTACACTTGATGATATTATAACATGTCCAGGTGCATTTAGGGAAGAGAAATAGTAATTGATAGGATTGCATTTTAATGACTCTATTTTGAAAATTCCCGGATTATATTTGGTTTGGAAATTGGATTCTTGTTGAAATATATTCATAAAAGAGTGAAGATAATTTGAGTGATTGTAGGTTATGTTGTGTGTAAATACAACACGACACCGACAAATTAGTGAAGATATTTTGAGTGCTATCTTATTGATTATTAAGATTTAATAGTATCCTTTGAAATTAACGATAGAATAACATTCTTATTAATTCAAAGCATGCATGCATGGAAAAGATATGTTAATTCTCGTTACTTTCGTGATTTAGTGACTATTAAAAAATCACTTATTTGATAAAATAAAAAGCACTTATTTGAGTTAATAAATTTTGGTCAGTCATCTTCCTGTACGTGTTTAAGTTATTCCACCTAGTGGTATTTGATAATTAAACTTCTTATAAAATATTATTGACTGAACCGTGGCCATCCTTATCCTATCTATGCTTAGCCACTCTTACTTTTTGAAATTGAAAGTGAGATTTGTCTACTTCTATTATATTTTATGGTACTATTTATAGGGTTTTTTTAATGAGAATTGCACACTGTTTCATTATAGATAAGTCTCAGTTTGAGGCTTAGCAGTACTAGTATTATCTCTTTTTATTAATACTTGAAGACATTGAGACACAACAACCATATATTTTGAAGGCAGTTCATAAATGCTTTCACAAATGCAACCACTAACTAATGTTTTGTAGAACTAGAATCCTAATATATTCTTATTCCTCTGTAGAGGGTAGTTTTTGGTCTTAATAATGGTATTGAAAAAATAGTTGAATATGCTACAGTTTGCATATACTTCCTTCACTTTTATAATATTTGTATTTAACTGCATCGTGTGTGTGTGTGTGTTTAATTTTACAGTTACTTTGAAGTCTCTGGTTTCTACTTGTACAACGCCGATTCAAACCTACCATCTCCCACATCAAGTCTAATTCAGGTTACTATCCCTTTCTTCTTGCTTATAGTTTGTTATTTTCTGCTTATAGTTTATTGTTTATGGTTCTATTTAATATCAATTTAGTGTCTCTCAACCAATTTTTTGGTTTGTGGACTTATATTACCTTGAAATAAGGTAATGTCTTCTTTAAGAAATCGGGTATTCTGATTAGGTATTCTATTATGATGATAGCTATTTATTATCTTGACAGAATTCCTTAGTACCTGATAGAGAAACCAAGAAGCATTTTTTTAGCTTAATTAAGTCATGGATAAGACATGGATGAGATCAAACCGATTGTCGAAAGAGTACGAGAAAGGGGTATGGGAATTCGTTGAGTTTGCGGTTAAGCACTCCGAAGACCCGCTTCGAATGCCGTGTCTTTGCTTGGGTTGCTGTTATGGGGATAAGGTTGACGGGAAACAGTTGGGATCCCATTTACTACGGTTTGGAATTGATAGAAGTTATACATGTTGGACAATGCATGGTGAGAAAAGTAACGGGAATGCTGGGTCGAGTTGTAATAGGAAGTATGCTTCAAACGACGATTGCACAGACACATACGATTGCGATCGAGTCGAAGAGATTGCAGAAGCGCTTGAAGAAGATCTTGCGGATTGTCCCAAAATGTTTGAGAGGTTGGTAAGCGATGCAGAGAAACCGTTGTATGATGGTTGTTCAAAATTCACAAGATTGTCTGCGGTGTTAAAGTTGTACAACTTAAAGGCGGACAATGGATGGTCGGATAAAAGTTTCACAGAGTTATTAGCCCTTATGAAAGATATGCTACCAGAGGATAATGTTCTTCCCAATCGAACGTATGAAGCCAAAAAGATGTTGTCCTCTATTGGCATGAGCTATGATAAGATACATGCATGTCCAAACGATTGCGTTTTGTTTCGAAACGAGTATGCAGCGTTGAATGAGTGTCCTAAATGTGGTGCCCCTCGATATAAGAAAAAGTTGTCTCCTGCTAAAGTCTTATGGTATTTTCCTATAATTCCGAGATTTAGACGCATGTATCGTAGTGAGACCGATTCAAGTCACTTGACTTGGCATGCAGATGAAAGAATTATTGATGGAAAGTTGCGACATCCGGCAGACTCACCA
Organism: Vicia villosa; assembly: GCF_029867415.1. NCBI lineage: Eukaryota > Viridiplantae > Streptophyta > Magnoliopsida > Fabales > Fabaceae > Vicia > Vicia villosa. The sequence goes on along the minus strand of NC_081182.1, from coordinate 192,200,303 downwards.
CAATGGATGAAAGTTGATACTGATTATCCTGAATTTGGAAAAGAAGCAAGAAACCTTCGGTTGTCATTGTCTACTGATGGAATGAACCCGCATGGTATTCAAAGTATCTCGCATATCACATGGCCTGTGATTCTTATGATCTATAACCTACCTCCGTGGCTATGTATGAAGCGTAAGTACATGATGTTATCAATGCTAATTTCTGGGCCTAAACAACCAGGGAATGACATAGACGTATACTTGGCACCGTTAATCGAAGATTTAAAGTTTTTGTGGGACAACGGTGTGGAGGTTTACGATGGGTATAGGAAGGAAAGTTTCAACTTGAGGGCGATGTTGTTTGGAACAATTAATGATTTTCCAGCATACGGAAATCTATCCGGGTACAGCAATAAAGGTCAAAAGGCGTGTCCCGTTTGTGAATATGAAACCGATACGACACGATTGGATCTTTGTCAGAAGAATGTCTTTCTCGGTCATCGTAGATTCTTAAATTCTAATCATCACTACCGTGGGTGGAGAAAAGCATTCAACGGAAAGGCCGAACATGGTACAGCCCCGCCTTTTTTGTCAGGTGATCAAATTTTTGAAAAGGTGAAAGATGTGAGCACTCAGTTTGGCAAGCCTTTTGCATATTCACTAGTCAAGGGTGGGTGGAAGAAGAAGTCCATTTTTTTTGAACTTCCATATTGGAAGTCGTTGTACGTAAGACATTTCCTGGATGTTATGCATATTGAAAAAAATGTATTTGACAGCGTTATAGGTACGTTACTCAATATACCAGGAAAGTCTAAGGATGGCGTTAACATAAGGAATGACATGGTAAACATGGGGATGAGAACTGAATTGAGACCCGTGACGAAAGGAAGACGAACATATCTGCCACCTGCTGTTTACACTCTATCTAGAAAGGAGAAGAAAACATTGTGTAAGTTCCTCAGTGAAGTTAAAGTTCTAGAAGGCTACTCTTCAGATATTAGAAGACTTGTGTCCATGAAAGACCTCAAGTTAAAGAGTTTGAAGACGCATGATTGTCATGTTATAATGGAACATTTTTTACCAATAGGTATACGTTCTATTCTGCCAGAAAAAGTAAGAAGCGCAATAACTAAGCTGTGTTTCTTCTTCAGGTCAATTTGCAGTAAGGTGGTCGATCCCGCGATCTTACCAACATTGCAAAAAGAGATAGTTGTTACTTTATGTGATCTTGAAATGTATTTTCCTCCCTCGTTTTTTGACATAATGGTTCATCTAGTCGTTCATCTTGTGAAAGAGACACAATTGTGCGGACCAGCTTATATGAGATGGATGTACCCTGCTGAACGTTATATGAAAATATTAAAAGGGTACGTGAAAAACAGAAGTCGACCGGAGGGTTGTATTGCCGAACGATACGTTGTTGAAGAAGCGGTTGAGTTTTGTACTGAATATCTGTCAAATGTTCAATCAATTGGACTCCCCAAATCTCATATTGTCGAAAAAAAAGAAGGAAAAAGGCTAATTGGAAATAAAGTTGTGACAGTATCAATGGTCGAACGGGATCAAGCGCACTTGTATGTTCTGCACAATGAGATTGAGGTTGAGCCGTATGTTGAAATGCACAAGGTTGTTCTCCGAGATTTAAATCCAAATAGAAATGAGAACTGGATAGTACGAGAGCACAATCGAAGTTTCATACCGTGGTTTAGGGATCATATTTATTCAAAGTATCGTTCAGATCCTGCTTCAGTAACAGAAAGGTTGAGATGTTTAGCCTATGGTCCAACTGTAATTGTGCTTTCTTATAGCGCATACGCTATTAATGGATACACATTTTATACCAAAGAACAGGATGATAAAAGTACTATGCAAAATAGTGGTGTTACCTTGGTAGCTGAAGCAATGCACATATCAAGTGCGAATGACTTAAATCCGAAATTTGCAAATTTGTCATATTTTGGGGTTATCGAGCGCATTTTGGTGTTTGATTACGCGAAGTTTCAGATTCCTGTATTTGGTTGCAAGTGGGTTGAAAATAATAGTGGCATACGAATGGATAAGTCAGGATTTTTGCAAGTGGATCTCAATAGGGTAGGGTACAAAGATGAGCCTTTCATTTTAGCCTCTCAAGCTAAACAAGTGTTCTATGTCAATGATCCGACAAGTACGAAATGGTCTATAGTGCTTTTATCTAACAAAATAGTAGATGAAAACATTGAAGATCAAGGTGATATTGGTGTTGGCATTGAATCTTGTACAAGAAACGATCAAAATGAGAATGAATCTTGTACTAGAAATGATCATAATGAGGGTATTTGGATCAATCCAACCGTCCGCGTTGTTAAGAGACGCGTAGAACACAATCCTACCAAGAAAAGAAAGAGACGTTAGTGATAAAGGTAATAGTATACATATTCCGACTAATTTGTTTTATTCAATTTGTACCGATTGTTTTAATCAATAGTATAGTACTTATTCAATTTTGGTGCATATTCTCGTTTTGTACATAACTTTTGAACCATGTATCCGTTTGTCGACTTCTTTACATGTAACTATACTATTTTGACGATTCCGGAGCTGCTCATGCACTTATATGTTCATTTCGGGACTGTTTTTTTATCGGTTTTGCTTCTTCCCGTAATCAAAAGTCGGGCTTAGGGTCTGAATTTCGGAAAACCGACTTTATTTTTGAGTCCGTGGGGACGTTTTACCATAGCCATGTAAATTTCGTTCAATTCCGACAACTTTATTTTTTGACGCTTATTTTGATTTGTACCGATTTCGTTTCCGATTTACTTGTACATGCATGGTTTGACTTCCATTTTACTTGTATAGATTGTTAGCTTATTAATAGTGTACTAATGTGCTTTAGTTTGTTTGATACAGGTTAAATGGCTCCGGATAGAGATGCTCCACCTGAAAACTCACAAGAAAGAGATGCTCAAGAAAGAGATGCCACGGATACAAATGCTCCACCTGATACTGAAGCAAAAGAAGTTGCACGAGGCATCACTATCATGAAGGGAATCGTTCGACATAGAGACCAAGGATTAGTATACCGATTGGAATGGAATTCTGATAAACAAGCAATTGGTCCTAATTCTGCAAAGTTGACAAGTTATATTGGTACACTTGTTCGTATGCATATTCCGGTCTCCGTAGCTAAATGGAATCTGAAAAGCGAAGACTTGGATGCGAAAAAAAAAAGCGATTTGGGACGAGCTTCAGGTATATATCATATATGGTTAATTGTTGTTATTATCTTGACGATAAATTGTTTAAATTACTTATACTAACACACTATGAGTATGTTTTTTTGCAGAGGACTTTTGAGATACCAGATGATCGTAGACGCTACATACTTGGTTTGGCCGGCAAAAGATATAGAGGGTGGAAAGCTTTTTTGACAAACACTTATCTTAAGGATAAAGATGGAAACTTTCTTGAAGAGGCACCGGGACGGCCAAAAAAGTATGAGATCTTCATTGGTGAAGAAGATTGGGCTAAGTTTGTAGAGCAAAGAGATGAAGATTTTCGGAAAAGGAGTGCCAAGAATAGTGCGAGAGCATCCAAACCCGCATATCCATACAAAAAAGGGCGTTTGGGATATGCACGCTTGGAGGATAAAATTGTAAGTAAATAGAAATGCGTTTTAATTAATTGTCTAAATGTGTTTTATTTGACGATTTTATCATTTGTGTCAATGCATAGTTAGAGGAGACTAAAAGTGAGGAAACCTCACTTCCTGAACATGTGTTGTGGAGGGAAGCTCGTGTGGGCAAGGATCATGCTGTCGATCCCGAAGTTCAGAGAGTTTTTACTGAAAGTGTAAGTATAATACTGTGTCTTTAATTGAATCAAATGTTTTTTAATATATAAATGATTTTTTAATGTAAATGAATTACAGGAGACCTTGTCGCAATCAGCATCCACCGGTGAGGGGAGCGTACTTAGTAGAGCACTAGATGCTCCTGAGTATCCCGGTCGGGTGAGGGGTAAGGGTCATGGTGTGACTCCAACCTCTTTTTACAAGAGTCCTAGGAGAAGAAATCCTTCAAATGAAGAAGTGTTGCAAAAGTTGGCGGAATTGCAAGCACAAGTCTCTGAATTGCAAAGAGATAAAGAGGCGTATATGAGAGAAAAGTGCAACACTTCATCGGTGAAAGAAACTAGTGATAAGGCTAGTATCAACTATCAAAGGAAATTTCCCGAGGTAATTATAATTTTTTTTCCTTTTAAATTGTTCTATTTTATTAATGATAATGACTTTATATTTACTATTGGTTTAGGGCATTTCATCTTGCCAACTATACTTATCGGAACCGAGTTATCGACTAGTTGGCAAGGGAAAAGTGCACAACACTTTGGGAGATTTACTTCACCATAGACCGCTCCCGGATGGACACCTGAAAGTATCGGTGGATGTTGTAGTAGATCATGATGCGATGCTACCGGTACCTGACATGGTCTCAGAGACGACATTGCTGCGAGATGCAATAGGATCATTTGTTGCATGGCCCTCAGAGCTCATTACCATTAGTGATGAGGTATATTGAAAACGATTATGAATCATTTAGTTTTCAAATGTCAATTCTAAACCGTTTATTAATTATTTTTTACATTTTAATTTTAGACTGCTCCTATAAAACCCACAGTTAAGGGTAAAGGGATTTTACAGGAGGAGGAGTCCGTTGCATCACTAAAAGAGGTACATTTAAAGTGTTAATAATTAATCTGAATCTAAATCTGCATGATTTTATATTTTACCTAACTTATATGATTTTTAGGCATCCGCTCGAGAGTCACAACAAGTGACGCAGCAAGTTCGTACCGTACCACCCATTGGTCCTCCGAAGCCAGCGGGAAAAAAAGGCGGTGCTTTTGTGCCTCGGTACCGGTCGACGCTCGCAACAATGGTTGATATGTCGGATTTGAAGGATGGTGCTTTACGTGAAATCGTTATGGATGAGAGTGTCTTCGGTATTGAATTCAAGTCACTTATTACACTTGATGACTTGGAGGAGATTTTTAAGCATGATCAACTAGGCGTCAATAACATGCACTCATACATCCGGTAATATTCCCTCATCCGATATATTATTTAATTAGTCCCACAATATAATTTATTTACACATTTCAATGAAAATAATCTAATGTTTATTATGTTTTTATTTAAGGTTGTTGTATGACAGAGTGTTGCGCGGGACTCCGTTGTCTAACAGATTCCGTTTCGTGTCTTCCGCCCACTGCAGCGGAATGGCAATTGCTTCGGAACGGGAATCAGTTAGACAGCGATTAGTCGATAGATTCATGTCCACCGGCAATACAGAATGTCTGCATCTTTGGGCGTATAATACCCGACCAGTAGGGTTAGTTTCTCATTCTTTGTTCATCTAATCTCTGTTTCTTTTGTGTATAGCAAAATTTTCATATAACCTATTGTTTTTATTTATAGAGCACACTGGTTGCTGCTTGCTATCAACCCTATAAGGGAAGTCGTGTATTATCTGAATTCGGTAAATGGTGAATGGACCAATTATCCGGCCATGAAGGACATCGTTGATTTGTAAGTGGGATCGTTCTAAATATATATTCGTGTATATTTATATATATATTTACTTATTTGTGGGATTGATCTAAACATATGCTTTTATATATTTGTTAATTAGATCAATACAAGTGTTCCGAAGTCAACGGGACACACAGGTATCCCGAACTAAATCTAGCAACATTACTTGGATCCAAGTGCAGGTACATTATTTTTCACAATGTTGCTTATAATATATTTATGCTACTTGATAAAACAATACACAACTATAGAATCTTATTTGTTTTTCTATGTAGTGTCCGCAACAGAAAAACAGTTACGATTGCGGATACTTTGTATTGAGGTTTATGAAAGAAATCCTTCAGGCAAATCAATTAGAGATTCCGCTCACGGTATGAATTTATAACTTAAGATAATTTCATATAATTTATTACATTTAACTAAATGTATCATTCATATTTTGTTTTTGTTTTGTAGTACCTTGACGAATTCCGTGCCGCTGGATACCCGAAACTTAAGTTGGAAGAAATAAAAGAGGATTTGTGTCATTTTTATATTAAGCGCTTTTTCATGTAGGATTTGTGTCGAATTGAAGTACTATAATATTATTGATGTTGAAATGATGTATATATATAATTTTGGATATTATAATGGTATTATATTAGTATATATATATATATATATATTGTCTTACTGATGGCTGAAATAATATCGTCGAAAATAAATTACAGGTCGAAAATATTACAGGCTGAAAACATATTACAGGTCGAAAATATTACAGGTCGACTGGGAGGATTAAATTACAGGCTGCACATTAAAATACCTCATTTAGCTACTAAAGCGCTTTCTAAAAAGCGCTCTTAAAGGCCCACATACTAAAGCGCTTCTTTTTAAAAGCGCTGCCAAAGATTAATAAAAAAGCAAAAAAAAAAAAAAAAAAGCAACATACTAAAGCGCTTTTGTAAAAGCGCTCTTATAGGGGGGGCTATCAGAGCGCTTTTTCTGGAAAAAGCGCTCTTAAAGCCCACCCTATAAGAGCGCTTTTAGAAAAGCGCTTTAGTATGTTGCGTTTTTTTTTTATTTTTTACTCTCACAGGGGGGCCTATCACAGCGCTTTTCTGGAAAAAGCGCACTTAAAGGGGGGCCTACCAGAGCGCTTTTTCCTGAAAAGCGCTCTTAAAGGGGGGCCTACAAGAGCGCTTTTTCCAGAAAAGCGCTCTTATAGGGGGGCCTACCAGAGCGCTTTTAAAAGCGCTTTCGTAGCCTATGCCAGCGCTGGCTTTGGCAGCGCTGTTAAAGGCCAAAAAAAGCGCTTTAAAAGCCCTTCCTCGTTGTAGTGTTATTTATAAATACACAGTATCTAACTCGAGGTTATTTGTATTACAATGCAGACATTATGGCCCACAGTCCGGATAGGGATATACATGGGAGGACTAAACAGCACACATCTGTGCGGCGTGAACGAGTGTGTGTAGTATCTCAGGTAACTAATGGAGCTGCTGTTGCAGCAGATGCAGCTCCAGTCGGACCTTCTCCATCTGATACACCCGCTCCAGCCGGGCCTTGTCCATCCGTTACACCCGTTCCAACCAGACCTTCTCCATCCGTTACACCCGCTCCAGCCGGGCCTTCTCCATCCGTTCCACTTGATTTTCCTTTCCCATCTACTACTACACCATAGAGGCCTCGAGATGATGTTGATGCTGAGGGTTCCTCACAGATGCCACCTCCCCCGTAGACGTCGTGGAGCAATTCTTCTACTTCTACTTCTATGCCACCTCTGGAGCTGCACGAGGACCGCCCGATGTCGAAGCCTGTTTGGTACCCGAGGGGCCCTGTAGATGCATCCCTCTTGAGTATGTATAAAGATCGTGCAACTAGAGTATCTGGGAGGGAGATGTAATTTTTCTTTGTTAATTACTTATTAATTTATTTTCTTCTGTTTGTGACTTTGCTTATTAATAACCATTTTTACTTTTTAAAAACTTCAGGAGAGGGATCCCTAGAGGATTTACAACCATGCCCAGAAGATTGTCAGTCTCGAGTAGCTTGACCGGCCGTGGTTCCAGGATGTACTATCAGCTTCTGGCCCGAGGGACCTCTGTCAGGTCGGCTACATGACGATACATAACAGGATGTTGATGGAATTTGCGAAGAGATGGCATCCGGAGAATTCCTCACTTCATCTTCCTCACGGTGGGATTACCATCTGTTACCCTGGAATTTCGACTTAATATTTAAAGGATAATGTTGAAAGCATGCTGATCCAAACAAGGGAGTTTAGATAACTTTTAAGTCGAAAAGCACTCAACCTCAGATGGGATATACGGTCGAAAGTAAGGTTGTACTAGTATTATGCTTAGAAGATTAGAAGATGGGACTTAGGAATGTTCGCATATTTTCCCGCCAAAAAGGGTAGTCGAAGTCGTAATGAAATTGATAAGATCAATAAGTCGTTATGGGACATGTGGAAGTTTCATAGACGAAGGCTGCATGGTCGAGACACGTGTTGGCAGATGCTTAGTCGACCGTTAGGATAGTTATTATTTCAGAAATCTATATAAGTAGTGTTGTTGTTAGGTTTTAGGGTCCACATTTTTATGTTACAAAAGAATACTCTAAATCTCTGCGCTAAAATGAGAAACGAGTGTTACTTTCTGGAAATGTATGTTTGCGTACCATTTTAATTCTTATGCAATGGATTCCTTTTATTTTCACAAATCCATATTGCTTTTGGTAATTTTATTTTGCGTCGTTTCTCTTTTGACTTTTCTCTCTTATCATTTACTTAAATTCTGTATGTTGTTATTTTCAATATTTCCTTTTTTATGCATTAAACACAAGTCAAACAATATTAGAAACATATAGCACAATGAAGATATGGGATTTACTAGTTGATCCTGCAAAGTAAACTTTAATAAGAAACTAACGGTTGTTTCCCAAAATTCTAGGTAAACACCATCACAATTGATGATGTGGCATTCCTCTTGAGTCTACCTATCAGGGGTATCCTCCTTGATCACAGTAGGCCAATGAAGGAGGAAGCGGTGGAGATGCTGATTGTGGAGCTGGGGGCTGATCCTGCTGACGCGCTTGATGAGGGGGAGAGGACCCGTAGGGAGCACGTGAGTTTTCCTTCTTGAAGCGGAGATATGATGAGGCGTTGAGTGCGAAACATGAGGATTCTAGTGATGAGGTAGAGGCGAATATACACAGAGAGCAGGCGCTGAGATGATACTTCCTATATTTGATAGGCACCAAGCTCTTTGTGGACATGAGCTCGACGTACACAGACATCGTCTACCACTGGTACATATCGGATACAACACGTATCCGAGAGTATAATTGGGGAGCGGATGTACTGGCGTAAATCTACTACAGACTCGGAGAGGATGCTTGTGGAAGGCAATGACAATGGCAGACAGCCATGGGCGGATCCACGTATACTAGAACGGGGGCTCAAGCCCCAACAAAAAGTTTTCAATTTCATTTAAAGTATTATATAATTAAGTCATATTATAGCTCTTTAATTAAAATCTCCGCACATTTATACTCCTTAATTTGTAGGCATTTTCTCCTTTAACTTTCAATTAGTTGTTTTACTTCAACCTATAAAATTTTGATTTTTAATGCTAAAATTATATATTTTTTCTTTTATTGCTTTAATTATTTTATTTTAATACATTTAAGTTTACCCTTTTATTTCTGCTACAAAAGTAAGTTTGGAAGAATTATTAATTTTTTTATAAGTTTTATTCAAAATAATTTATGTTTGTAGCATGTGTTATTGTTGAAAAGAAATTATTCATTAGATATTTTGTGAAAAATAGAATGCACAACCGTATGAAAGATGAATTGTTAAATGATTATTGAGTTACTAGTTATATATATATATATATATATATATATATATATATATATATATATATATATATATATATATATATATATATATATATATATATATATATATATATATATATAAACTAATATATTTGATAGTATTGTTGACGATGAAAACAAGTCATAAAACATTGTTAGAATATGAAAACTAGTATATTTGATGGTGTTGTGTTAAAAATGAAAAAAAATTATATCATTTTTTTTGTATTTTAAAAAATTCTAAAAATTCTTTAATCAAATATATAAGGGTTAAATATGTTTTTAGTCCCTATAAAATTACCTAAAATGGCTTTTAGTCCCTATAAAAAAAATTGACTTTTAGTCCCTGTAAAATTACTTTTGCACTCAGTTTTAGTCCATGTAGAGAGACCAAAAGTGAGTGCAAAAGTAATTTTATAGAGCGTAAAAGTCAATATATTATTTATAAGGACTAAAAGCCAAAATTGAGATATTTATAGGGACCAAAAACATATTTAACCCAATATATAAAATATTTTTTTGCTCCCACTAAAGAAAATTTCTAAATCCGCCACTGAGGCAGCTGTACCCTTTTGGTGGTAACAATCTTATACCCTTCTACTTATTATATATTTGTGATAATACATTAAAATAACCATGTTTTTTTCAGGCTTGGATACTACAACACTTCCAAGATATTATTGGCTGAGGAGAGGTGCCTACCTACATTGAGCTCATGCCGCGTGCCAATGCATTCAGCCCCCTCAGAGGAAACTAAGTGTTGGATCCTTACAAGCGCGGACTTGTTCGCATGTCTGCCGAGGACGTCAAATATGACTGTTATGTTGACCACCGTGAGACGGTTCCGTTTGATGAGATAGCACTATACTCTTGATGATTTGCCGCCAACTCGACCATTATTGTATGTTATCCTCTGGAGTGCTCATGCATTAGTTTGGCTACACACAGATGATACCTCGCGAACCTATTGTCTTCGCTCCTATTGCCATGATCCGTTGGCAGTTAGTTGAGGTCTTTGCGATGATAACAGAGCACGACTGGAGCTGTGTTGAGGGGTACATCACCTGGTACTACAGAGTGTCACACTTGTACATGCTTCCCACTGCACTTGGGGATCCCCTAAAACCAGCCCACGAGGAGATTCTGCGGTCTCATCAGGCCGAGTTGGACCACACTCAGGATCTTCTTCCGCGGTGTCGTCAGATAGCTGACACGGGCCTGGGAGCCATTATAGATGGTTTATTCCCTAAGGGGTCTAACTAGAGGTGTAACACCCCGAAAATTATTTCTTATTTAATTTAAATAGGATAATTATTTAATTAGAATAATTGATGTTATGAGAATTATTGAGAAATATTAGAAATATAGCTATTGGGCTCGTGTGGTGGTTAATGAAAAGGGAGGTGTTAACTTATTAAGCCCATTAACCAAAGTTATTCTATTTTTAATAAAATAGAAGGAAGTTGTGGAATAGAGAAGGTTACAACATTTGGGAAAAGAGAAAACACGTGAAAGACTTGAAAAGCTTTGGAAAGGGGAAGACGAAGATCAAACCTAAGGTAAGGGGGGATTCTTCTCGGTTAATGAATATTATGTAATAAATAGTGATGGAATGGTTAGGATTATTAGTTATGTCAATTAGGAGTATGATGAATGAATAGAGATGTTAGGTTTTGGTGAATATGATGAATTTGATGAAATTGACGAATGTTTTGATGTTAGATGACCTATAAAATGTGTTAAAATTGTAGTATATTATGCTACTTGATGTTGTTTTGATGTGAGAGTGATTATGGTGTGAATGGATTGGAATTGGGAGAGGAAGGATGTCAGAATCGCAGCAAAATTCTGCATAAGACGCAGAATGCATCGACCTAAGTGTCAGTTGCATCGACACATTCAGAAAATTTGTGTAGCAAATTTGCGTCGACCTGTAGTGTCGACAAGCGCTTACCCGAGAGTGGTGGAAATTCTTTGCGTCGACCTGAAGGGGTTCATGCGTCGATGCACATCATGCAGTTTTTGAAAAATATTCTGAAGGTCGTAACTCTTGATCCGTTTGTCCGATTTATGTGTTGTTTTGGGCATTGCAAAGCTAATTATATGTTTTACATGATAAAGTGATAAAATGGGCAGTGTCCGACTTTATTTAAAAACTCGATTTAATTAATTTGATGATAATTAAACATTTTGTGCATATAATGTAATGTGTGACAATGTGATTGATGTGGTGAAGGATTTGACTGTGATTAATATTATTATTATTGTTATGATGATGGATGCATGATTATTTGAATGATGTTGAAAACATGTACATACTTATTCGGTGATGTGGTGATGAAATGAATTGTTCATCGTTATTGGTGATCTTTTAAGTATGATATGTGTGTACATTCATTCATATGCATTCGATGACGGATTACGGTGATGTTTGGATCAATTGGCGGACATAATTCCCATTGTGCGGAATTGGTGTCGATGGATCGTATCTCAATGAGGAGTAGGTCAATTGGTGAATGGGTTTAGCCCATGGTTTGGTACCACATGCATTCGTGTCAGTTCATTCATATACTTTATAACATGTTATGACTTGCAATGAATTGTATTGTGAATGATGATGTATTTTGAGTATGTTGATGGATGTGAATTGTGGGATGTTTGTATACATGTAGGATTGAGTGATTAATTGATAATTCCTTAAAGATTTATTGCTTACGACTATATAATACTCGTTAATTGTGAATGAAACTCACCCTTACATGTTGTTTTTCAGATTGAGGAGTAGAGGCTTAGCTGATTCGGTGAGGATAGCTCCTAGAGTTCATCCATGAGTTGTGTCGGTCATGCTCTGATTGTAACACGGGAGAACGCTAGTTTAGAGATGAATTACTCAAATTGGTTTTGTTGTTTTATAATTGTATTAGATTAACTTGCATGGATGATGAATATGCAATGTTACGAATTATAATCCGCTGTGTTGAACATGAATTGTGTTTTATGTTAAATTGTTCCTCGTGTGGCATGACAATTGATTATGGTATTTTATGTTAAAATAATTGTGATACCCTTGTATTTCATGTTTACTCTAAATTATTTGATTATTTTCACGGGGTTTAGAAGGGTGTTACAAGAGGCGTGTGGTGGATGTTATGATTAGGCTGACCGAGAGGAATTTTTGTACCGTAGACATTGTGCTAGGATTGGTGGGGAACTTGACGCCAGAGGGAGAGCCAACAGAGGGCATGGTGGACGTAGAGGCGGAGGCGGGGCCAGAGACAAAGGAGAGGCGCATGATGATGTCTGACATACTACACAGTAGTGATGCCTATTATTTTTTTAATGTCTATATTTTTATTTCATTTATGTATGTTATTTTGATGATGTATTCGATATTATGACCAGCATTATTTATACGATGTATTTTTTTGGTCTACCTACTATTGTTTTTAAAATGCATTACTTTAATTTTACATTTTTGCAATAAAAATTGAGTTTTTGAGTGAAATGAACTTGATTTGGAAATATAGCAGACTGTTCCGTAGGTGTATCTACGGAATACTCTATTTTCACCATGTTCCGTAGGTGAATCTACGGAAGGATTGTTGAAATGAAATAAGTTGAATTTAACTATGTTATATATTGTTTTTTAACAGTTCCGTAGATGCATCAACGGAAGGAGTCATTTTTTTTGCAAAATAAGAAGACTTTCGAATGTGCATCTACGGAAGGAAGCAGAGTGAAATTTAGAAATTCACAAAAATAATTTACTCTCCCATTGTACCATCAATTTTCTCTCATTTAAATTACCAACAATATTAATGCCAAAAGTACTGAATCACAATGTTTATTTTGACAATTTACATAAATAAAAAAAAAAAGTATAAATAAAGAGAAAAATACTTTTTTACAGTCTCTTTTTATGTATTGGTGTGTAAATAGAATATTATTGTTTAAAAAACGAAAATTAATTCATTATTATAGATTTTTTACTTAAGAGATAGTTGTTTTGGACTGATAAAAATAATAAATTATCGTTTATATATATATATATATATATATATATATATATATATATATATATATATATATATATATATATATATATATATATATGTGTGATTTTGAAAATCAACTTACAACATCCCTATATGAGAAAATCAAAAAAGTATTTACACCATTCATAAAAATTACTTTTAATTCTAACTTTGGACCCTATTGTAAGTCACCACCATACTACAAAAAAATCGTGATAATTACGGCAGCTAAATTAGGCAGATTATGGGGTTACAAAAAGGTGTTTTATAAAACATCGTAAATTTGGTGCTCTAGGAAAATAGTGGCGCTTTGTAATTAAACGTCGTGCTAACTGCCGTTTTAAACAAAGGTAAAAATGAAGGTTTCTTATTGAAGGTAGTGGCATTTTGAACTGCCATAATCGTCATTTTGAAGAAACAAAATAAAACCTAATCAGAATCTTTAGTTTATTCAACAGAAAAGGATATATTACAACGCATGTAGTTTCAGAAAATACAAAAATACATCTTAATTTTAACTTATGCATATCTCCATTTTCTACTTTTCTCAACTAAACAACTCTTAGCCTTAGCCCCTCAGTACTTTTCATAACAATTTTTATACCTTTTGTACTGCATGCAATCCAGTCTTTACTGTCAACTTCAGCCAACATCATGCTTATCTAGAAAGCTCACAACCTAAATATCAAATTCAAGGTGTAAATGACTTTTGTAGAATTCATGTAATAAGACTAAAATAATTGAAATTGAAACCCAACAAGTCCTTGTAAAAAGCAACAAGAGAAAAGATGATTGAACTCACAAAACAATAGAGAAACCAATTAAAACAATTAATAGAGAAACTAATCAAGACAATGGTATAAAGAACTATTCAAACCTGTGGACTTTTTTTAACCTATGAACTTTAAACAAGAATAATTGCAAAGTATTTGCTATCAATCTGTGCTCATAAATAGTAGGTAGAACTCTAAAAGGGGTAAAATCAAAACAAGAAGCATAAGAGCCAAACACTAGAAATAATCAAGTAATCAATTTTGTAACTCAAATTAGAACCAAAACAAAAATAAATACAAAAAACTTCTAATACAAAACAGACCCAGCATTTTAACTCTCTAGAAAAATTAACTTAGGTACTACTTAGCATGAAGCAGTTTGAACTAATCTGAATCAAGAAGATTTTGGAAGCCATAACTATAACCACAATAACCTCACATAAATTTGAGTTAGATCATCCTACTCAGTATTTAAGATAACATAAACCAAAGATTTTCTTTTCAAAGAAGAAACAAACTAACAATAATTCTTGCTTAGATAAAAATGGTGAGTAATTGTTCTTTTAAAATAAATTAACCTATTGTTAATGTACCGTGGCATGAGTGCATATGATTTTTCTTTTACATGCATGATTCATAAACATTGCAAGTGTTTCTCCATATCACTAATTGACATCTTCATGTAAAGTACATCAGTGCATGGTATATTCAAAATCATTGTCCCGTTGGGGAGTTAGTTGACAACCATCAGTATGAGGTCCAGGAGTGTCTTCTTTAGGATTGCCAGCATTTTCATCAGTTTGTTTGTTCTTTCGATTAGCTCCTACCTTGGTCTTTGAAGCACCTTGTTTAGAGGTTGGTTGAGCTCCCGATTTCGAAAAGATTCGAGTCTTTTGGCCGATGTCAGAATTTTCATCCTCGATTTGGTCCTCAGGTTGGTTTTATGTATCTTAAGGAAAGGAAAAAAGGTAATTAGTTGTGAGAATTTCGAAACCAGGGGATAAAGGAAATAAAAAATTGTAAATGCGTATTTGTACTTGTTCAGTTTTTAAGACTTTCTTCTTCTTGGGTTTTATGGAAGCAGCAGGAGAATCTTGACCCCTCATTTGACTTTGGAGGAAAATCAGATTTAAGGCTGTGTTGAATTTAATAAGAGGAAAACTAAATGTACAGGTAAAAACTTAGTTTTTTGGGTTTTTTTTCTTGGCCGTCAGTGGCAATAGTCGCACCTTTAATTTTCTCTTCTTGAGCTTTGGTTGCGAGAAAGTAAATAAGAGAGTTTAGATACACAGTCGAGATAAATTAGTACATATATATACCTACTTTGGCTGGAAAGGATTCTTGCAAGGTCGAAATGGCACTTGTCAACCATTGAAGGAAGACTGGTTCGGAAAAGTGCCTTGGAGATACTTTGACCACCAATCCTCATGTTCTTTTGTTGAGTAAAAAGGTTGATGGAATTTAAATGTTGGCAACTCAAGGAATTGATTACGTTGAAACTTCAAGCAGTCTCGATATTGTTGTGGAGTGATTTTACGCTTTGCCCATCAAATATCGTCTACTCATGTGTAGAGAGACGTTGGTACTGTAACACTCTTCTAAATCCCGCGGCAATTTAAATAAATATATTAGAGTAAAAACATAAACACAAGGGTGGCACAATTATTTAAAATAAATAAATCAATCATGGTCAAGTCATGCTTCATTAGGAAACGATTCACCAAAATATAATCATGTTTATCACAGCGGAATGAGAAACATCATCAAATACAACCAAATGGAAATATAATCCAACACCGAATAAAGTAGAGTAATCTCATAAAACTCTAAAACTATCATTCCACAGTGTTACAAGACTAGAGCATGACCGACACGACCCAACATAAACGGATAAACTCTACGAGTCATCCTCACCAAGCACTAATGCCACTACTCCTCAATCTGTATATGACAAGATGTAAGGGTGAGTCTCATTCGCAGTTAGTAAATATTATGCAATTCATAAGCAACAAGCATCATAATATACCGTTCACCCAATTGTACATATTCAGATTCACATCTATTATTCATCAATTCACACAATAATAGACTACAACACATAACACAGAAATCCATACAATCATGTTATGACAAAATGCATATGACACAACTGACACTATGAATGTGGTACCAATAAACTGTGGAATCAATCCACCTTACCGATCTACGCCTCATCGAGATACGGTCCACCGACACAATTTCCGCACAATGGGAAATATGTCCACCATCAATCCAAAGATCACCGGGATCCATCATCAAATGCATATGAATGAATGAAACACACATAACATACTTAAAAACATCACTGAATCACGATGAACAACTCATCTCAACACCACATCACCGAATAAGTATGTACATGTTTTCAACATCATTCAAATAGTCATGCATTCATCACAATCATAATAGTAATCACAACCAATTCATCATCACATCGAATACATTGTCACACCTATCTCATATGCACACAATGTTCAATTCTCATCAAGTAATTAAATCAAGTTTTAAAGAAATAAAGTCGAACACTTCCCATATTCATCATTCATCATTTAAAACATTTAATTACTTGCACAACGCCCAAAACGGCACTAAGAAAGGATTCACGGATCAAAAGATACGCCATTTTAAAGTTTTAGAAAAATTTCCGAACAGCAAGGTTCGTTTAGAGACACAAGGCAGGAGCGAATTCCTTCAGACCTCCGCTCAGCGGACCTCTAGCAACGTTAGACAGAAACTAACCAGGTCGGGTCCTCCGCTCAGCGGATCTGTGATTTTACCAATTCTCAGGTCTGCGACAGACCTGCGATTTCACACCCTTTTCACCCAAAAACGATTCCAAACATCATATGCAGGCATACAAACATCATACATTCAATCATACACCACAAAACTTCATTTAAACTCATTATTAACCAAATAGTTCACACAATTTTCATCAAATCAATCCAAAATATAACACCCTAACCTAAAAAGCCCAATATCTAATTGAATCAAACCATACATCAATCTACCTATTACCTAAGACCACATAAGAGATACTAAAAGGAAGAGTCCCCCCTTACCTCGATGAATTTCTTAAATGCTCTTCTTCCGGTTTCAGGTTTTTGCCTCTTTCTCTTCTCTTGCTCTTTTCACGTGTTCTTCTTCTTTCTCCCCAAATGGCTCTTTTCTTATTTTATGAAAAATAAAATAAAAATTAATACAACTTAGCAAAAGGCCTAACCAATAGCACCCCTCTTTTACTAACATCACACCATAAGCCCAATAGCTCTTATTCCATCATTTTTCAGCTAAATCCAATTTAAAATACTAAAATTCCAACTATTTAATTTAAATCCAAATTAAATTAATAAACGGAAAATATGGGATGTTACAGGTACCATTTGGATGAAACCAAATTGTCTTGCTACTAGATTTGGCTGATAGCTGGTGAAACCTAAATCGAGTTTTTCTGGTTTGATTCTCGTGGATAGGAGTGTTGGAGTAAAAAAGATAACCCAAATAGAAGTCAATGTAGCAGCAGCGGCAAATCGCATTTCTGCTCGCCCAACAGATAGTTTCGGGCAGCCTCCCAGAATTCTTAAGCTTACTCTTGAATTCTGGCAGTCACGTATTTTGGGCCTCTATCCACGATCCAGTCAAAAATACCGACCAATAGCCATGCGCTGGGAGTATAATATAAACTCTCTCCCTTGAGAGAGTCAGGTAACACATTTCACATAAATCTAAACAGTCACTCGTATCTGTGCCCGTACTGACTTGATCGTCGGAGTACCTTGCAGGTACACCCCCCTCTTCTCCATCATCAACAATGTGCAAGACTTTCGTGGCCCTCTCTCGTTCTGGTCCTCCCGACCATAACAAAAGTAATGATCTACACTCTTTTATCATTCTATACAAAATCATTTTTTAAAAAAATGTCAAATATTTTCTATATTTTTTTAAAAAATCGTTTTTAAAAGTCTTCCCCCTCCACTCCAAACTCCCAAACATAACTTAAGGGTTTAATTAAATAATACATAGATGAGAAACTTAATTGAATCCTCACCCTACAAGCCAAAAAAAAAAAACTATGAACATAATTTTATCACCTTTTTCATAATAACTTAAAAAATTAATTATATCTTAAAAATATATATTAAAAGATCAAATCTAAAGAAATTATCATAAAAACTACTCCCTCCGTCCCACAATGAGTGACACAGCCCATCATTTTACACAAATTTAAAAAGTGGTTAAAAGTAAGAGAGACAATAATATTTTTAATGTTGTACCCTTATTATGTATTGAGAATGATGAAAGTTTTATTAATTAGGGGGTAGAATTGGAAAAGTGTATTAAAAATTGAATGAGTCATTCATTCTAAATAGATAACTCATTATAGCACAGAGGGAATATATATTTAATTTTACCACAAATTAATTTAACATTGGTAATGATTGGATTTGGATCCTTTTCCGAAAATAAAATGCAATGAACAAGTTAGGAATCTATTGCGTGGAAAGTAAGCAAGTCTTATACGTTGCTTGCTTTAATCAAAAGATTATACTTTATGTCTCATGCAATTAATAATTTCTATTACATTTCTTTGAGCTTTCAATTTTAAACTAAAGAATAAATAACAAACAGAAGCTACCTCCTCCTCCGTTCATATCTCCGATTACTGTTACGATCTTCATCACATTACCTCCGCCGTCCTCCTCTTCTCTTGCAGGGAGAAGGCGTTTCCGATCATCTCAACCTCCAATTTAGCATCTGTATGTTTGTAAATTCTATCATTACGTTATTTTGTACTATTTATTTTTTTGTTGTCTATAATTTTCTGAAATTTACTCTCACAGGTTCTTTTTCATTGGAAGATTCTAATCTCAGCTTGTTTATTCACAACACACTTACTGGTAAAATATTTCTCTCTTTGTAAATATATTTCTTTTTTACTTATTTAGATCTACAATCAAATCTGAATATAAATTAATTGATTTTTATTGCTTTATTTTTGGTTTCTTCAGACACGTTTTGTACTATTTTTAATTTCAAAAGTCTTACTCAAATTTTCACATTCACTCTTAACTTATCTTTTATTGAGAATATCAGTTTGTTTATTCTCACACACTTGACAGAGAAATTAATGAGATGAAGGTTTTTTAATTTATATTTTTATATATAAAATTCACAATAAATTTTAATAAATTTCACAAATAACTTATAAACATTTTTAAATTTAAGGATCAAAACTGTTTTATTTAAAACAGAAGATCAATTTCTTAAATTATATATAATAGGAGGATTAAAATTGTAATTTAACTTTATATTATTGTGCATATATCTCTAAACCAGAAGAGATCTAGCGGGAAGGATACTAGAATTTCAAGGAAAGATTTTCCAAAAGATACAGGGCTTAGGTTTGTCTAAAAGCTTATAGAGCTGCTTCATAGTGAGAAACCCATTATAAGTAGTAATCCAAATCTTCTCATCCTCCTTGTCCATAATAGGAACATTGAAACACCGAAGAAGAGCTTGAAGAGAAGGGAATAGAGCTTTGATATTATTCGGAGTATTATACTGTTGTTTGTAATTTTGTCACCGAATAAATTATCAGATCGAGTCGCAGACTAGGTCGCTCTCTTTAAGACGTTTTGTGACACTGTCCATGATTATATATTGTACGCAAGGTTATAAAAGTGACGAAGGAAAAGCTCAAGACAAACTTTTTAGTGTTTTTTAGAATGAAACAATTGATTTCCATATATAATAAAGTAAAGTAGTCAAAATTTTAAATTTAAGCAATGTGAGACTTATGAGTTTTTTCAACTAAGACACAATATGAAATATGAATTGTACCCAAACCAAATCATAATATCATATAAAAAAGATAAAACTTTCACTTTTTTTCTTAATTTTTTAGGATAACAAATTCTATCGGTTATTTAAGAAACTAAATTCTATCGGTTTTTTTCTTAGTTTCTATTGGTTTTATCTATAAACTTTTATAAAATGTTCATATATGAAGAATTACCATATTTCACAAATAATACGATTTTTAAAAAAATATAAACATCATTAATTTTTAGTGCAAAAATATATTATAAAAAATACCAAAATTGTTTATATTTGAAGAGGATTAATGTTGTAAATTGGCTAAAATAGGGAATCAAAATGTAATTAATCCAATTAAAAAAGACCACTAAAGAATAAAAATCAAATATTTATTTAGGTTTTTATATTTTGTTTAATAATTATCATATTTTAGATAATTTCATTTTTTTTATAAATGTTTGAAATTTAAATTCAAATTAGTAGAATAATTATTAAATATTTTTTATTTAAATTTATTAATGTGTTTCCTTTTCAACTATATACTCAAATGCAATTTTAGATGCTCTAATTTTTAAAATTATTAAATATAAAATTTTCCTGATTATTTATTAAGCTTTTTACTAGTTTTTTAACAAAACATTTTACTTATTTTATAACAACATCAATATATTTTAATTATTCGTTAAATAATTATCATTTCATACAACAATATGTTACTATCTTACATCTTGCACGACCTCCAAAGTCAAGGTGTCTGACCTTTTTTTTAATTATTTCTTTTGACCTTTCACATTTTAAGAGAAAATTAAGTTTTAAAATCTTGTAGATTTTTTTAAGGATTTGATGAAAATACACCGACAGTACTGTAAAGCAGTTTTACATTGTGTAAAATTTAAATTGTTAAATTTTATAAAAATTTGACATTTTCTTTAAATTAAATATAAAATATTTATTTTTAAGGATTGTGATGCACCGACCATATAAAATATTTTACATTGTCAGTGCACTACCATTAAACTTTTATTTTAAATATAATTTAAATTTGGATTCTGGTTCGTCTTTAACTAATTTAAGTTTCTTTAGGCTATGTATGGGAGTTTGGGGGGGGGGGGGGGGGGGGGGGGGGGGGAAGGGAAGGCTTCCAAAAATGAAATTTTAAAAAAATATTGGAAAATATTTGACATTTGATAAAAAAAGTCATCATCATTACTAAATTTTTAATTTTCAAAATACTATAACAACCTAGAAGATATTTGGAAATTTTATGTAAGCCCTTCAACACCCTCCAAAACCCTACTTCAATACAATTTTTTAGTTCCTCCATTTTATGGGGTTTTTGGTGTTATGAATAAACTCAAACCCTTCAAAACCCTCCTACCCAAAATCTTTTTATCCTTTTCACCCAATTCTTCCTATTTTTCAAAGCCCTCCCCTCCCTTTCCCTCCAAACTCCCAAACATAGCCTTAGTGTATATTTGAGATACAATGAAACAAAAGTACATATCACATTAGCAAAAATCTTAGATGTAATAAATTGTCATGATTAAATAATTTTAATATTGTACTTTTTTATTTAAAAAAAAAATATTGATTTTTAAAAATAGAATAACGATGAAGAAATATAAAAGTCACAAATGACTTTGTTGTTTGCAATGAAGATAGTCTTCATATATACTCCCTTCGTTCCTTTTTAAGTGTCGTTTTAGAAGAATTTTTTTGTTCCTATTTAAGTGTCGTTTTATAATTTAATGCTATAATTTGTCATTACCCTTATTTTCTCGATAACTCCACCTCAAATTTTTCAATTAGTTTTTGGAAAAAGAGAGTATATGATTGAATTTAGTTGGAAAGAGAAAAATAAATAAGGGTATAATAGAAAAAGCAACTCTAATAATCCACTATCTTGGTTGAAGAGCTTTTTGCTAAAATGACACTTAAAAAGGAACGGAGGGAGTAGTTCTTATCATAGCAGCATAATCTGCCATTAATGAAACAATTCATCATTTTTAATATATGTTTAGAACTTTACACTTTATGTAATATGTATGTTTTAAGTGTTTGACATTGATATTCAACAGTGTGTATAAGCTAACATATTACCAACTTACAGGTAGTCATGGCAGGATTGATGGTTGCTGGAGCATTTCTTACACCTGTCATTCAAGTTATTGTTGAAAGTGTTGCCTCAGGAGATTACAAAGACCTCTTCATTAAACGGTTGGTGAATAAACTTAAAATTAAATTGAATTCAATCCAGAAAGTGTTGGATGATGCAGAGACAAAGCAGTACCATGACGAAAGGGTGAGGTTTTGGCTTGATAATCTAAAGCATGTGGTATATGAAGTAGAACAACTGTTGGACGAGATTGCTACAAGTGTACAACGGAAGTCAAAGGTTCATCGCTTTCGTTTAGTTGGCCATTTTAAATCTAAGATCAAGGTTTATTTCTTTCTTTTAGCTGGTCGATTTAAATCTAGGATCAATGATTTGCTAGATAAGCTAAACGTTCTTTTAGACGAAAAAGATTTTCTGGATTTGAAAGTAGGAATAATTGCTCATAATGAACTTTCAGAAAGAGTGCCAACCACGTCTTTGGTGGATGAATCTAGCAAATATGGTAGACAGGGTGAAAAAGAGGAAATTATCAGTTTCTTACTTTTAGAAAATGGTAGTAGTAGCAGCAACCAAGCATCAATAATCAGCATAGTTGGTCTTGGTGGGATGGGTAAGACCACCCTTGCTCAGCTTGTCTACAAAGACACCAGGGTGCAAAAGAACTTTGATCTTAAAGCTTGGGTCTATGTTTCAGAATCATTTGATGTTATTAGACTCACTAAAGCAATTCTCGAGTCATTTGGTTCTTCACCAAACACTGAAAATCTAAATTCACTCCAATGCCAATTGCAGCAGAAGATAACAGGAAAGAAGTGTTTGCTAGTTCTAGATGATATATGGAAAGTATATTGGGAAAGTTGTGAGAAGTTACTAAGTTTCTTTAATGAAGGATCTTCTGGAAGTAAGATTATTGTGACAACACGAAATAAGGAGAATGCATTCGCCATGGAATCTAAGTTATTTGAATTAGATAAATTGAAGGAGGGTGATTCTTGGAGTTTATTTGAACGACATGCTTTTCCTAACAAAAAAGCGAGTGAGTATCCAGAATTTGAACCAATTGGAAAGAGGATTGTTGGCAAGTGTGGAGGGTTGCCATTAGCCGTGATAACTATGGGGAAACTCTTGAGAGCAAAATTCTCTCAAAGTAAATGGATCGAAATATCGGAGAATGATATGTGGGGTTTATCAGAGAAAGACACTAGCATAAATCCAGTATTGAGACTGGGTTACCATAATCTTCCTTCCAATTTGAAGCCATGTTTTGCTTACTGTTCCATATTTCCTAAGGGTTATTATTTTGACAAGAATAAGTTAATCAAAATGTGGATGGCAAATGGTTTCCTGAATTCCTACAAAAGTGACAAAAGTAAAGAAGAGTTGGGTAGTGAATTATTCAATGATCTTGAGTCAGTTTCATTTTTTCAAAGATCACTAGATTTTGATGATTATTTTATCATGCATGATCTTGTAAATGACTTGGCAAAATCAGTGTCTCATAAGTTTTGCTTACAAGTGGAGGATGATAAGTTGCAGGATATAATTGAAACAACACGCCACATTGGGTGCTTTCTTGAGCTGGAAGATTTTGATGAAATTTTAAAGCATATTTATAGAGCTAAGGGAGTACACAGCTTGTTTGCAGAACGACCACCAGGAAGTGGCAAATGCTTCAGGATAAGCAACAGTATGCAATGTGATTTATTTTCAAAGCTAAAATATTTGCGGATGTTGTCATTTCGTGGGTATAGTGATCCACACAGTGAGTTAGAACTAGCAAATGAGATTGGCAATCTAAAGCTTTTGCGTTATCTAGACTTGTCTTGGACAACAATTAAAAGGTTGCCCAATTCTATCAGTAAGCTTTACAATTTAGAGACACTGATATTGGAATGTTGTTATTGTTTGACTGAATTTCCTTTAGATCTTTCCAAACTTGACCGTTTACGCCATCTTAATCTGAATGGAACTGCAATAAAAAAGATGCCAAAGAACATAAGTAAACTAAACCATTTACAAACTTTGGCTTACTTTGTTGTGGGAGAGCCGAGTGGTTCTGATATTGAGGAGTTAGAAAGTCTCAATCTTCTTCAAGGAGAACTTTGTCTTTCAGGATTGAACAATGTCACTGATCCAACACATGCCGTAAAGACCCGTTTGCAAGATAAAAAGTTTTTAGAAGAAATACATATGATATTTGATGGTTCAGTAGTGGAAAGCAATGTGTCTGTCTTGGATGCCCTTAAACCAAATAAAAATCTGAAGAGGCTCACCATTAACAACTACAATGGCAATATGTTTCCAATTTGGCTAAGGGGT
Organism: Vicia villosa; assembly: GCF_029867415.1. Taxonomy (NCBI): domain Eukaryota; kingdom Viridiplantae; phylum Streptophyta; class Magnoliopsida; order Fabales; family Fabaceae; genus Vicia; species Vicia villosa. The sequence goes on along the minus strand of NC_081182.1, from coordinate 192,175,796 downwards.
TGTGATTTACCCAACTTAATATCTCTTAAACTTAAGTATTGTCATGGAATAAAGATTTTTGGAAATAACTCAACAAATGTTCCGTTCAAGTTCCTTGAAGTTTTGGAATTTGACTGGATGTCGGAATGGGAGGAATGGTTATGTATTGAAGGGTTTCCCCGGCTTAAAGAGCTTTATATAGAAAATTGTCCCAAATTGAAAAGGGCATCACTGCCTCAACAACTTCCTTCATTACAGAAGTTGGTGATCAGATGGTGTGAAATGTTGGACGTATCAATTCCCAATTGTGATAATATCAAAGAGTTAGAACAATAATAACACTAAGTATGTATTTGATGTTGATCAGTGGCAAGTCCATATGATCCGATCCCTTTGTAGTATGGGAAGTGCCCCTCAAAGATCTTGCAGACCAAGACATACCATTGCCATCAAAATGAAGCACATCCACTTTCCTAATCATTTCATCAATTCAAAAGTATGAGTAATTAAATCAAACAATGGATTTCAATTATTTTCTATTATTGTGTGTTCATAAGAGTCTGTATTTATTCTAAAAAAATAAGACTTTGTATTCCTATTGTTAATTGTCCAGTTTCCTTTTTCTGTAGTGTGTCTTGTGTCTGTCTACATAACATTAAGACTTGAGAAAATAAATGTGAATGGCTACATTGATTTTCTTATTATTCTACTGATGATCATCACAAATTGTTTGTCTACCATGAATTAATCAAATTCTTTCTCTCTCTATTCACATAGCCTCAAACAGAAATAGTGTCTTCCTGAAAGCTATATATCATCATCATCATCATCATCATAAGTTTGGAATTAACACAAATGATTCAAAACCATTTCATGGCATTCTTCATTTTCAATTTAAATGATTCTATATATTTACATAAAAAGGTTTTAAATTGTTGAGATCCTTTACAATAAATTTGATGGCTCATACTTGTCATTGACTCATTTTTCCTTGCTACATTTGAATCCAATGCTAGTAGAAATGTTTTACCGCACCCGTCTGATAGAGGGTCAAGTCTTTTCAGATGTAGTAGTAGTATTTTCTGAGTTTTTATGAGCTGACTACTGATATAACGGCTGTTTTTAGGTCTCACTTTACACGGTATCGATAGTTTTGTAAAAGCTATTTTCATTTGTTAGCATTTTGGTAAATTGACACAACTTCAAATAGGACTGTGGCTACAATAATTTTCTCATTTTGCTATATGCTTTATTCGTGTCATATACTAAATAATTATGATCATCACAAGTTTCATCGGCATAAATTGTGCAAATCCTATTTATGTTTACAGGAATACGTTATGTTTAGTGAGTTTAAACTATTACAACATTCTACTACACCTGATATGTGTTTAAATAGAAAAAGATCTTGACAGCATGTGCTATAACCACATTTTCACAAGGTACATTCTCTATTTAGGGAGTTTAGATTGAAATGTTCTAAGCATGATTTTAAATTGCGGTTGCGGCTGCGGATGCGGTTGCTGTTGTGGATGTTGTGATTGCGGTCATTGCGCTTGTTGCGATGCGCATTGCGGTCGTTACGGCGTGAATTTTTTAAAGCAAGTGTTTGAAATATTATATTGAAAAACACTTAATGTTATGTTTTTTCATTATATAAAAAGTAAATTGAGTTTTAGAAATCTAATATATTGAATTTTGATGAAAATACTTAAAAAAAGCATGATGAAAATTCTCCGATGGGGTTCCGAATACATCCCGAGGTGAGATTTTAAAATCACACCGCAATTGCGGTCTGATGCGGTTGCGGAGGCAACCGTATCCGCAATATTGTGTGTGCAATTGCGGTTGCGGACCGCATTTTAAAATCATGGTTCTAAGATCCTTTCAGTATTTATCACTACATACATTTTAAAGGAAACCAAAAAGATATGTTGTTTCCTTTGAAGGAAACCTTAGTCCTAATTGAGGCAAGGTTAACTACGAAAGCATATTAAGCAGGATTTTGTTATACTGACTCCTATGTTTGTTAAAACCATTTCTAATCACTACGTTTCTTCAAACATTCGTTTCTAATCATTCACTCCTAATTCATGACAGACTTCGATTTCAAAACTTGCATTCGCATTACATTAGAATTACTTTTCAAAGGGTACAATGCCATCTACGAATATACACTTAGCATCGAGGAGATCTTGAAATTGGTTAAATCAAAGATGACCATTTCTAATAAAGACTCTTGCATGGGGGAACCATATCTAGAGGGTTTTCCTAAACAAGGGCAAAACTTCAATGATTATAGGGGCATACAATCAAGGATCCTATTTACTAGGGGCATTCACCCTAAGGTTCAATCGACATGGGTCACATCTCGAAGCAATCTCAATCAGGGGCATGTCAAGCATGGGATAAATTCAAAATGGATAGAAAACCATGGATAACCCTCCATATCTAGCAAGTCAGGGGCACACCCTTCAATCTAAACATCGAAGCATATGACAAGGCTATTTCCTGGGGCACTTCCCTCATAAGCATCTTTTTTCACGAAAATACTGGGGCAATGGATATCAAATCCGTAAGACGTACAACAAAAATGCGTCTTCATAATTTGCAACCTCGAATCAATCTCTCTCCTAACTACGATCTTCAAAGAAAAAAAACAGGTATTGGAAAATCGTGCTAGCATCCAACAACCTTACAACATTAGCAAACTATATCCGCTTGGTTATCAACAACCTATCATTGGGGCATCATGCAAATACATAAATCATGCATTACATACATTGGTCGACACATTACACCACACCTTTTCAAGTAGTCTTCTGTAAGACATTTTCATTCTAAATAGTCTTTTCTAAGACATTTATTAGTCTTTCCAACAACCTTTTAGGTAATCTTTTAAGGATATTATTTTTAGCCTTTCCAGGTAGTTTTCTTCAAGACATTCTTTCTCTAAGCACCTTTTCAGGTAGTCTTCTTCAAGACATTCCTTTTCTAAGTACCTTTTGAGGTAGTCTTCTTCGAGACATTCTTGTTCTAAGCACCTTTTCAGGTAGTCTTCTTCGAGACATTCTTGTTCTAAGTACCTTTCCAAGTAGTCTTTTTCAAAACAATTTGGCATCCTTTTCAGGAATCTCTTCAGGTAGTCTTCTCTAAGACATTCTACGAACCTTCCTAAGTAGTCTTTTCTAAGACATCCATTATCCTTTCCAAGAACCTTTTTAGGTAGACCTTCAAGACAAATGTTCACATCCATTCCGGAAACCTTTTTCAGGAAGTCTTATAGAAGACATTATTTCGTTCCACTCATTACATCAATCAACATAAGCATGAGCATAAGCATCATCCCACACATCAAAACATACAAGTCATCGTAAATCATTGTCATGCATTAACCATGTCGCTTCACGCCAACATCAAACCATGCATATCATCTGGTACATTCATATACTATAAAGGCCCAATTTTCATTTGCAAATCCAAATCCTTACAAAATCCAGTTCTCGTCCTTGAAAACCATCAAATCCAATTCTCGTTTGGTAGTTAATTCCCGTCTGACTATTACATCAAAATCAAAATCCCATTTCAAATCCTATTCCGATTCCTATTTCGAACTGATTTCCCAACTCCTATTTTTCAAATCCTATTCCAAATCCTATACCAATTCCAAACTAAGTTTCCAGTTCCTATTTCAAATCCTATTTTAAATCCTATTCCAATTCCCATTTCAAATCCCATTTCAATTTCTATTTCAATTTCAAACCAAATCGTTACCTTCGCGTTACGTCTTATCACGTTAGTTTTTAGCGATGATATGGCACCGAGTTCTTTTGTACGTAAGTAACCAAGACTTATTTCAATTTTAATTTCAAACCAAATCGTGACCTTCGCGTTACGTCTTATCACGTTAGTTTTTAGCGATGATATGGCACCGAGTTCCTTGGTACGTAAGTAACCAAGACTCATTTCAATTTCAATTTCAAACCAAATCGTGACCTTCGCGTTACGTCTTATCACGTTAGTTTTTAGCGATGATATGGCACCGAGTTCTTTGGTACGTAAGTAACTAAGACTCATTTCAATTTCAATTTCAATCCAAATTGTGACCTTCGCGTTACGTCTTATCACGTTAGTTTTTAGCGATGATATGGCACCGAGTTCTTTGGTACGTAAGTAACCAAGACTCATTTCAATTTCAATTTCAAACCAAATCGTGACCTTCGCGTTACGTCTTATCACGTTAGTTTTTAGCGATGATATGGCACCAAGTTCTTTGGTACGTAAGTAACTAAGACTCATTTCAATTTCAATTTCAACCCAAATCGTGACCTTCGCGTTACGTCTTATCACGTTAGTTTTTAGCGATGATATGGCATCGAGTTCTTGGTACGTAAGTAACCAAGACTCATTTCAATTTCAAGTTCAACCCAAATCGTGACCTTCGCGTTACGTCTTATCACGTTTGTTTTAGCGATGATATGGCACCGAGTCTTTGATACGCAAGTAACTAAGACTCATTCCAATTTCAATTTTAATTTCAATCCCAACCATGACTTATTGCGTTGGTCCCTGAGCGCAATAAGTTATGTCATATTACGTTAGTCCCTCGGCAGTGATCTTCTTCAAGATTTCAACAATAACAAACAAGGTTCTATTTTTCTTTTCCAAAGTTACTAACTTCAACTAACATAACTAACAATCATGCATCATTCAATTAACATACCTCATTCATACATAATGCATATGCATACATCGCTCTCATTTATTTTGAGAAGCTCACTGCATCATACATCGCATGCATCATAACATTACACAAAATTCAGGTTGCCTTTTTAGGCCGTGTTACAACCAAAACACAGGGGTCCCTTTCAAAAGTATCTGCTTCACATCCAAGAAAAAGAGGGGTATTTACCTCGGATGGCATCTCTAAGCCCATCTCCTGCAGAAAATCCTTCCCGACAAATGCAAATTTTAGGGTATTCTCAGTGTTCAATCATCTTTTACCTTTAGATCACGATAGGCAGATGTGCCTATCTGACTCTTCAGGTTTAAGAAGATTGAACAGGGGCAGCTGTCATACCCCAAAATTTGCCCTCTTATATTCAATAAAAGGTTCCTCTATGCATCTTCAATGGCTCAAGTTTCAAAGGCTTATTCAGGTCACTCTCTCATATATAAAAGTATCTCCATCAAACTTCAACCTCAAGGCTTTCCCATTCAAAGGCTCAGATGATCAATAATCGACTATGTTGACCTAAAAGTCAACTATAGTCAAAATACAGTCAAACTTCAAGATTTTTGGTCAACATCAAGTATGTGAGGTTATATCCATCATTTTATCAAAGGTTGATCATGATCCATCAATAAAAACTCAGAAATGAACAAATGCAAAGGTTCAAATTAGGGTTTTTATAGGAGAAAGTCAACTCAACTGTAACTGGTCATAACTTTCATATGGAGCATCAAAAATTTCCCAACCAAAGCCTATTTTGAAGGAAATTTGATTCTCTACAATTTTGTCTCTCACAAGCCAGGGCCAGAAATGCTTCATTTGGGAGATACAGCGCAAAAGATTATAGGTCCTCCAAAAAGTCAACAAAAGAACACCTTTTGGGTCAAAGCTCATAACTTGAGCATGGAAGCTCCAATTGAGGCGAAACCAAAATGAGGTTTTAAAGCACTCATCAGGCTTTCTAAAAAGTCTTAGAACTCTTCCATACCTTAAAAATTGAGGGAAATATGTCTTGTCAAAGTTAGGGAATTTTGGTTAAAATATGTGAAACAAATAAGGTTTAGAATGGATACTTTCACAAATGGGCCTAGCTTCTTATAATCCAAACTTGATTCCAAGGTTACTAAGGAACTCCAATCTCAAAGGCCATGCCCATTGAATTTTTATTTTATTTTTAGTGAATTATTTATTCATTAAAAATTCAATTTAAATCAAAATAAAAAGGAAATTTGTGAAAGGAATGATTTTGATTTTATTTTTCAAGCAAATCAAATCAATTAAACATCACATACTACATCCAAATTCGTGCAAGACAATATTGGTAATATTGGATTGAGCTTGATCAAGTTTAGAAAGATTTCATGGAGATTTTCAAATCAAACACTAATCATGGAAATTACAAAGATTTTCTTCAAATTTCTTAACCTAATCTATTGCATTATAAGTACCTAAGATAATTGTACAGAAAAGGGGGTTGGGGGAAAACAAGGTTTGCAGCCAAGAGCACAAAGATAAAACTCAAGTTTTTCCATGAAAATTAGGATTCGATTTGGACTTCATGGCTATCTTCAGAGGATTTCGCAAGGTCCTTCATACTCCCAGAAGATCCCTGAAGCGATCCAGATGATCACCCAATCGCAGGTGAAGGATGTCGCGAAGAAGATGAAGATATGCAGCTGTTCGCGCTTCTGCAAATTTGAAACAGATCAATTGGTTTTTTATTTAATCCATAACGTGTGCTTCAATATCAGCAATTGAGTCATGGCCTAGTGGCAAAACGCGTCTTGGAGTCTCCTTGGGCAAGGGCAGGGGTTTGATCCCTGCCTCTTGCAACTCTCATATTTTTCCTTGTTAATATTCATGCGTAGATCCAGTGCGCCACATCTCTCAGGGTTCGCCATACGCCCTCACCAATCAGCCGTCAGATCAAGTCGACACGAGATCCAACATACACAGCATTGAAGGAACACCATAGGCACTCATCAATGCACCACATGGGATAACACGCCCAGGTTTTTCTATTTTTTTTTTTATTTTTACTTATTTATTTGCTTGTTTCTATATTATTGGTATAATGGTACAATTAAGTCAATATATTTTTATTACATGTAAGTGATTGTTGAATTAAAATAATTTAATTAAGGTTGTAATTATTTAGGACTATTTTTCCGAGTATTGTCCCGATTCTTCGATTTAATGAATTTTAATTAGTTCTAATCATTATAATCACAAAAAAACCCTAGAAAGGCTATCAAAGTAGTATTAGGGTTCGCTCCAATCCCATTAGTTTTTTAGCCAAAATAATATAATTTAATTTATTATTAGCTTCGATTAAATCAATTGATCGTGGTGGGTAATAATCAATTAATTGTTTAATTAATTAAAATTACATTAATTCAAATAAACTTATTTGGCTAAAGGGTTTCAACCATTTTTATTGGTTGCGATGATTAGCCTATTTTCCTCACCTTTAATCTTTATTATTTTTAATCGAATCAATCGATTACGAGGGGTAATGATACAAATTAAATCACTAAGATTCCTAAAAAATACTTTTATTCGTTATCAGTGATAATTGAATCCATCAATTAAAATTGGTAACGATACCACTACCAATCTTTTAACTATGGTGATCGAATCTATTGATCATTGCGGTTAATAGTACAAATTAAAATCAGGGTTGTACGCCCAAATCCTAAAATACTTCCCAGATCTAAAACATTCAAAAACACTTCAAATCGAACTACGGATTTTCATCCTTATTCAAAACTACGATAGGCCGTTCAAAAAGCCTCTAAAACCATCTCAAATCAAATTTCAACCCTAAGGGCGTACAACCCTTCCCCGAACTACGTTGACTCTGATTCTCCATAAGGAGATACGTAGGCACTTGGCAACAAGGCGAGTCCCCTTCCCTCTAAATCTCATTTTTTCCCGATTTGTTTTCCCTTAATTATTAACCCTTGGAAGCATGAACCTTACCTTAACACTCTTAGCCATAAAACTGTTAACCTTAGATTCACTACTAGAAAAACAGCTTTTAGCTGCCCAGATTTAGTGTCGGCCACCGACACCGACACTAACTTTCAAAAGTAGTGTCGGCCTAACGGACACTAAGCTCAAGCTACAACCCATCCAATTAATGACTTTAAATATTATTTTTTTATTATACATTAGCTACGGCTTTATCGACACTATATTATTCTAAATTATTAAAAAAATTTATTTGACTATTTTGACACGGTCTAGCCGTTGCTAAATATGTATTAGTTTAACTTTTTAATAATTTTTTTTATTTTTTAAACGCTAGTGTCGGTTTGGCCGACACTAAATCTTAAATATTTAATTTACTAAATAGTTTTTCCATTTTCCCTCTGTTTTTTTTCTTGGCGCTATTATATTTTATTTACATATTTAGTTTCCCTCTTCTTTTTCAGTTTTAGTGTCGGCTGGCCGCCACTAATATTTATTTATTTAGTTTCCCTCTTCTTTTTATTTTGGCACTCAATTTTCGTAGTGTTGGCTAACCGACACTATGCATTAATATTTTTTTTTCATTAATAGTCTCAGCTTGGCCGAAGCTAAGCAACATTTTTTAAAATAGTTTTAGTCGATGATTATTAAATGAAATAGAAATTTTAATTAATTTATTTGTTTATTTATTTATTTATTTATTTATTTAGTCAATAATTATGTTTAATTTAGGAAACAATTTAATAAGAAATAAACTATTAAAATAAATAATTTAATTTCTTATTTTACTAAGTGAATACGTATTAATTATTATTTCTTAATTAGTTTATTTCTTAATTATTATTTACTTAATGAAATAATTGATTAATAATTTATTTGCTTGGTTATTAATTTATTTAGTATTTTGTTTATTTATTTATTGATTAATAATTATCTTATATGATTAATTAAATAATACTCCTATTTCATATCATTGCTTTAAATCAATTGAATAATTATCAATTAAAGCTATTCATTATCAATTAAACTAATTTTTCTTAAATCAATTTGTAATGTGGCTTCTGCTATTTCTCAAAAAAGAAAAAGAAATAAGAAACATTTCCTTTATTATCTGAGCCCTCAAACGTAAAAACCCTACAAACGAAAAACACTCAGCAAAACCCTTCGAGCGAAACCCTTCGAGCGAAACCCTTCATCATCGAGTCCAGCAAATATGAAATCGAGATAGGAACGGCGAAGCCCTTAAAATTCCATCGTTAGCACCAGCAAGTTCACTTTCTTTGTCATCCATCGTTTTCTTCATCATCAGTAAGACCCATTTCTTCATCGATTTCTATATTTCTGTATGGATTAATAGTTTATAGTTTATCTTTTATGTTCTGGGTACAATCTGTAAACCATTTTCAAACTATTTTGGTACCCATCTTCCATTAAGTGATATAAATAATGGATTTCTGGTCAAAATGTTTTCATAACATTTTCTATTTTTTTTAAACTGATTATCAAACTATGGAATTATTTAAGAATGACTTCTTAAAAAAACAATTTTTGATATATTTTGTTCTAACTGTTTCCAATATGTGTGCTTCTAAAATCTGATATAAAGTGTGTGAAAAGAATGACTTGATATCTGTAAGAAAGCGTGCTTCTGATATAAGTTGTTTCCAACATGTTCTAACTTGATATCTGATACAAAGTGTGCTTTTAAAGGTAAGAATGACTTCTGATGTAAACTGTTTTCAATATGTGTGCTTGCAATGATAGATCTTTTCTTTTTGAAGGGTATAGTGAAAGATAATAACGTTGTGTAATTGTTATTTCTCCGGGCTAATTATAACATTTGAGTTCTGCAGTATCGCTTCTGCATCGTCGACATCGACACAACCAGGTATTCTAAAGTTTTGATAGCATTTGTGTGGTTCATTATTTTTTATAGCTATATATAAATTACTTGGATCATGTTTTGCGATATCACCGACATCGCGCACCTCTACTGTTATTTTATGAAAACATATGTGAAGTGAATAAATAGTTCCTAAGTCACTGTCAGTTACTTATGAGAGTAATTGCTAATCAGTTTAGTCAACATTGGCAACTGCATAGTACAAAACCTATTTTAGTAACATAAAGTTAGTACAAAACCTGTTTTCTTGAACGTAGTTAATAAGAAAACAACTTTTGTACAACTGAAAGAAAAAGAAAATTGTACTATTAAGAAAATGCTAGAGAATTTATGTCCCTGCTAAATTTGCTTATTTTGCAACGGTGCCATTGCAACAGAACATAGAACATTTACTCTACGTCAACTTAATACAAAGTATTGATTTTAAGTATTGTACAAAGTATGTTAGAATCTAAATCTATTAGCCATGGAATAACCCCTAAAACACTATATTATCAAGCCACCTTCTAGCCTGAAGTGTCACACATGTAAAGAAAACAACTCTCTTTGAAGTGCAAAAACTTGGAAAATGTGTGGTAGTTAAAATTATTTTAAAATATGTGGTAGTTAAAGTGCATACTGTATTTTTAAATGTGTGGTATTTAAAGAATATGTGTGGTACCATATCCAGAAATGTGTAGAGATATGCGTGGATGGTGTGCGGCAATCACCATAAAACCAAGGGGTCATGTGATGATTGATAACGTAGAGGATGAAGTGCCTTATCAGTCTGATGAGATGTTCCCTGTTCTTCCCACTGTTGAAATTGAATCAATATCTGGTTTGCGCGACGACTCACAAGTAGATGTGTTTGAAGAGATTTATGATACTTCACGTAGTGAAGTAGAGAGAGGACATTGATTGAAGATGCATTTTAGTGTTGTATATGATTGCATGTATTATAATTTATTATGTGTATTTTGTATTCCAATATCCATGTACTTTCGAGGTTAGTTGATATGTATGATTGTATTTTGATATCCATGTATTCCAATATGCATTTATTTTGTATTTCAATACATTATGTGATCCAAGCATTTGGGGAACCTTCTCCTAATAGTTAGCTATCAAGAAAAAGAAACAAGACACTTCAATGTTCTTAAATTTATATTATTATTGAATCTCCAAAATTTATTCAATGTTGGTGACCTTTAAGATGCATTTTATAGTTGTTTCTTAAGTTCTTAATTATATTATATTTTTGTCTAATTGTTTTATATTTTATGATAACAGATGACTAACAAAAATGGAAGCGGGAGAGGAAAGATAAATTCAAAGAATGCAAAATCCAAGTTATTAGCACCAGGAAAGCTTAATGATCAGCGGAAAACAATGTTTCGTAAGTCTCCATGGTTGGCTCCTAATCCATTGCCAGCTTCTACTCCATCGATGGCTTCTACACCATCTATAGCTCTAACTCCGAATCCGACTCCTGCTCCATCTCCGGCTCCAACTCCTTCTCTATCTCCGGCTCCGACTCCATTGTCAGCTCCTACTCCATCGCCGACTCCTACTCCATCTTCGGCTCAGACTCCATCGCCAGCTCCGCCTGCACCTATTCATACCTCTACTTCTGAGGTATTTAGGTTTATGCCCACTCCAGGTCGAAACCTTCAAACTATGGCTGGCCCTTCGCACCATACCTCACATGAGACTCCGATAGAGGAAAATATGGAGGAAAGTGATGACGAGGACGGGGAGGAGGTGGTAGGTGAAGGAAATGTGGAGCACGAGGATGAGTATGAGTTGATAAGAAGAGATGATAATGGGAAGATTATTTTAGGGATCTCCGGTAAAGCGTAAGTTTAATACAATTTTACAAATATGTTTCATCTTTCACTTATATTCTACCTTGTTTGTGCTATTATGTATAAATTCTGGGTTTTTTTATGCTCATATTTGCATGCATATGGTTTATTGAATATAATATAATGTTTCTCAGCATGTAAGGTCCACAAAACTTTGTGATATTATCACCTTGATATTATTCTGATATATTACTTACTGCAGTTTTGGTGGCAATAAAAAAATTAGGATTCCTTAGAATATACTGCAATTTGTGAGATTCTTTGTTCCTCTGTTATCATTTTGTATATTGTCTTTCTTGTAAATCTTGGTCTGTGCAGAATTGACAAGAATATTTGTGAGATTCTTTGTTCCTCTGTTATCATTTTGTATATTATCATTTTGTATTTTGTATATTGTTCCTCTGTTATGATTCTTTGGTGGATACAATGTTGGCTCAATGTTTAAGTTAGTGGCAGGTTTAGATGTTGCAGAATATTGGTGTGTTTTCTGCCTTTGCTCCCTTGGTTCTCTCCTCGTCGATTCGTTTTAAAGGTGCAGTTAGTAATTAGGTTTCAACTCAACTTTGTCGAGAAGCCATTACAAGAAAAAGTCAATGAAAAGGATGGTATAGGAAGCACAGAAATAATAAGAAACTTCCTTGAGAAAAACACTAAGGAGTTGGGTTTACCACTATCTGCTGGTGGCAATGCAACTGATCTTTTTTATAAATATGTTTTTGCTGATGTAGCAAAAGAAAAAGGTGCAGTGGAATTAGAGAAAGAAGAGCCAGCAATTTTTTTGAAAGATATCTTAGAGAAAATGGCATAGCAACTTGAGTTGAATCCAATATATCTTAGAGAAAATGGCAGAGCAACTTGAGTTGAATCCAATATAATAGGACTTTTCACTTCTACATCTGCAACTGAAGGATTTATATGTTTTTACTTATATGAATATGAATATTTGTATGTTTATATGTGAGTGATATTATATGAATATTTATGTCTAAATGTTTCTTTCAATATTTGCAGACTTGTTCCTGGCAAAGAAGTAGCAGGTGCAATTAGTTATGCGATACATGACGCGTTTTATGGAAGTTATTATAATTGGACTGAAGTCCCCGGTGATGTTAGAAACCAATGGTACGCCCTTTTTGCGGTAAGTATTTATTGAGTTTTAGATCTTAAGATGATCAATATCTAGTTAAACAAGTTAAAGGAAGTTATTAAATATTAATTATTTTATTTTAATTATTTTCAGGATAAGGTATCGTGGGATCCTCGGGATGAGGCATTCGTCAGGAAAGCCTTTGAATCAAAGGCAGCCGTTCGACTAAATAGCATCATAAGGAAGGTGAGGTTAAAAGGGTACCGACCTTCGTGGATTGGTGAGAAGGCTTGGGATGGTCTTGAAGCTTATTGGAAGAGTGATGCGTTCTTGAAATTGTCCACTCAAAACAAGGCCAATCGAAATTCAGCAAGAGGCGGAGCAGTCCACACTACAGGCCGCAAGGCTCATGTTGATGTAGCACTTGAGCTTGTAAGTAATAGAGTCCTTTTACGTGTCAATCTTTAAATATTTAAATTGCCAATGCTTTCCCGCGTCTTATATTACTTTTTTAATATTTGTAGTGCAAAGAACTTAAAAGGGATGTGCGCCCGGATGAGTTATTCTTAAAGACCCATAAGAGGAAAAATGGAGATTGGGTTGATAAACGTGCTGAGTCTACTTATGTAAGATTTCGTTTATTCTCTTTTGTCTTGTGTTTCATGATTATTTATCATCTTTTCAATTTGAGTTTTTCTTTGGTGTTACTTGATTGCACAAAGTTGAATTGAATATAAATTCATGAACATGTTGATGTTGATCTATTCATTCATAAATTGGGAATAGTTAAGCCCACCAGTATTCATTCTTTGTTGTTTCTTTGCTGTTACAAACTTGTTTTTGGACAAGTAAGATGCTTTATTAATGTTAATAGCCACAAAAATGTGACCGAATCGTTTACATTGGCCAATGAATGTTTACAATGTCACCTAATCCTTTAATCTATATTGTAAACACTAGGTGATGTTAATAGCCACGAAAATGGACAAGTAAATATTAAAAAATAAATGTTAATGCTAAAGCCATATTCTCCAGTTTTACTTATATAGTTTTAATTTACTTTTTAAGAACATATAGAGTAATAAGAAAGATTATGAGGGGACATGGTTTAACAATAATTTTATGAAACTTTTAAACCTGCATTTTGATCTCATCTCATCACATCTGTTTCTCTTTTACAGACTGCATTTAAAGAAAAAACTGGAGATGCTGTCGAGACGTTAGATGGAGGGACGATTAATGAGATATGGACAGATTGTGCTGGGGGTCGTAGTCGTGGCCGGGTCTATGGAGCAGCTGATTTAGCTATCAATTTGAAGAAAGGATCCACAGGCTTTGTCAAACCAGCTAAAAATTCTCGTGGATCTATGTTTGGGACATCCTTGGAATCAGAGAGAGCAGCTAGAATTAGAGCTGAACAAATGGCTGAGGCTACAGCAGCTCGACTCCAAGAGGCAACTGAAGCTATTCGAGTGTCAAATGAGGCTGCTCGGAGGGCAGAAGAACAGGCTAAAATGGCTACTGAGTTTGCTAAGAAGATGGAGTCTGAGTTTGATAAGAAGATGGAACGTGAAATGAATGCATTTAAGGCATTTATCATGAAAACGTTTGGTACTACACATGTTGAATCCACTAGTCCCGTCATTCCACCGTCAAATCCTCACTATGATGAAGATTTGGATGACCAGATTTTAGACGAACATTGATCATGCAGTGTTTAGTAGAAGTAGTTTTTGGGGCTGTTTTTTGTTGTAGTTTGGTTATATCTTTTTTGGGGCTACAAATTAGAACTCGGATGTATTTTTATGGGATATGATCTTTAATGTATTACGAGTGTTTGGGGCTGTTTTTTGTTGTAGCTATGACTACAGTATTTTGTAGTTTCTATCTACTTTGTAATATTTGGATAATTGTTACTTCAAATATGCTTATGATGTCAAAGAATTATGTCTTTTTGCATCTGAATTTTTATGTGCTATTTCTCTTTGAATTTCATTTGCTTATTATCTATATTTTGTTGATGTCCACTCATATTTACTATCACTTTGCTCTTAGCATGTCAATGGCAGAAACAACAAAAAGGTAAAATACAATTTTCCTTATCCTTTCTTTCTTTAAGATACCTTATGAATATGCAACTAATCAATTGATCTTGTCAATCTTATTTATAGGTATTCAATTGTTACATGAGCAAACAAAGGAAAATTGTTTGGTTTTTTCCTTCAAAGGAAAATCCTCACAGATGGAGTCTACAATGGCCGCATTATTGAATAGGAAGAGCATCTCCTGGTTTATTAACATGTAAGGTTTATTATCCTCCACATCCTGTTTGATTCAAGTTTTCTATATTTTTTTGCAACAATATTGATATGGGTATGTGTCTATCTGATGATTTTCTATTTACAAACTTTAATGTTTCAGAACTTACCGGAACGAAGTTGCTAGAGCTCAACTCATTCTCTGGCCTGCAGAGATAAGGTTCTGTGACCCTACACTTGAAACAAACCAGAACAAGTCTCCTCCTAGGTTAGCTGGGTGATCTCTCCCATCTTCTTGTTACAACAATCCTTTGATATCCTTCCTCTGTAAATCATTTTCTCAAAGCCTTGATATCTGGGATTCTTAATGGTACTACATATTGTCTAAACTTGTTTAAAATTTAAATGCAGTTTGAGATATTGGTTTAGAGCAAAGGGAAAGTTGTTGGATGATCAGGCCTTGCATAGGTACTACATTTGTTTTATATTTTGTTAGATATTCTGATTTCAAACAATTTAATGAAATTAGTGAAATTGGCAAATGCATGAGCTGGGAGGTCTTTTATTGTTGTACTAAGAAATAACTTTTGCTTTAAGAAAGAACTTGATTGGAGAGTTTGTGAAAATAGAGACTCCGCAAAATTTAATTTTATTTTACTATTGTACATATGCATCTAAGTTGGTCCTATGTCGAGAGCCAAATCCCAAATGCTTAAGTTGTGAGTTAATAGGTCAATGCACATGATTGGTTTTATATCTAACTAACTCCCTGAACAAGAACCCTTTTGAGTTTTGAGATTTCGTTTTACCAATGAACAATATCATTTTACATTGCTGAAATTCAACTTTCACATTAAAAATGGGGCAGGAGAGGATTATACTAAGTTATAACCACTTAGACAAGTGATTCTATTATACATTCAGACCAACTAGCCAAAAAGTTTGAACAATTGGCTTATCAATCGCCTTATATCAAATAATTTGTATATGGTTTGTATTGCAGGTGTGTGGCTGCATTTACATCTGATATAATATTTCTTCAAGTAAGTATGAATCCCCAAGTAACTTTAAGTTATATAGTCCACACGTAAGTATTATAGTCCTTTTGGTTTTACAAAAAGATCAGCCGCTAACTTTAAGTTATAAATTATTTACAGGAATGCTTGATCACATTATTGTAGAAACTGGCAATGTCAAGATGCTTTTGAATCAGATTACTCTTGTTTCACTACTCGATCAAATCCTAACTTTTGCAGTCACCTAAACAATTAGAGAACACCATTATTTCATCTATGTTGGGATTAAATCCTAAAACAGATGGTGAAAGATCGATTGTTGTCATTGCACCGTAAGCTCTTATTCCTTTTTCCCCTTGATATATATTTATGTTTAGGAGCTGAGTTAAATTTCAATGGTAGAGTTGTTAGTGTTTTCCATTGGCTCTCCAAATATGTGTTCTTCAGCTGGTATAGAAATTAAGTGTTGTGTCTTTTGTCATTACTTTAGTTAAGACAACTGGTATAGGTTAATTAGTTAAACACAACTTAAATTCTAAGAAAAAAAATATCCTTATGTGTTTTTTCTAGGAATATATTCTCCGACAATGGTGCTTCAACACCAGACAAAGCTTCATTGCAATAAATGCAGGTATGCCTTCTAAATGATTGTGTGTGACGTCTCTAATGTAAGCTTTTGTAAAGTTGACTCGGTGAATCTCAACTGTCATAATATTTCAAGGAATATATTGTCTCTAATGTAAGCTTTTGGAAATGCGACATTTCCTCAAAAGTCTATCTAAATCGAGATGTTGAATCGAGGGACGAATTCAAGTCATACAATTTATTAACCATTAAGCATTCATCACTTATTCAACTGACAGTTAATCCCAATGCTTATTATTTTCCTTAATTATATATAGTATAACAACATTGATACTGAAATTCAAGCTTTTATGTAGGCATTGGCCATGTATGCTCAAAGGGAAGTAAGTTGCATAACTTTAAGAGGTAAATAATAGTTGTTTATGCATATACATTATTATGCAGATCTTATGGATAGTTCTTTAAGAGGTATCATAGATTCACTGGGTCATATATATATCACAGGGTAATATAGTTTGTGTTGAATTTGCTCTCACATTTGGCCTTTTATATGGATAACCAAAACTAGGCGTATTATTGACTTTTGAAAAGTTGACTTTAGCCTCGGTCAGGCCGAAGCTAAGCGTTTTATTGACCTTTATAAATTTGACTTTAGTGTCAGCCAAGCCGACACTACAGGTTTTTGAAAAGTTCACATTAGTCTCGGCGGAGCCGAAGCTACGGGTTTTGTTGACTTAAATAAAATTTGACTTTAGCCTCGGAAAAACCGACACTACCGATTTTATGGACTTTTGTAAATTTGACTTTAGTCTCGGTCACACCGACACTAACAGCTCTGTTGACTTTTGAAAAATTGACTTTAGCCTCCGACTAGCCGACACTAATGTTTTGGTGCACTTTACTTCTTTAGCGTGGGCTAAAGATTAGTCTCGATATAGACTCGGTTTAACCGACACTAACTTAGGCACGGCCTTATAGGCCGACACTAACATGTTAACTTCGAACCGTTTAGCCTGCCCCCGACACCGAAGCTAATCCGACACTAAACAGCTTGTAGTGTCGGTTTTTATCCCTTTAGTGTCGATATATGGCCGACACTAAATACTGTTTTTCTAGTAGTGATTCAAAGCCATAGGAAAGGGTTGAGGGTACCTAACACCTTCCCTCGACTTGAATATAGTATCTTACCGTGATCTCTTAACTGCGCGAGGTTTCCTATTCGCCTTGGTAGAATAGGTGGCGACTCTAAAACATTAATTTTTAGGGCAGGTTGCTACAACTGGCGACTCTGATGGGGAAACACTATATTGGTGAATTACTATGCTCCTATAGGTTTTAGCAGGGTTTAGGTTTTTGGCGAAACATTTAGGTTTTTGGCAAAAAAAATGTTAGGGTTTGGCTAATTCGCCAAAATTAGGGTTTGTTCATTTTCATAAATATTTAAATTTTATATTTTATTTATTTATTTATTAATTTATTCATTTATTTATTTATATTTATGTCTGTTGAATAAATAAATATTTTTTAATATTTGCTGCTTTAATGCATTGTCTAAATTATAAGCAGCCGGATTTGATGTTAGTTCTTTAAATATTTAAATTTAATTTTAGTTATTTATTTACAACCTTAAATTAAATTACAGTAATTTAAATTTTTATTTAATTACTGTTTTTACCATATTTTAAATTATAAGCGGCTGGATTTCAAGGTTAGTTAAATATTTAAATTGTATTTATTTATTTATTTATTTTCCTTTCCAATTTCATTACTGCGATTTAATTAAATATTTATTTAACTGAATATTTTTTATTTCTATTATATCTGTTGGGTTATATAAACTGTTGTTAAACCTAAGTGTGGGAGTTAACTTTGAGATCAGGGGGAATCGAATCGCCTACGAGTCTCATTGATAACTCCACTCGGAGTGGGTTGAGTATTCGGAAATGTCCAAAACGAGGCTTGACTTTGTTGAGGGCAGGACTGGATACTTGGCTGATCTCTCCGAGAACCTACCCCAAAAATTCGAACCTCATGGATAAAATGAGTTGTTCTAAAATCCGAAGAGACAAAAAGTCTCAGAGGCTACGAACGACCCCATGAGACCTTCTAGAACACTCCCATGGAAAAGGGTAGGCTCCCTAAAGCTGTTACGTCGAACCTTTGAACCTAGGACTTTTGGGCTGTGCTTATTATATGTTTGCAATTTATATGCTTCGAGTATCTATGCGTTTCAATTTTGCAGGTATCCCTACGTATTCCCTAGCCTATAGGGATCCTATTCTTAAAATCGTGTCCTTCGTACGAAGGACACCTTCGTTGGCATACGTCGATTGGCCTCTCGATGGCCATGAGATCTAGTGACTGTCTTGAACGGTCATTCTATGCTTGCTCCTACGCACTCCCTAGCCCGTAGGGATTTTCCTTTTACACCTTTGTATTTTTACAACCACGTGTCCTTCCCACGAAGGACGTCTTCATTAACGCATGTCGATTGGACTCTCGATGGCCATGAGATATAGTGACTGTCTTGAACGGTCATTCTATACATCTCCATTTGAAGTATTAGATGAATGGCGTCTCCATCTATACATCTTTCATCCCTAGCTTGTAGGGATTTCTATTTATCCAATATCGTCCTTAGATAGGTTGTGTTCCGCATAGAGAACCTTCCCACGAGGGACAACTTCATAAGTACACGTCGAACGACCTCTCGAAGGTCATGAGACTTGGTGACTGTCCTGAACGGTCATCAGCTGCTACTTTCCGCGTACCCTTTAATCTAAGGGATTCCCATTAACGTGTCATAATATCTAGCTTACCAGTATCTTACTAGAGTCTAATGTTATCCCTAAACCCGCATAGGCTATCCTTAGGGTTATATCTATCACACATCCGCATTGCATTACAGACAAGGAGTCATAATATACAAAAAATAAAGGAGTTCTTCGCATACGCATACATTCACATTTTCATGCATTCATACATTTACATTGGAATTTGCATTTTTATCTTCGCCCGCACCCATACTTACCATGCTAGCCGGTTTCCCGAAACTCTCAGAGAAATAAAGAGGAGTATAAACTATGGAGAAAGGAAGATAAATTATTTATGAGCTCAGTCATACAAATGAAAAAGGAATGCCTTTCACCATGCCTTCCGCATGTCCATGCCTTTTCGCAGCAAGATTATGCCAAGATTATCGTCGAGCAAGGACCAGTTCAACAAAGAAGTTCCCTCATAGATACACTTAAAGGGTATCTTGTTATAAAGGGGTTCATCTACGAACATAGCAAAGCTTACAAGGACGCTCTACGATAGCCTGGGGGTAAGGGTCAGTCCGACTGGAGAAATACCCTAAACGAAGATGCATAACTACGATGAAGGGAACGCGACATATGTTATCTCCGCACCAAGGGGCAAAAGGGCCATAGGTTTCTCTAACAATCTACAAACTCTGGACGTTGCAAATAGTGTGATATTATCCTTTAGAAAAAGTAAAAGAGGTTCAGTCAAAGGAAACTCATGAAGTTTCGATACGACGAAAACCCACCGCTAACAAATTTATTCCCGACAGATTCGACGTGCCCAAGGATAATTTGAGATTACCCTTCACTTCTACAAGTCAACGAACTAAGGAGTAAAACAAAGTCGACGGATTTACCAAGGAGATTGCCCTTAGGATTAATAGGTTTATCTTTCAAGTTGTATTTCCTACGATCACAAAATGCTATTTGATGTAAAACGTTGTACCTTTCGAATAGTAATTCAATAAAATAATCATGCATGTTTTGAAACCAATTCTTTTGCTCCGCTCTTGCATTACTACGACTTCCCATTTCAAATTATCTTTCAAATTATCACTCCCACTAACAAACTTGAGGGAGAATGACGAATACAAATAACTAAGTCCAGCTAAATATATGCTTTCAAGGTAAGACTGAAGCGACGATGTACAGGCATTGTTTCAAATCCCTAAACAGTGGAGGTATAAGGATGTTAATCCCTCGTCACCCCCTCGAGCCAAGAGTTGGAGTTTGTTTCTACTTTTCAAAAAAAAACCTTGATTTCAACCAGGGGCAGGGTAGATTTCAATTAATTCAATGAAGTATTTTGGTTGTCAAGAGAATCAATCAATCAATCAAAAGTTCAAGCATAAGGATCGAGCAAAGCAAAAGTTCAAGCATGCCTTCTTCCTCGCGTTCATCCAAGATTGAGGAAGCAATGAAGATAACATTTGCAACAATGTTCTTCCTCAATATATCATCCAAGATCCAGGAAGTTATCAAAGTCGAAGCTTACAAATCAAAGTCAAACATGGTAGTCACAATATTCAATATTCAACATCCAAGGATCAAATATCAAAAGGAGCATCCAAAAGAAAAACGCCCGCTAAGTCAAAATGGAAAATTCCATGAAAACAAACCAAATGACTTAGGCAAAATTTAGGGCATCCCGATGGATCGAATTCAAGGGAATTGGTTCATGCAAAAATAAGGGAAAGACGAAGTACCAAGGATAATTTTGTGACTGCTAAATCACCGAAGCTTCTCATCAATGCTTGGATCTCTGCACATTTTTCATTAATTCTTGGATTCCTACTAAGACTTTTGCTCAACATCAGAACTAAAACAATTCTCTTACAAACAAAGCACGTTCATTGGATTAAGAGAATGTTTAGGACTTGGAGAACATCAAGGAGAAATGGGTGGGTTAAATAAATTTTGAGCCTTATATCCATTGTTGCTTAAAACGTGAACCAGGCCAAGTTACAACATTCAAAAGTCCTAATTGAGGCAAGGTTAACTACGAAAGCATATTAAGCAGGATTTTGTTATACTGACTCCTATGTTTGTTAAAACCATTTCTAATCACTACGTTTCTTCAAACATTCGTTTCTAATCATTCACTCCTAATTCATGACAGACTTCGATTTCAAAACTTGCATTCGCATTACATTAGAATTACTTTTCAAAGGGTACAATGCCATCTACGAATATACACTTAGCATCGAGGAGATCTCGAAATTGGTTAAATCAAAGATGACCATTTCTAATAAAGACTCTTGCATGGGGGAACCATATCTAGAGGGTTTTCCTAAACAAGGGCAAAACTTCAATGATTATAGGGGCATACAATCAAGGATCCTATTTACTAGGGGCATTCACCCTAAGGTTCAATCGACATGGGTCACATCTCGAAGCAATCTCAATCAGGGGCATGTCAAGCATGGGATAAATTCAAAATGGATAGAAAACCATGGATAACCCTCCATATCTAGCAAGTCAGGGGCACACCCTTCAATCTAAATATCGAAGCATATGACAAGGCTATTTCCTGGGGCACTTCCCTCATAAGCATCTTTTTTCACGAAAATACTGGGGCAATGGATATCAAATCCGTAAGACGTACAACAAAAATGCGTCTTCATAATTTGCAACCTCGAATCAATCTCTCTCCTAACTACGATCTTCAAAGAAAAAAAACAGGTATTGGAAAATCGTGCTAGCATCCAACAACCTTACAACATTAGCAAACTATATCCGCTTGGTTATCAACAACCTATCATTGGGGCATCATGCAAATACATAAATCATGCATTACATACATTGGTCGACACATTACACCACACCTTTTCAAGTAGTCTTCTGTAAGACATTTTCATTCTAAATAGTCTTTTCTAAGACATTTATTAGTCTTTCCAACAACCTTTTAGGTAATCTTTTAAGGATATTATTTTTAGCCTTTCCAGGTAGTTTTCTTCAAGACATTCTTTCTCTAAGCACCTTTTCAGGTAGTCTTCTTCAAGACATTCCTTTTCTAAGTACCTTTTGAGGTAGTCTTCTTCGAGACATTCTTGTTCTAAGCACCTTTTCAGGTAGTCTTCTTCGAGACATTCTTGTTCTAAGTACCTTTCCAAGTAGTCTTTTTCAAAACAATTTGGCATCCTTTTCAGGAATCTCTTCAGGTAGTCTTCTCTAAGACATTCTACGAACCTTCCTAAGTAGTCTTTTCTAAGACATCCATTATCCTTTCCAAGAACCTTTTTAGGTAGACCTTCAAGACAAATGTTCACATCCATTCCGGAAACCTTTTTCAGGAAGTCTTATAGAAGACATTATTTCGTTCCACTCATTACATCAATCAACATAAGCATGAGCATAAGCATCATCCCACACATCAAAACATACAAGTCATCGTAAATCATTGTCATGCATTAACCATGTCGCTTCACGCCAACATCAAACCATGCATATCATCTGGTACATTCATATACTATAAAGGCCCAATTTTCATTTGCAAATCCAAATCCTTACAAAATCCAGTTCTCGTCCTTGAAAACCATCAAATCCAATTCTCGTTTGGTAGTTAATTCCCGTCTGACTATTACATCAAAATCAAAATCCCATTTCAAATCCTATTCCGATTCCTATTTCGAACTGATTTCCCAACTCCTATTTTTCAAATCCTATTCCAAATCCTATACCAATTCCAAACTAAGTTTCCAGTTCCTATTTCAAATCCTATTTTAAATCCTATTCCAATTCCCATTTCAAATCCCATTTCAATTTCTATTTCAATTTCAAACCAAATCGTTACCTTCGCGTTACGTCTTATCACGTTAGTTTTTAGCGATGATATGGCACCGAGTTCTTTTGTACGTAAGTAACCAAGACTTATTTCAATTTTAATTTCAAACCAAATCGTGACCTTCGCGTTACGTCTTATCACGTTAGTTTTTAGCGATGATATGGCACCGAGTTCCTTGGTACGTAAGTAACCAAGACTCATTTCAATTTCAATTTCAAACCAAATCGTGACCTTCGCGTTACGTCTTATCACGTTAGTTTTTAGCGATGATATGGCACCGAGTTCTTTGGTACGTAAGTAACTAAGACTCATTTCAATTTCAATTTCAATCCAAATTGTGACCTTCGCGTTACGTCTTATCACGTTAGTTTTTAGCGATGATATGGCACCGAGTTCTTTGGTACGTAAGTAACCAAGACTCATTTCAATTTCAATTTCAAACCAAATCGTGACCTTCGCGTTACGTCTTATCACGTTAGTTTTTAGCGATGATATGGCACCAAGTTCTTTGGTACGTAAGTAACTAAGACTCATTTCAATTTCAATTTCAACCCAAATCGTGACCTTCGCGTTACGTCTTATCACGTTAGTTTTTAGCGATGATATGGCATCGAGTTCTTGGTACGTAAGTAACCAAGACTCATTTCAATTTCAAGTTCAACCCAAATCGTGACCTTCGCGTTACGTCTTATCACGTTTGTTTTAGCGATGATATGGCACCGAGTCTTTGATACGCAAGTAACTAAGACTCATTCCAATTTCAATTTTAATTTCAATCCCAACCATGACTTATTGCGTTGGTCCCTGAGCGCAATAAGTTATGTCATATTACGTTAGTCCCTCGGCAGTGATCTTCTTCAAGATTTCAACAATAACAAACAAGGTTCTATTTTTCTTTTCCAAAGTTACTAACTTCAACTAACATAACTAACAATCATGCATCATTCAATTAACATACCTCATTCATACATAATGCATATGCATACATCGCTCTCATTTATTTTGAGAAGCTCACTGCATCATACATCGCATGCATCATAACATTACACAAAATTCAGGTTGCCTTTTTAGGCCGTGTTACAACCAAAACACAGGGGTCCCTTTCAAAAGTATCTGCTTCACATCCAAGAAAAAGAGGGGTATTTACCTCGGATGGCATCTCTAAGCCCATCTCCTGCAGAAAATCCTTCCCGACAAATGCAAATTTTAGGGTATTCTCAGTGTTCAATCATCTTTTACCTTTAGATCACGATAGGCAGATGTGCCTATCTGACTCTTCAGGTTTAAGAAGATTGAACAGGGGCAGCTGTCATACCCCAAAATTTGCCCTCTTATATTCAATAAAAGGTTCCTCTATGCATCTTCAATGGCTCAAGTTTCAAAGGCTTATTCAGGTCACTCTCTCATATATAAAAGTATCTCCATCAAACTTCAACCTCAAGGCTTTCCCATTCAAAGGCTCAGATGATCAATAATCGACTATGTTGACCTAAAAGTCAACTATAGTCAAAATACAGTCAAACTTCAAGATTTTTGGTCAACATCAAGTATGTGAGGTTATATCCATCATTTTATCAAAGGTTGATCATGATCCATCAATAAAAACTCAGAAATGAACAAATGCAAAGGTTCAAATTAGGGTTTTTATAGGAGAAAGTCAACTCAACTGTAACTGGTCATAACTTTCATATGGAGCATCAAAAATTTCCCAACCAAAGCCTATTTTGAAGGAAATTTGATTCTCTACAATTTTGTCTCTCACAAGCCAGGGCCAGAAATGCTTCATTTGGGAGATACAGCGCAAAAGATTATAGGTCCTCCAAAAAGTCAACAAAAGAACACCTTTTGGGTCAAAGCTCATAACTTGAGCATGGAAGCTCCAATTGAGGCGAAACCAAAATGAGGTTTTAAAGCACTCATCAGGCTTTCTAAAAAGTCTTAGAACTCTTCCATACCTTAAAAATTGAGGGAAATATGTCTTGTCAAAGTTAGGGAATTTTGGTTAAAATATGTGAAACAAATAAGGTTTAGAATGGATACTTTCACAAATGGGCCTAGCTTCTTATAATCCAAACTTGATTCCAAGGTTACTAAGGAACTCCAATCTCAAAGGCCATGCCCATTGAATTTTTATTTTATTTTTAGTGAATTATTTATTCATTAAAAATTCAATTTAAATCAAAATAAAAAGGAAATTTGTGAAAGGAATGATTTTGATTTTATTTTTCAAGCAAATCAAATCAATTAAACATCACATACTACATCCAAATTCGTGCAAGACAATATTGATAATATTGGATTGAGCTTGATCAAGTTTAGAAAGATTTCATGGAGATTTTCAAATCAAACACTAATCATGGAAATTACAAAGATTTTCTTCAAATTTCTTAACCTAATCTATTGCATTATAAGTACCTAAGATAATTGTACAGAAAAGGGGGTTGGGGGAAAACAAGGTTTGCAGCCAAGAGCACAAAGATAAAACTCAAGTTTTTCCATGAAAATTAGGATTCGATTTGGACTTCATGGCTATCTTCAGAGGATTTCGCAAGGTCCTTCATACTCCCAGAAGATCCCTGAAGCGATCCAGATGATCACCCAATCGCAGGTGAAGGATGTCGCGAAGAAGATGAAGATATGCAGCTGTTCGCGCTTCTGCAAATTTGAAACAGATCAATTGGTTTTTTATTTAATCCATAACGTGTGCTTCAATATCAGCAATTGAGTCATGGCCTAGTGGCAAAACGCGTCTTGGAGTCTCCTTGGGCAAGGGCAGGGGTTTGATCCCTGCCTCTTGCAACTCTCATATTTTTCCTTGTTAATATTCATGCGTAGATCCAGTGCGCCACATCTCTCAGGGTTCGCCATACGCCCTCACCAATCAGCCGTCAGATCAAGTCGACACGAGATCCAACATACACAGCATTGAAGGAACACCATAGGCACTCATCAATGCACCACATGGGATAACACGCCCAGGTTTTTCTATTTTTTTTTTTATTTTTACTTATTTATTTGCTTGTTTCTATATTATTGGTATAATGGTACAATTAAGTCAATATATTTTTATTACATGTAAGTGATTGTTGAATTAAAATAATTTAATTAAGGTTGTAATTATTTAGGACTATTTTTCCGAGTATTGTCCCGATTCTTCGATTTAATGAATTTTAATTAGTTCTAATCATTATAATCACAAAAAAACCCTAGAAAGGCTATCAAAGTAGTATTAGGGTTCGCTCCAATCCCATTAGTTTTTTAGCCAAAATAATATAATTTAATTTATTATTAGCTTCGATTAAATCAATTGATCGTGGTGGGTAATAATCAATTAATTGTTTAATTAATTAAAATTACATTAATTCAAATAAACTTATTTGGCTAAAGGGTTTCAACCATTTTTATTGGTTGCGATGATTAGCCTATTTTCCTCACCTTTAATCTTTATTATTTTTAATCGAATCAATCGATTACGAGGGGTAATGATACAAATTAAATCACTAAGATTCCTAAAAAAATACTTTTATTCGTTATCAGTGATAATTGAATCCATCAATTAAAATTGGTAACGATACCACTACCAATCTTTTAACTATGGTGATCGAATCTATTGATCATTGCGGTTAATAGTACAAATTAAAATCAGGGTTGTACGCCCAAATCCTAAAATACTTCCCAGATCTAAAACATTCAAAAACACTTCAAATCGAACTACGGATTTTCATCCTTATTCAAAACTACGATAGGCCGTTCAAAAAGCCTCTAAAACCATCTCAAATCAAATTTCAACCCTAAGGGCGTACAACCCTTCCCCGAACTACGTTGACTCTGATTCTCCATAAGGAGATACGTAGGCACTTGGCAACAAGGCGAGTCCCCTTCCCTCTAAATCTCATTTTTTCCCGATTTGTTTTCCCTTAATTATTAACCCTTGGAAGCATGAACCTTACCTTAACACTCTTAGCCATAAAACTGTTAACCTTAGATTCAAAGCCATAGGAAAGGGTTGAGGGTACCTAACACCTTCCCTCGACTTGAATATAGTATCTTACCGTGATCTCTTAACTGCGCGAGGTTTCCTATTCGCCTTGGTAGAATAGGTGGCGACTCTAAAACATTAATTTTTAGGGCAGGTTGCTACACCATGCAACAAGACCCTGCCCTCGTGAAAACTGTTGATAACAACATCCAATTATTCTCAGCAAAATGAAACCACCAGCCAAACATCACAGACATAAACTCCCAAACCTCATCATCTTCAAATGGCCTCAACCCTAAACCAGCAAAATTCAAAACCGAAAAATCCAACACCAACACTAGCAAACCTAGCCACAATAAATTGAGTCTGAACAAAACCACCCCTTACCATCATGTTGTGACCTTAAACCAGATACCCTTTACTGAGCTGCAGAGTGACCAAAATGAAAAGGAAGATGACCCGGTGGATAAAAAGAGAAAAAGAGAGGATATTGTTAATGGAGTCAACAAAGATAATAAAACGGAGCAGCATTTTTTATCGGCACGTCCTGGCAGCCAGGACTGCCGGGAGTCATGAAAATCCTCAGTTGGAATTGCCGGGGATTGAGCAACCCGAGAGCAGTTCCGAATTTACGCAAACTTGCTCAAAAACACCAGCCAGACTTTTTTTTTCTCTCTGAAACGCTTACTAAAACTCATAAGTTGGAAGCTATTCGGTTATCGTTGAGGTTCTCGGCTTGTTTGGGGATTGACGTTGAAGGAAGGAGCGGTGGCTTGGCGGTGTTCTGGAAGGATACTGATCGCTGTAGTGTGCAGAATTTTACTAGAAACTTTATTAATCTGACTATTAAAGATGAGGAGAAAGGGGATTGAAGATTGACGTGTTACTATGGTTATCCTGAGAGGAGTAGAAGAAGACTCGCTTGGACGACGTTGCGAGATATTCACGCTATGTCGGATCTTCCATGGTGCATAATAGGAGATTTCAATAATTTGTTATCTCAGCAAGATAAGAATGGCAGACATCCCCACCCTAATTGGTTATGTAATGGCTTTAGAGAAGCGGTGACGGATTGCGACCTGGTGGACATTCCTCTACAGCGCCACCAATTTACTTGGTTCAAGAGTAAAGGTACAGATCAGTTTGTCGAAGAGAGGTTGGATAGAGCATTAGCGACACCACAATGGCTGCATATGTTTCCTAACGCGATGCTGTCTAACCTCATTGCTTCTCATTCGGATCATAGTCCGATTTTGCTTTCTTGTGAACCGGTTCAATGGAGAAGAAAGAGGTATGCGTTCAGGTTCGAAAACTCTTGGTTAACAGATGAGGGGATTCTTGAGATTGTGACTAATGGGTGGCGTAGCGAAGATAATGTTGAAATGGAGTACCGAATTGAGAGATGTGCAAGGGAATTGTGTAGATGGAGTAATAAGGAGAAGAAGAAGAGAAAGGAGGAATTAGATAAATACCACTCAGTTATGGAGGCTTACCGAGATAGTTATGACCAAATCTCAACAAACCGTTATTTCGAGGCAAAGGCTGAATTTAATAAACTGCTGCTTCAGGAAGAAGAGTATTGGAAACAGAGAGCGAAGGTGCAATGGATGAACGAAGGAGACCGTAACACTCGTTTTTTTCACCAAACGGCGACGACTCATGAGGGGTTGTGCGCCGAAGCTAAAAAATACTTTGAAGATTTGTTCACAGCGACGCACAGTAATTATGAACCGGTTCTTTCACTTATTCAACCGGTGGTGACTCCTGAAGACAAAAGCAGATTAATGAGGAATATTTCAAAGGAGGAGCTCCATGTGGCCTTGTGTGAAATGCATCCCAACAAATCGCCAGGTCCCGACGGTTTCAATCCTGCATTCTACCAGCATTTTTGGGAGATATGCGGTGACGATATATGGAGAGCAGCCTCGGAATGGTTAAGAAGAGGCTATTTCCCGCCAACCATTACTGACACAAACATATGTTTGATTCCTAAAGGGAATAAGCCTCAAAGTATGAAGGAATATAGACCCATTTCTCTTTGCAATGTGGTATACAAGATTGTCTCGAAAGCCCTTGCGAATAGAATGAAGTTTTTGTTGGATAAATGTGTGGCGGAAGAACAGTCAGCTTTTGTCGAAAATCGATCAATTATTGATAATTCTATGATAGCCTTGGAAGTAATTCATGCATTGAAAAGAAAAACTAGAGGAACTACAGCTAGTTTGGCATTGAAAATTGACATCAGTAAGGCATATGACAAAGTAGATTGGAGTTTTTTAAGAGGTGTGTTATCTAGGTTGGGTTTCGCGAATGATTGGATACACTGGATTATGATGTGTGTTACTTCGGTACACTATACCATTCTTGTTAACTTGGACAATGTGGGACCAATTGAACCAGGAAGAGGGCTCAGGCAAGGAGACCCACTGTCTCCTTACCTTTTTATTCTCATTACGGAAGGACTATCCAAGCTTGTAAAGCATGCAACTGCTGGTGGAGAACTCCATGGGATCCAAATCTGTAGAGGGGCACCTCAGGTGTCCCATCTACTTTTTGCTGACAATTGTTTTTTATTTTGCAGGGCAAATTTATCTGAAGTCCAAGAGCTCATGAAGGTGATCAATATATATGGACAAGCATCAGGACAAGAAATCAATCTGGCAAAGTCAGAGGTTTTTTTCAGTAGCAATTTGTCTAAACCAGCCCAAGAGGATTTGTCGCGTCTTATGGGTGTTCGCCATGTTTTAGGAACTAGAAAGTATCTGGGTTTACCATCTATGATAGGCAGAAGTAAAAAGGCTACTTTTTCTTACATTAAGGATCGGATTTGGAACAGAATTAACTCCTGGAAAGGTAGGAGTTTTTCAAGAGCAGGTAAGGAAATTATGATCAAATCGGTTCTTCAGGCTATTCCATCCTATGTGATGAGCATTTTCATTCTTCCGGATACTTTTATTAAGGAGATTGAAATAATGCTAAACTCTTTTTGGTGGGGTGGAAGGAATACGAGGGGAGGTATTCGGTGGATGGCGTGGGTGAGACTTACAGCTTCTAAAAAGGAGGGAGGACTGGGTTTCTGGGATTTCACGGCATTTAATATGGCTATGGTGGCAAAGCAAGGATGGAATCTCCTTTCTAAACCACATGCTCTTGCCTCCCGAGTTATCAAAGCAAGGTATTTTCCTAATACTTCTTTTTTTCGAAGCAGAAATTGGGTATAATCCTAGTTTAGTGAGGCGAAGTATTTGGAAGTCCCGGGAGGTATTGAACTTGGGGTGTAGGTGTATGGTGGGTGATGGTCGTAGTATTGCGGTTATGACTGATTCATGGTGTCGGGGGAGCAATAATTCTAGATTGAGGGGACCTCAAAAACAAGAAGCGTATTCTACTACAGTTAATGATCTTATATTGCCTAATGAGAAACAGTGGAATTATGACGCTGTTAGTACTCTTTTTGATGAGGTAGATACTGCTTTGATTTTACAGGTGCCACTTTTAGAAGATGTTACGGAGGATAAGATAATTTGGAATGAGGAACAGGATGGGAGGTATAGTGTGAGATCTGGCTATCGGCTTTGGTACAATGCTTTTCGTCGACATGGTAATGGGAATAGTATGGAGGATTGGAATAGTATTTGTAACATTGTAGCACCACCGAAAGTGAAACATCTTTTATGGAGGATTTGTTCAGGGTGTCTCCCCACACGGTCTCGGCTTCGACAACGTTTTGTTGCGTGTCCTTTAGGATGCGCTTTGTGTGCTCATCATACGGAGGACGAGAGGCATCTTTTTTTGGGTTGCGATGCTACTAATCCTTGTTGGAGAACCTCAGGTTTGTCCAACCTTCTTGATTCTCGTCTTCACTTATTTAATGATTTTACGGCTTTTATCTTCGATATTTGTAAGAAAGAGGATAAAAAGTTAGCGGGAATGTTTGCGGTTATGATTGAATTATTGTGGAAGAACATGAATGATTTTATTTGGCACCAAGAACGTGAAGAAGTGTCTAAATTGGGTTTGTATGCGTTTCATAGGTGGAATGATTGGTTTCATGCTCAAGAGGGTAATGGTAATATTACTCAAGCAGATAATGAGTTGGAGTGGAGGCCCCCGCCAACGGGTCGAATCAAATGCAATGTTGACGCAGTCTTTTAACAAGATTAATGGTACTACTAATAGAGGTTGGTGTATGCGTGATCATTTTGGAAATTTCATTAGTGCGGGAACTACTTGGGATCCAGGGACACTTAGCGTTATTGAAGCGGAAGCCTTAGCACTTAAAGAAGCTATCTTTGGAGCTATCTCGATGAACCTGACTTTGGTTATTTTTGAAAGTGATTGCCAAAGAGTTACACAAGCCTTATACTCTAGTAATAAGGGTGCTTCTGAATTCAGCATTATTATTCACTCTATTTCTACTCTCCTTCAGTCTTTTCCCAACTTTGAGGTAAAGTTTGTAAAACGTCAAACGAATATGGTTGCTCATTCACTTGCAAGGGCGGCCAATTCTTGGACTAGACGTAGTGTGTTTAATTCGATTCCTCTTTGTATTGAACATATTTTATTAAATGAATTTCATTGAGTTGTTTGTGATAAAAAAAATATTTCAGTATTAATTATTACAGACTGTTTTCTTTGTCATGTTTAAATTGAGTTTTTTTTTATAGGATTAGTGTAAAAAAATATACAATATAAAAAACTATGAACATAATTTTATCACTTTTTCAGAATAACTATTGAAAATATTAAATATATCTTAAAATTATATATTAAAAAATCAATTCTAAAAAAAAATTATCTTAGAAATTATATATATTTAATTTTACAATAAATTTTTTATTTTTATATATTTTAACACTGGACTTAATAGTTGGATTTGGATCCTTTTGAAAAAAATTAAAGTGCAATGAACAAGATAGGAAATTATTGTGTAGAATGTAAGCAAGTCTTACACGTTGCTTGCTTTAGTCAAAATTATTGTGCAATTAACTTTAATAATTGCAATTAACTTTAATAATTACTACTTCAATAAGATTGGACACAATTAACTTGCATCGTGATTTGATTTCTATTAGTACATTTCTTTGAGCTTTCTTGGAATTACTATTACTGTACCCGACTAGTGAATGACAGATGCAATTAACGTTAATAATTTCAGTTAACTTTAATATCTAGTAATAAACCCGTGCGTTTGCACGGGTTCTGGTATGAGACGCGCATTTGTTTTAGATGTATTTTTTTTTAATAAAAAGATGCATGATTGTCCATAAAAAAATAATAATTGAATGTATAATTAATAAAAAAAATATTTTGATCAGTAACTACATGTCCCGTTAATAATTAATATTTTGATCAATAATTTCATGTTCTCATGTACAAATATTAGTTTGATCAATAACTTGATGTCTCCGTATACCTTAAAATATATTTTGATCAGTTACTTCATGTCCCGTTAATAATCAATATTTTGATCAATAACTACATGTCCCGTTAATAATCAATATTTTGATCAATAATTTCATGTTCTCATGTACAAATATTAGTTTGATCAATAACTTGATGTCTTCGTATACCTTAAAATATATTTTGATCAGTTACTTCATGTCCCGTTAATAATCAATATTTTGATCAATAACTACATGTCCCGTTAATAATCAATATTTTGATCAATAATTTCATGTTCTCATGTACAAATATTAGTTTGATCAATAACTTGATGTCTTCGTATACCTTAAAATATATTTTGATCAGTTACTTCATGTCCCGTTAATAATCAATATTTTGATCAATAACTACATGTCCCGTTAATAATCAATATTTTGATCAATGTTCCCGTGACTAAAGATAATTAAAAATATTAGTAAATGTATGACCAATTCATGTGACTAAAGATAATTAAAAATATTAGAGAATATATGATCAATTACAGATGCTACTCCCATTGAGACCGACCACCCAACCAAATACAAACTACATTGTTGTAGATCAAGTCTTTTGTGAAATAGATTGAGAATGGAGAACCACCAAACCATAAAAACAAATGTCACAATACTTAAATAATGAAAAAAAGAGAATGAAAGGAGACAGTTGGAGCCCAATATGGTCTACTGCTAAATATTTTGAGACAAAAAGAATTACAAATTTGAATGAGTGTGAGATATAGTAAAAAAAACACAGTAAGTAAACTATTGTGCACTCTCTTGTACTTTCAAACTTTGTGCTTCGCTACATATAGCTCCCATTTATAACAAAAACCAACACAAAACCCTCTTGCCTTTATCAAAACATGCACTACACACGCCTAACTCTTAATGTTGTCTGGACATAAATTTCTTAAATAACCGATTAGCATGTGGTCTTTAATCGGCGACGTCAATGTAATCCTTCAACTCCTCCTAACTGGCTATTTGTACACGGAAAACATGAAGTTATTGAATATATTTATATCATAATAATATTTTAGTACTAATCATATATACAATCATACATATTAATTACACTATAAATATTATTCAATATAGATACCTATTTAAGATTTAACAAATATTTAATTGATAATAAATAAATTTTTTTAATAAAAATAATATTAAAATGGCCAAAAAAAATAAGAATGAATTTAACACAATAATAAAATTTTTGAAATTCTGTCACTTGATTCAATCAAATTCTCACTTTTTTGTATTGTCCAATCCATAGCTTTCAAACACCATTTACTCCACAACAAAATCTAGTTTCACCACACCACCAAGATACGTTTATAAGTGGTTTACTGTTTTTTTTTCCTAATGAAAGAACAAAGAGTTATTTCATAAAATATTTGTACCATTTCCTAGAATTTAAACACAAGATGGTGCCAATGAAAATTATAATTCCAGCTCTCCTGGAGATGTTTTAGGCCTTGGAAATTACGGACAATGACCAGATCCATAGAAAATATGATGCTAAATCAAACAAAAATATGACGCTAAATCAGAAAAGTTCCAACCTCGATTTATATTTCTGATGCATGTCAATGTGAATTTGGATTAGACAGAAGTTAACTATGTCAATGATATAAAGGATTCATTTGCAAGACATTTAGAGTTCATTTGCAAGACATTTGTAATTGACATACAGTTATACACTAAGACAAATATATATATACCGAACTCTTCGAAAATTTAAAAGAGACGCATAAACAACACTTTTAGATATGAATGATTATAAGTTAGAATTAAAGAGACTAAGGAAAACAAAAACAGATAAATAACAGTAAGTATATTTTCAAACCTTCCAACTTCACTATTACATTCTTCATTGTAGGGTGGAGAAATTGATGATCTTGCACACACCACAACCCCGCCTTGATTGAATCACCTTAATCATGAAAAGATAGATAAACCATTTAACAAAATACACATAAAGGATGGCATAGGAAAATAGGCAATGTATATCCCAGTTACATAAGTGTTTGATAATTATGAGACATGAAATTATCAACATAAGTTAGCCCTCAAAGAGGTTTGCCAATACAAAAAATAAAAATTCCAGAACCACAGATGGAAGGCATTTTAGTCATGTTAGTGAAAGTTGATAGGCAGTTAGGGTAATCAACAGAAACTATTAAACCCCCTCCCAAAAAAATTGATATTGATTTGATCCTGAAAATCTATTGGTCCAAATTTACATGTACATGCATGTGATTGGGATAGAGGGTGTGATTTTTATTTTCAAGACTGGTGTGATGGTTGTATTAGCTTCTTACAGGCATGAGCATAACAACAATAATCTAGCAGGCTCTAAAGAATTATATCCCAAAAGAAAAATATTGGTAACAATGTTACCCAAGTTAGAGGAGTCCAACCATGAAAAAAGCCATGACGTATCATAGTTTCCCCATCTGGAGATTTCAAGATACTGGTAAGCAAGCATATACTTCCAACAATAGACATTTCTACAGTCATCAGGTATGATGAGTGTTTCTTAACATGTGACAGAAGAAATCAATTGGATAAATAAAAATATTAATCAATTCAGAAAACCTTTGTCCCCCAGTGATACCCCAACACAGCAGCCTTCCTGACAACCCCGCCTATAAGCATTCGCAAACCAATCTCGTTCGAATATGGCATAGGACGCACATACACTCCATAAGCAGCTAAAGAACTAAACAAAAAGAAAATCAGTTACAAACAACATGTCAAGCAAGGGTCCCAAATCCACTGCAATTTACAACAAAACATACACATATCCAATTACCTATTACATTACACAAACCACATTCAGTTTGAAAACCATTTTCGGGAAGAGAATTACCGCACCTCATTCAGTTTGAAAACCATTTATGGAAAGAGAATTACCGCATTGGCACCGAAAGCGGTATTGCGAACGATGTATGAACGATTTTGACTTTTGGGAAGCATCCTAAAGAGGGATTATCAAGAAAGTTTCGGTGATGATAGCTTGACTTCCAACCACAGCTTGAAGTATGGCTATGGCAAGAACAGGCCATGTAAGTTTTACTAAAAAAATGAGAAAAAGAAAAGTTAAGCTATATATCTAGATAAGCACTAATCATTCTTTGAAAAGTTAAAAGTCTCAATCTTACCTGAAGAAGGTCAACATAAGATTTCCCCTCGTGCTCATCTGACAGACTCCTCGACCAAATTTCAACTATTTTATCAATATTTCCAGCACATATGTAACAGAGAGCTGCAGCTAATGTATTGCCAGCCCCCGTGAGTTTTGAAGCAAGTGTGTCGCAAAGCATAGTCCATTCATCTCTATGAGAAAACTGTTAATATGTGATGACAAGAATTATACCAATGTACTATAAAATTATTTGATCATCAAAATTGATGTCCCATTGAGGCGTTCATAGCTTATGCTACAACAAATTCTAGTTTCGGAACTTTATCCAATCAAAATCAAAAACAGAAGATAAATCATCCACATAAAGCATCCATTTTAATCATTATAACAATTATATGAATATTAATAATGTCAGCAGACTTCTCACGGAATGAAAGTAGAATAATTATGGGAAAAGAAAAGGTAAATACCCGTCGCGATCTTTGTCAAGCTGAGAAAACATAAATTCAGCATAAGCATTCTTCGAAAAGAACAACTCCAAAAGAATATACATCTATTTTGCAATAAAAGTGACGTCGAACATACCACTATGCGTAAGACCGTCTGAACCAACTAATCCAGCCTTGTCCATTGCAAATCTTACAGGCAGCTTCTGTAAATCCACATCATGTAGCACCTGTGGTATAATTGAACATGCTTCTCAAAGAAAAATGATGGACTAATTGTTCAAAATTCAAATTGAAAGTGCAGATTAAATTTCAGATCAATGGATTTCCTAAAATTAAAATCACATCATGAGAACAAAGATTTCATATTTCACGCACTTCACTTAGGAAGTGAATTTGGACAGAAGTAACTTATATGAAGCATAGACTCAACACAGTTGCTGCTGTTATTAACAATGAAACAACAATAGTGTTTAGTCACAGGAATTATAAAATGTTTCTACACACATTCATGAGGCATACAATGTTCTCAACTTACAGTCGCTGCTGTGTAAATAATGCGACTTATCTTTGTCTTCGTGTTTTTAGCTGGTTGTTATTTCCCGGTGATCTGTCGAGGCATACTACATCTCTAGAAAGTTGGGTACATTGATTAGGAGTCTTGATAGCGAGGTTGTTGTGTTCACTTTGGCTATTAAGAGAACTTATTTGTTTAGGAACTTCTATTGGCCAATGTATCATAGTTTGCTCCATGTTGAAAATCAGATCCAATTGATTGTAGATATGGACTCAAAGGGAGGAGCTTCAGCAGGAAAACTTGCAAAAAATCCACCAGTATCTAAATTTGAATCCCCAAAGTTAAATATTTCTTTGAACTCACATTCACCATTACTCAAACCAACCAACAAAGTCAAAATGAACAACGACATCATATTCTTCAATGTCTATGAACTCATTTTTCCTTTGGAATGCTATAACAATAATAATTAGTTCAGATCTTGCACTTTCTACAATAAAATGAGTTAATAATGAAACATAAGTTGAAAATGTCATAGATAAACCTTTTTTATTTCGGCCACCACCACACTCGTCGGCGGAAACCCGTTTCCACCACCACCACCACACTAATCGCCGGTAACATGTTGTTGCCACCACAGATCTGAATGTTAAAAGCAACTGGTGAAAACATTATTCATATTTTTGATAGAAATATGAAAAGAACAACCTACCTCCATTTGGCCAATAGCAGCATCAAAACCCTAACCAAAAAATCATGATATCAACCACAATCACAAAAACCCTAACCACAAAATCATCATATAAACCATAAAAACACTAACCACAATATCTAAACAGTCACTTTAAACAGAAATCCAAAAAAACCTGATAACCGTGTCGATTTCGTTTTGGGAAATGAAGAAGATGATGAAGAAAAGGGGAAATGAAGAGGAAGAAAGCAGAAAGTAGAAGATGTCGCTCTGAGAGAGAAAGAAGACTCGGTGAGAGAAAGAAGAAGAAAGAGACAAAGAGGGGAAGAGGGGAAGGTTGAGGGAGAAGAAGAAGACACAGAGCGAGAGAGAGAAAATGAAAGAGATGTCACTCGTAGCATAGGAAGTAGTAAAGGAAAGGAAAAAGAAGTAATTAAAGGCAAGCAAATAAGGCAGCCACGTGGCTCATTAAGAAAACAAAGGGGCAGTTCGGTCTTTTCCAGAGCATTGAACTTTCTTATATTGTAGATTACTACTTCAATTAGTTGTTGATAAAGTAACAATGTAGAAAAGTTTTCAAAACTCATAAATGTGTCGGTCGGTGCTCTATTTCTTTGAGCTTTTTTTATATACGAACTTATTAATAAATAATCAGTACTTCATTCTTTTAGGAAATTTCTTTATTGACCCATATCTTCTTGGTCACCTGTGACGAAAAATCTAAAATGTCTCTTTATTTTGGAAATTCATTTTCGAAGTCACTATTTTATGAGAAAAAATGTGGTTTCGAAAATGCACTTCCGAAAACATGTTTTTTTTTTATGAAAAAAACCGATTTCGGAAATGTATATTCGAAATAATATTTTCTTCCAAAAAATAGGTGAATTCGGAAGTGTATCTCCGAATTCACCCACCCCCCTTGGAAGAATTCGGAAATGTACTT
Organism: Vicia villosa; assembly: GCF_029867415.1. Taxonomy (NCBI): domain Eukaryota; kingdom Viridiplantae; phylum Streptophyta; class Magnoliopsida; order Fabales; family Fabaceae; genus Vicia; species Vicia villosa. The sequence goes on along the minus strand of NC_081182.1, from coordinate 192,137,681 downwards.
CCGAAATAAGGTTTGATACAGAAGAAAAATAAGAAACAACAACGATTTGATTTATTTAAAGGATGAAGATTACAAAGATCACATTACATAAAATTAAAGTTACATATTGTTAAACACGGGTAGGTGAGGATGAGTCAACATTTTGATAACGTCGGACCCTTCGAAGAAAATCGGTCGAAAGTTGTTCACAAAACCGCTAAATCTTCGTCGTTCTTGACTTCAAATGGGGTGAATTTGAACGTCTCCCTCGTCGTTTAGCGATGACGAGCAGTACTCAAGCTTGACAACCTTTCAATTTTCTGGATATTGGAACGGCATAGGGTAACCACTGGTGAAGTAGACGAATGCTAGGTGGGGGTAGGTTTGTGTCATTGGTGTTTTGTGGTGTGATGAGGATGAAAAAGATTGTGTTGTATTTATAGACTTATTGGAGTAATAATGGCCCAACAAACCTTATCTTACATTTAGTGGATGTTTCGGAAATGAACTTCCGAAATAAGTATAACACATGTATATTTTGGAAATGAATTTCCGAATTATGCAGAAACAGAGATGAAAAATCATATTTTGTGCATTGCATTCTGTTTTGATATAACAATAACAAATACGTACAAAATAGGCACAACATAAACAATGACAACATTAAACATACTTATATTATATATGTATTGAATCAGTTTGATTTACATGGTAAACGACAATACATACAAAAAATGACACACACCGGTCATTAATACAAAAACGGTCCGGTTAAAACAAAAACGGTTGGAAATGTGTTGAACAATTTGATACTTTCGGGATGAGTCAAAAAAATGTCTCGCACTGTAACTTTGTCCTCGCACGTTCGGAAGCTTGACACGTATTGGTTATCACCTAATAGTTTCAAAAGTTATTACATTAATTAATTAACATATAATTATACAAACAATTATACACATAATTTAAACTTAAAGAGAAAAATATTCTAAATATGTGCAAAATTAGCTTATAATATATAAACTTAATTTAATAAAAAGAAAATATTTTTTTCTGTTTTTTGATAGGTTAGAAATAATTAAAAGATAAATATAACAATATTATCTAATTAATTAAACAAAATATTTTAATTATGAAGAAAAATAAAATATTTTTGTGTCAAAAAATAATATATTATTTTATCAACCTGAAAATATTTTTATTATATTTTTCTGATTTTTAAAACTATTTTTGAATAATTTTGCAAAGAAAATAAAATAGAATAGAAAAGAAATTAAAGATATGATCTGGTGTGGTTGGCTGGAAGGTCTATGGTAAGGATGAGTATTCAGGCGCGTTGGATCTTGAATTAATGAGATCTGATAGATGTAATCATAAGGCACATGATATGATAGTGGAACACAAAGCATGTGATTGGTCTGAAACTTAAAACACACGCGCGCGCAAACCGGCCAACCAGAAGACGCCACGTCTTCGTCTTCTTCATTTCAAATACCTGCAACCGTAGGTAAAGGCTTTACCAACGGTTTTTTCCGTCACTAAAGCTCCTGCAAATTCAAAAATCTTATACAAGCATGATAAATCAAATATGAGACCATGGTTGAACTCGTATGGACCTCACAAACTCACTAGAACCATTAGTTTCCTGAAATTTTGCCTAAAACGAAGATCCCTCTTTTTGAACTCAAAAACCCTAAAATGGTATATGCTTCGTTTTGCACTCAAACTTTAATTAAACTACCCAGAAAGCATCTATGCTTCATCATAAACACAAATACAAGGTTAAACTCAATTGAATAAGCATGTAAGTATGTGTTAGAACTTGGTTTAGTTCTTGACAAACCGTGGCTTGTATGGCTCGATTTATGAGGCTTTGAGACTTGAAATTGAGTTGGATAGGTTCAGTGATACTTGAGGAAGATGTTTGAATGTTTAGTTTGGATTGAAATTAGCTTAAACTAAAAATTCGAAATTCAAACTTCTTTGAAAATTTCAAGTTGATTCAAGAGTGATACGAGCATATGTTGGGTTCTGAATTTGTGTCTCTTCTCTTACTGAAGTATTCTAAGCTATTTATGAGCAATAAGAGTGCTTCAATCTTAAGCTAACAATTATTGATGGCTTTTGAACTTTTGAATTTTTTAATATATAAAGCTTTGAATTCTTTGGCCATGGCTTCATTTTTCTTTAACCTCTTGCTCTAGGCCTGCTGTACAATCTCTATGTTGCAGAAGTTAAGCCATCTTGGTGACTCAAGCTAAAGACAAAAGCTTTGGATAATTGTCTTGAACCATTTCTTTTTTAATTTAATTTTAAATGTAATAAAATCAAATTAAAAAAGAAACAAAAATGTCATGGTCCTAATGTTGGTCATGGGAGCCCTTTAACATAATTAGAAACATGTTTGGATCATGAATGCTTGGCCTCTTTTGGAAAAAAAACATTTTTGATCAATGTTGGTTTCATGCATTTTCCCAAAAAATAGCCAACTTCAACAAGGCATAACTCCCTCAATTTTGATCATATGAAGGAGTTCTTGTACTTTTTAGAAACCTCAAGATGTCTCTACAAGCTACTTTGGAAACTTTTTTGCATTTGGAGAAGTTATCTTGATGTTATGGGCTTTCACAAAAAACCACTTTTTGTTGACTTTGCAAATGACCTGTAATGTCTGAGCTCATATTTTTCAAATGGTAAATCCAATGACCATGGGATCAATTTCATTTGAAAGATAATTGAATTTCCTTCAAAACATTGGAGAGAGTTATGGCCGGTCAAAGTTTAGTTGACTTTTTAGGAGAAAACCCTAATTTTGAAACTTAGGGTTTTGTTGATTTCTGGACTTTTCTTGATGAATTATGAACAACCATTGATCAAATGATGAATCTTTTGACAAAATTTCGATGTTGACAAAAAATTTCATTTTTAACTGTCTGTTGACTTTTCGGTCAAACTGGTCGTCTGTTGATTGTTTGAGTTGCTGACTGTGCGTCTGAGCGAATTGAAGTTTGAAAATTTGTCTGGTGGTACTTTGAGACATATGGAGGTCCATGAAATCCATTTGAGGTCTCAAAAAACTTGTTCTTCTGAAAAAAGCAAAAACCCTAATTAGGGATTGTTTGTGTAGGATACAGTTAAGCGTACCTGATTTTTGTGCAGTGTTGAGTCTCTGCTGATCATGTGATTATCATAAGACTTCTAGAACAAAAATCTTGGAATTTTGAAATGCAAAAGATTGATTTGAATGGTGATACAAAACACGGAGAATCCTGCTTTCAGCGGGTTTGACTGTTAACTGGCTGTCCGGGAATTAACATAACAGTTAAAGTGAAAACTTAACAGTTAAGGTTAATTTTTTTCTTTTTGTTTTTTTTGTTGTGTTAATGGTGAAAATTTATTTACCTGAGTTCTTAGAAAAACACAAAACATAATAAATAAATAAAATATACCGTATGCGAATGAAATTACCGATAATAATCTTGAAAGATATTTAATGCACAGAAAAATAAATATTTAACTAGCAGAAAACACACATAATATTATCTTGATAATTAAACTACAGTACGACAGATAGTACAACATTTAATAATGACAGTACAAATATTACACAATATAACGAACAGTACGACAAATATAATGAACGGTACATTATTTGAAAGCGAAAGATACGACAAACTTTAAAAATGAAGATTAAAAATCCATGCTATAAATAAAAACATATAGATGCATGGGAGTGTAAGCATTCCAGGTCCGCATTTTTCAGGACTATGCAGACAGAAAAAAGACATGATCACCACCAAAACAGTGATGACCATAAGAAAAACGTATCCATCCACTTAGCCATTTTTGCCGGGGAAGAAGAGAAAATAATTATGAGATAGAAATTTGGGAAATGAGTGAAATTTGATGTGAGAATTTATGGAAAAAATGAGGGGTATTTATAGAGTGAAAAGAAGGATGGAGACGTTGGGGAATGAAGTGATACCGTACAAAAAAGGAAAATTTGAGTGGTAGTAGGATTTGAAAGAAAGTGTATGGTAGGGTTTGAAAAGAGAGATGTATGGAATAACGTTAGGATTTGATTTGAAAGAAAGAGATTTGAAAACAATAGTATAGTACAAAATTAGTGGGAAACAAAAAATAATAATAATTTAATTGTTACCAGTACAGTCTGAACTCGCGGACTCTGCGCCTGCAAAAATTTAATTCTGTACCAATTACGTCAGTACTATTTATCTGCAAATAAATCTCAAATAAACAGCGTGTGTGAAGTGATAAACAGTACTTGGCGTTTGTGTAAGAATAAATTCAACAGCGAACCAAAATACCGTATAAGAAATATTCTAAAAACTGAGTATTCATAAAATCAGGATATTTATGAAATAAAATCCAAGATTATATGAAACTCCCAATTTTTAGACAGAAATTTGTTGCCTTCTTTCTGAAAAAGATGCGGGCAAATTTTGGGGTATAACAGGGTGCCCACCCTTCCTACAGGGAGCCCCCGCCCCATAAGGGCCACGTCACCAGCTAGAAAAAAAGAGACGTTCGTCCCTTGTGCTTGTGGCCCCCGCCACAAGCGTAATTATTTACATGCTTTGCAATTTTAATTTTATATCTGAGAATATGTCTGAAATTTTGTCTGCTATTTATCGCTTTGAATCTGTTATAAATACCATGTCTGGCTAAATATATTAACTCCGGTATGTAACATTAAATCGAAGGGATTCGGTAACAAATTGGCACAATTTATTATATATTCAAATCTCTTTTCTGGTTCGATTCTTATTATTAATATTGAAATTATTTTATTACGAGAGTAAATGACAGTATAGAGGTTTAAATTAATATGAACGAGAGTTTCAGATTTTAACTGGACAGTAAGAATGAAACGTTAATTTTGAATACAGCGAAAGCGCTTTAAGATTAATTGAACTCTATTTGTTTTCAAAAAGTATTTTTGGATATTTAAATGACACAACGAGAGCGATCATCTAGGTCCAAATATATAGTCGGAATCAATAAACACGAGAGTGTGAGACAAAGATTTTTAAACTAATAGTTTTCACTGAAAGAAGTTTTGTGACATTTGAAACAATGCCAATAAATTACCTAACTCCTGAAGTTAGATAAATTAAATACCGGCATTTGCTTATAATTAATTTTAGACTCTTTTTAATTACTTCGCCCCTGTTTATTCGTCAACTGAATATTATTAGCCTTAGATTTACACCGTAACATTAGATAACGGTAGATTGATTTTTGGTCCTTTGGGTTCGATAATCTTTAAATCTACACGATACGACTGTGCACTTGCAGTCACAAATCTATAGACATACTAAATCGTGATCAATAATAAACACAAAAGTCAATAAAACATCAAAAACACTTAATAAAGGTTGAAAATAATAAAAAGGTAATGGAAGCTCTCGTCTCGCTTTCTTAAGGGAGTCACTTGAGTGGAAGTTCCCAACCCTAAAAAAACACCAACCAAGAGTCGCTCGAGTCTCACTTGCTTAAGGGAGTCACTTGAAATGCTCGACATACTTGTCTTTCGCTTTTAAGAGCATATTACTTCCACTTCATTCCAAGCTTAAGTCTCCAAAGGTCGAGCAGTGGAGTGTGATGTAACTGTTCACTAAAAAATACACAACAAATAATAAAAAACAGAGAAAATATTGAGCAGAACTAGGGCGCTCTGATTCTTCATAAGAGGATACATAGGCATAAAGGCAACTCTAGAGAGCACAATAATTATTAAAAAAAATTCTAAATTAATCATGCATTGCATTCCCTTTTAGTAGAAAATAAGTAGTAATAGACACCCTTTATATAGAAATAAACATAGGTGGATACCGTCGAGTACGACGGATGTGAGGGGTGCTAACACCTCCCCCTTGCATAACTAACTCCCGTACCCCGTTCTTTGGTCGTAAGACCTTGTTCTTGGTCTTGTTAGGTTTTCTAATATTCCTTTCCCTCGATGGGATAAATATATTAGTGGCAACTCTAGTTCATTTTTCGCGGTAGCGACAATCGTCACTCAAGAAAAATCAAAACAAGATATGTGAAATTCTGGTATCAGATATGTGATGTTGAAGGAGATGTCATGACACAATTATCTGAGAACTGAACATTATAAAAATAGTAAACAACGTAACAGAAAATAAAGGACACCAAAAAGTGTTAATCTAGTTCGGTGTGCAACAACCCCTACTATAGGGGCTACCAAGCCAGGGATAAGTCCACTAAATAGTATCAATTCATAGACCCTCATCAAACAACCAATTTACGATCTAATCACTTAATCACTATCCGTGATAAACTTCTACCTAATACTCACCTAGGTATGAGGCCCTCCTCAAATCCCTTTCAATCACAACCAGTGATAAATGACAGAAATAATCAAATATAGAAGACACTCTTCAAAGACACATAACCATCTTTTGCTTAAAAGCTTATAGATGATTAACAAATTACAATTCACCTAAAATACTCCAACTCTAATATTAAAACAATATAAGAGAGAATTACAATTAACAACAGACTCAAGACTAAACACGATAAACACACAGTCTTCAAAACTTGAGTTACGCAGTCTTTATAAAGTAGCTGCAGCGGCAAACTTGGGCTTTGGCCAAGAGCAAATTAGGTTTTAAGGTTTCCCATAATCCAATATTATTGGTACAGCTCGTGACAAGAGTCCTCCTGAGTTTGCGCAGAAATTTCCTCCAAACGAACACCTGATAAAAAAATAACCTAAAACACAAACTACTAAAACACAGACTGTAACACAATAAAATTTTAACTTACAATATTAAGACATCTGCTTTGACATCTTTTAAAATCTGCTATGATATTTTTGTCACACGTCACAACCTTCTTCATAACATTTCTTGATCAGAATGTTTTACCAAAATTGCTGCCAACACAGAAATAACATGTTTTCAACATGTAAGAATAAAATGGATCAAATGAACTTGAGAATTCATGTATGTCAAAAATTGAGCAAAATTAATTTTATTTTTAATTATATATATATATATATATATATATATATATATATATATATATATATATATATATATATATATAAACTTTTTTATTTTATTAAATAAATTATTTAATAGATGAATTGAATAAATAATGAGTTAATGGATACAATTGTCACTGTTCGAAAATAATGAAATTTAAAATATTACTATAAAAAGATAGTTTTTTAAAGAATTAGGTGTAAAAAATAAATATTATATAAAAAACTATGAACATAATTTAATCACTTTTTGCATAGTAACTAAAGAAAATAGTGTAGAAAGTAGGGATGGCAAACAGACCCGAACCCAACGGGTGTGGGTGTGGGTGTTATTTTGTCACCCGAATAACTTTTGGATTTGGGTTCGGGTTCGGGTGGTAATTTCGGGTGCGGGTTTGGGTAGTATAAAACCCGCACCCGCGGGCACCCGTTGCCATCCCTAGTAGAAAGTAGCAAGTCTTACAAGTTGCTTGCTTAAGTCAAAAGACAATACTATTTTATGGCACATGCAATTAACTTTAATAATTGCAATTAACTTTAATAATTACTACTTCAATAGGACTTGCATTATGATTTGATTTCTATTACATTTCTTTGAGCTATCTTGGAATTACTATTATTGTACCCGACTAGTGAATGACAGATGCAATTACTTGTTCATAAAGTAACAACTTATATGTGTCGGTTAGTGCATTTCGTCTCTAAGGGTAATTTTTTGGAAATTTTTTTACCCACCTCCCTCTTTTCTTGGCCACCTCTGTGAAAAACCTAAAATACCCCCACTTCAGAAATGCATTTCTGAAACGCTTATTTTTTTTCAAAATTTGTCTTATTTCGGAAATGCACTTCCGAAAATACGAAAAAAATGTATTTTCGGAGATGCATTTCCGAAAACACCCCCTTTTTTGGGTTTTTGGAAATGCATTTCCCAAAACACTTTTTTTTTGGGAGGGGGTGTATTCGCATATACACTTCCGAAATATTCCAAGACCAAATTGGTCTTGGAATATTTCGGATATACACTTCCGAAAGAATTCAATAATTATTAAAAAAAATTAAAATCAAGGTGAATCAATACAATTAATAGGTATACAATCAAGGTGAATCAATAAAATGAAGGTGAATCAATAAAATCAAGGTGAATCAAAATTTCCTAAACAATTTTAAAGTTAAAAATTATTTTACTAACTTATATAAATCAAAAACATCTTAATTTCATAAGTAAATTTTGAATTATTTAAAATTAAATATAATATAATATATAAATATAATATATATATATATTATAAATTAAAACACCTATTGTTTAAATTTTTATAATTATTATATAAATGTATAAATATATTTATAATTAATATATAATAATTATTATATAAATATGTAATAATTTTTATAAATATATATTAATTATTATAATTATTATATAAATATATAAATTAAAACACTCATTTTTTTAATTATTTTTGTAAATATATAAATATATAATAATTATTATAAATATATAAATATATAAATAAAAAATTATAACTCATTTTGTAAGTGAAATTATTTTAATTTTTTTAATTAAAATTATTTTAAATTTTAAAATATGAATCGAAATAGAAATATATAATATTTATTATTCATAACTCATAAATTATATCAAAATATATAATTATTATTATTCATTACTCATAAATTATATCAAATTTATGATATGTGAATTAATTAATATCCTAAAATTAATTTTTGGGATTTTTTTAGATTTTTTTTGTTGTTTCGGAGATGCATCTCCGAATTAGTCAAAATCCCAATTTTTGGGATTTTTTCGGAAATGCACTTCCGAAGTCTGGAAAAATTTAGAAAAAAAAATATTTCGGAAATGCATTTCCGAAGCAGGGTAAAATGGGATTTTCGCTGGGGTGACCCCATAGGGAGGTGGGTAAAGAAAAATCAATTTTTTTTTGTAATAGTGAATAATTGTTTAGAGTGCATTTATTAAAAGAATTTAAAAAATATAAAATTTTAATAACTCTTTTTTTTCTCTTCAAAAAGAGATAGATTTTTTTAAAAAAATTTGGTATAAATTTTTTATATTAATTTAAATTAATTGTATTTTTAATTATATATATATATATATATATATATATATATATATATATATATATATATAATTTTATTAAATAAATTATTTAATAGATGAATTGAGTAGATAATGAGTTAGGGGATAAAATTGTGACTAGAGTTTTGAATATACTGAAATTTTAAAGACTATTTTAAAAATATATTTTTTATAGGATTAGTGTAAAAAATAAATAGAATATAAAAATCTATGAACATAATTTGGAATTTTTTTTTAATAACTAAGTTTTAAAAAAAATACATATCTAACCCATATATTAAGAAAATTACCCCAATAATTATGTTTGGGGTGTTTCACACGTATGCGCCATTTTATATGATGCCTCTTATTTTTTTTAAATCTTTTCAATTACTTGCGGATTTAGTGTTACCTACGGAAATATACCTGCAGAATATTTATATATTTGGTCTGCATATAAATCCGCAGGTAAATACGCATGTAAATCCGTAGGTAAAACCGCAGGTAACTAAAAAAATTTGAAAAAAAATAGGAGGCGCCATATAGAATGGCGCTTACGTGGAAAACACCCCCAAACATGTCTATTGGGTTAATTATCTTGAAATATGGATTAGTTATGTATATATTTTTTAAAACTTGATTATTAAAAAAAATAGCTTATAGTAGATCATAAGTCAGACTTAGACTTTGTTAGTTTATCATAGGTTAGACACAGACCTTTTAAAGTCTAGTCTAGCCTAGTCTATTTCCACCCCTAATTTTGAGAAAATAAAATGCAATGAACAAGGTAGGAAGTTATTGAGTAACTATCCTCTCCATTTCTCAAAAGAAATGAAAGTGTCAATTACTACTCCCTTTGTTTTTTATTATAAGTCGTTTTAGACTATTCACACAGGTTAAGAAAAATAATAATTGTTGTATGAAAATAAGAAATTATGAAGGTTTTTACAAAATTATCCTTAATTAATGACATGTGGAAGATAAATTTATATAATTTAAAGGAGAGAGAATAATAAATATTTAAGGATATAATAGGAAAAATAGCATTAATTATTCATTGGAATTATAAAACGACTTATATTTAAATACAAATTTTTTTCTAAAACGACTTATATTTAAATACAATTTTTTTTTTCTAAAACGACTTATGATAAAAAACAGAGGGAGTATAGTTTTGATTTATAAATGTATAATTAATGTCACTATTTTTTGAAATGTGTGCAAATATATCATTTATTTACATCAAAACTATAGTAATGAAGAACTCTATTTCTTTTGAGGTGAAGGTTAACATGGTGAACTGAATTTTTTGGTTCATCTTGGTAAACTATTAAAATACATACTATAATATATTAACAAGTTTTCTAACAAATTATACAATTAATCAATGGATTCTTTAATTACATTTGTATTTTTTATAATTTACATAAAAAAGTTTATAAAATTTGTCCATTATAAAATTAATAATTTTTTAAGATAAATAATAAATTATTAAAATATAAAAGTAAAAATGCTAGAAATCACTATCATTTCTCACTTGAAAAAAATATATTATCACTATGAAACCATCTTAACCCATCTATAGAACAATAAAGATGCATTTAATTTCAGTTGAGAATCAACGAACAATCACTCATCAGTAAATTTTTTTAGTTCATTTGCAACAAATTACTTCGGTGAAATAAACTTGTTGATTTATTAATAATAATGAATGTGACCATATAGATTATAAAAACAACAATAAAGGTGGTCATATGAATTATGACAACAACGTGAAGATGTCAAACATTTTTTAATCTTGTTTGCTAAAACAAACTTATATTTTTAACACTACTTATTTTACTCCTATATCTAAAATACAGTCCGCTTTAAATGATAATGTGTAAGAAAATTATAATATTTAAAATTATTAATTAAATATTCAATATATAAATTATGGTTAATTATTATAAAAAAAGTTTAAGAAAATTATTATTTTTAATTTTTCATTCAACTTTATACTTTAATTGATGTTCATACATTTAATATAAATAACTTTTTAACTTTTACAAATATTAAATTTATAATAAAATTATAGTTATAATTTATAATAAATATTGGGGTCAAGTTAAAAATATCTATTAGGGTAAAAGTATAAATACTTGGTTTTATATAAATTACCTTATTAGTAGGTCATCCACCATCAATCATAACTATTAAATTTATTTATTATTAAATCAATAGTTATTATAGTAATTTACTATGGTGGGGATATAATTTACCATGCTATAAAGAGGATTCTTACTCGAAATTATTGTGTGGAAAGTAAGCGAAGGCTTACACGTTGTTTGCTTTAGTCAAAAGATTATACTACTTTATGGCAAATGCAATTAACTTTAATAATTACAATTAACTTTAATAATTACTACTTCAATAGGACTTGCATCGTGATTTGATTTCTATTACATTTCCTTGAGCTTTCTTGGAATAATGGAATTATACTATTGTTCATGACAGATGCAACTATTTGTTTATGGGTGGGGTTGTTGATAAAGTAACAACCTAGAAAAGATGTTCATAACTCATAAATGCATCGGTTAGTGCTCTATTTCTTTGAGTTCTTTTTTAAACAATACTTCCTCCTCCGTTTTATAATAAGTGTTTCATTTATACTTTTTTATGTCTCAAAATAAATGTTTCTTTAGAATATTAATATAATATTTATTAATTTTTTTCATTATCATAACCCTATTTATTAACTTTCACGTTTTTCAAACACTCCACTTCTTATAATAAATAGAGATATTTTAGTAAATTATAGGGTTAAATAAGTTTTTAGCCCCTATAAATATTGCACTTTTCACTTTTAGTCCTTACAAAAATTTCGTTGAATTTTGATCCTCATAAAATTACATTCATAACTCATAAATGTATCGGATAGTGCTATGTTTCTTCGAGTTCTTTTTTAAATGGCACTAGTTAATAATTATATATACGAACTTATTAATAAATAAAATTACTAACTTCGTTATTTTATATAAGTGACAATTCATCTTTTTAGATTTATTGAATAATTAATATATCTGATATATATTGATTAAATACATTATTCCCTTCGTCTCACAATAAGTGTCATTTTTTCAATTTTTATTTGTCTCAAATTATTTGTCCATTTAGAATATCAATGTAATATTTATTATTTCTTTCCACTAACTTATCTTTATTTATTGTATTTTAATTCATTTAAGTACTCCACTACTTATTAATACTTTAATAAATGAGACTCATTTTATCATTGAAATCAATATAATTAATTATTTTCTTATAAAGTATGAAAATCTCATAGGACACCTGTTATGAAATGGAGAGAATAATTATTGAGTTTAAAGATAGTGCACTGTCAGTGTAAATCAGTTTTACACATACAACCAATCAAAATGCTTTAATTTGCCATGTAATTATAGTTTTTTAAAATTAAAAATGGGCTTTATTCTGATGCATGTCTCTCATTGGTTGACAGTGTAAAAATACTTTACACTATCAGTGCATTTCCTTTTTTCCCATAATTATTTAATATATCTAATATATAATACAATAGTTATTCTTTTAAAATATTAAAGTTCATGGGTGGGTTGTTATTCTAGTATATAGAACGTACCTCCCTTGCCACGACATATTTACATTTTCATTTGCATTCCTTTCTCAAATAACAAACAGAAGTTATAACTCCTTCTCCGTTCCTAACAGAAAAACCAACACCGTCCTCTTCTTCTCTCACTGCGGGAAGGCGTTTTCCGGTCACCTCATATGTATGTTTGTAAACTCTAATTTTTATTGGCAAATTTTGTGTTGCCTCTAATTTTATGAATTTAATTACATGTTTATATATTCATTCTCATAGGTTCTTTTTCATTGGAAGATTCTAGTCTCAGCTAGTTTATTCACACACTTTCAGGTAATAAATATATTTCTCTCCCTGTAAATATATTTTTATTTCTTATAGCAATTTATTTTTGTATTTATTTCTGCAGTTAAATTTGAATATAAGTTAATTTATTCTAATTGCTTTATTTTTTACTTCTTTAATTTTCCTGGGCATAATTTTTTTTGGGAATAATTTTGTATTCCCTTGTAACAAAACTACTTCTATTTTCAACCTTAAGTTCTCATAAATATATTTTGTATATTCTCTTTCAATTTACACACTTAAATATTTCATTTAATACTTTACAGCAATATTTATTGAATTTTACAAAAAATATTTTTCTTAAATAATTTTTTTAACACATGGTCTTAGGAGTTAGGTAGATAGTGATATTGTAAAGACAAAAATTAATTTAAAATTTAAAATTATTTTAAAATAAAAGGATATAACAAATAAATAAAAAATACACATATCAACTTTATTGTTAGTCTTGGCCAAATTTATTTTACTCTCTTCTTATTTCCTTTCAAGTGGTGGGAAACTTTCTCTTTTCATCCATTCTTAAATATTACTCTATTTTTATATTTAACTTCAATTTTTTTCATCAATCTAAGTTACAAAATTAGAGTAAGATTATTTTTTTTTATATAAAGTTAAATCTCATTAAAGAAAAAAGAATTACAAAAAGAGGGGACTAAACCAAATCCTCACTCTAGACAAAAGAAATTCTAAAGTTAGGCCGTCCTAACTTGTTGGAAATTACGCTAGATAATATACTTTGCGGAATAGAAATAAAGGACTGGTAATCATCTACCGAAAGTCCTTCATTTGCCAACAAGTTGGCACATGGATTGGCCTCTCTATACACATGTGTAACCAAAAAAAGAATCTGTCTAGTATACGCCTGGCAGTTATGCCATCTATTCCTAAGATACCAAGGAATAGATGCTTGGTTTTTGAAAGCCTTTACCACAAGAGAAGAGTCTGTTTCTAACCATAAATGTTGCCATTGGTGTTGTTGCGCCACTTCAATAGCTCGCATAGCTCCAAAAATTTCAGCGTAAAACGTATTATGAGGTCCTAAGTTTTCAGAGAAGTCGACGATGAAATCACCTGTACTATTACGAAAGATACCACCGCAAGCTGAAGTGACGTTATTGGCCGCTCCATCAGTATTAGCCTTCACCCAATTTTCGAGCGGAGGCACCCAAAAAATTTCTTTGGTCACAAGAGGACGAGGAGGGTGAACCGGGATATCAAACAATTTCAGAATCCGGAAATTCTCCAAAGAATTCCGGAAAGTATGAGTAGTCCAAGTGCCGGCGAGCGTCACATGAGCTTTGATGTAGGTTATCTCATTTCTCCAAGATGTTGACATATTCTGAAATCTTAGCAGGTTTCTACAGTTCCAAATTGAATGAATGATATTGATAATGAGTGCCTGAACCACTATCCTGCATCGCGGACTCCAATTTTGATCGCATAGCTTCCAAATATCTGTTGGCTGAGAGATAACAATTCTGCGATCGAGAACTTCAGATAACCACGTCCAAATATTGACTGCAAAAGAACATTAAAAAAATAGATGGAAAGTATTCTCTTCCTTGAGACTGCACAGACTGCATATCGGTGGCATGGCGCAACCTCGCAACTTAAGATTTTCATCTGTGGGAAGTTTATTGTGCATAAATCTCCAGGATAAAAAAGATCTAGCAGGAGGAATATCCTTGCACCACACAAACCTGGGCCAGTGAAGCTGAATGTTAGTCTTGCACTTGAAGTCGTAGGCTTGCTTTAATGACATATCTCCCGTATCAGACAGCTTCCACACCAGACAGTCCTCTCTGTTCTCAGTCGGGAGCACTACTTTATTTACAATAGATAGTATATTTGGACAGTAATCTATCACCTGTTGGGGAATGTTCCAATAGTGATTATGGATGAAATTAGAAACTGTGTGTTTTAAGAGATCATGCCAAGCTGCAGGTATATGGAAAGTGTCAGCCAGAGTAGCATTCCCGCACCAAAGGTCGAACCAGAAACTAGTCTTGCGACCGTTACCAATCAAAATAGTGGAGTTCTCTTTGATAACCTGAAATTCAGCCTTGATTCCGCTCCATAAAGTTGAAGAAATGTGATGATTAATACATCTATTTCCTCGTAAAACCCGAGCTCTGAGAATTGTCGCCCAAGATTCGTTTGAAGTCATCATCTCCCAACAGATTTTCAAGTTTGACACTTCATTTAAAGTTGTTAATGAGCTGATGTTTAACTTGCCTTCAAGTATCGGTCTGCAAATTTTGTGCCATGCTACCGTAACTAATTTCCTTTTGTTAATGTCTCCCGACCACAAAAAATTCCTGAAACAACTTTCCAATTCCCTGATTAGCAAATAAGGCCAACAATAAGTGGTGATGGAATAGACCATCATACTCTGGATAACCGATCTAATTAGTTGTGCTCTTCCTGCCTTCGACAGTAAAACCGCTTTCCAAGAGGCCAATCTGCTATTGATCTTATAAACCAAATATTGAAAATGAAACCTCCTAGGTTTTCCCTTAAAAATCGGGATGCCTAGATATGTAAAAGGCATCGTACCTGATGAAAATCCAATATATTGTGCAAGGCTGATTTTTCTGGACTGAGTCATCGCGCTGCAAAAAATTGTTGATTAATTAGGACTAACAGATTGCCCTGGACAATTAGCATAACGGGAAAAGAGATTCCGGAGCCACTGAAGATTACTTTTCTTGCCCGTGCAGTATATCATTATGTCGTCTGCGTATAAACAATGTGACGAAATTGTTACTCCTCTAGAGGCCTGTATTAATTTTAATTTCTTCTCTTCCACCAATTTAGATATATGTCTACTAAGTACGTCTTCCGCGAGACAGAACAACAAGGGTGATAGAGGATCACCTTGTCGAACCCCACGCGAACACTTGAAATATCCATGTAAGGAACCGTTAACAGATATAGACAAAGTTGCAGACCCAAGAATAGCCTCAATCCAATGACAGAATTTTTGACAAAAACCATAAGCTTTAAGCACCTTGAGAAGAAAAGGCCATTCCAAAGTATCAAATCCATTTGCCACATTAATCTTCAAAGCAATATTCCCACCAAACGTCCTTATGTGCAGAGAGTTTGCCGCCTCTGAAGCCATACAAATACAGTCCTTAATTTGCCTTCCATGTATAAATCCCCGCTGCTCCGAAGAAATTAATTCAGGCATCATAGCAGCTAACCTATCTGCCAATATTTTTGTAATCACCTTGAATTTAAAATTTGCCATAGCTATTGGCCTGAATTTCCCCAAGGAATTAGCACCATTTACTTTAGGCAAAAGGGCCAAGATATTGGCGTTGAAATTGGGCAACAACCAGCCTGTTTTGAAAAATTCTAAAGTTGCTAGTTCCACATCTTTATGAATAATATCCCAAAAAGTTTGATAGAAAAATGCTCCATAACCGTCAGGCCCCCGCGCTCCATCTTTGTTCAAAGCAAATACCGCATTTTTTATCTCCAAAGATGAAGGTAGCATAGTCAAAATGACATTGGATCCTTCATCAACCAAATTTGGAATTACATCATCTACAAATTCTTGATCCTGTACAATTCCGCTGTTGGAGGTAAACAAATTTTTGAAATAATTCGTAATGTATTCCGTGATTTCTTTGTTGTCAGTAAGCAAAAAGTCTCTCACCTGTAAAGATGAAATAGCCTTGGAAGCATGTCTAATTTTAGCCATTTTGTGGAAATATGCTGTATTCCGGTCTCCATCTTTATGCTAATTTACCTTTGCCTTCTCTTGCCAAAACCAATTTTGCCTAAGAAGAGCCTCATCCAAATTAATTTGAGATTTTCTCTCTAAGTTTCTCAATTGGTCATTAAATCCAGTATCATGTATCTCTTCTTGGATTTCCTGCAGCCTTTTTTCAGCAACCACAACTTGTTCATGTACATTGCCAAAGATTTCCTTGTTCCAAATTTTGAGCTTTTCTTTGAGCCGTTTTAATTTAGTAGATAAAATGAACATGGGACATCCTATAACCTCTTCTTTCCAAGAATTAGCTACTACTTCTTTGCAAGATGAGTTCAAAGACCACATTTTAAGGAACTTAAAATTAGCTCTATGCATAGCTTCATTCATGTCAAAATCCATCAAGAGAGGATGATGATCAGATCTGTTCCTAATGAGACTAGTAAGTGCAAGCTTGCTGCAAACCTCTAACCATTTCTGATTACACACTGCCCTATCAAGTCTCTTTTCAGTATGAGCCTTCCCCTGCCTACCATTATTCCAGGTGAACCATGGACCATTAGTGGGAATACGGAGCATATTATAAGAGTCAGTCCATATTTGAAATTCTGCCATGAGACCTTTGGCAGGAAAGAAATTTCCTTTATGTTCATGACACCCCAAGATGACATTAAAGTCTCCAATGAAGCACCAAGGGGTGTCCCCAACCATAAGAGAAGCCAAACTACACCATAGTTGCCTTCTATTAACATGACAGGTTGATGCATATACAGCTGCAATTCCAAAAGTATGATTCAAATAGTTGATTGTAAAAGCGACATGTTGACTATCACAATTGAGAACTAACGGATTTATATCCTTCTTGCAGATACACCACAAGTTGGGATTAAGTTGATTTCTATTATTAAATACAAACAACTTCATATCCAGTCTGTCCAACCAGGAAGCTGGAAATTTGTCATACTGCATCCATGGTTCAACTAATAGAATAATATCAGGCTTTAGAGTTTGAATAACTCTTTTCAAAGCCAGCCTAGAGGGGGTGTTAGCCACACCCCTAATATTCCAGAAAAAGCATTTCATTGAACCTCTTGGCAGGACCAACCTTAGATCTGGTTATATATGGAGTTTTCTTTTTACCTGTTTTCGGAGTGACAAACTTGAATTCAGAAGGGCCTTTACCTTTAGTTGTAGCATCTAAAAGCCTCTATTCCACATCTTCATCCTCGGCCATGTTTGCCCAAGATTCCCTGAGGAATTGCATGTTCTTCTGCGTCTGCACCTGATTTACAATGCTGTTTGTATCCCTATCACCAGGTTGAATCTGCGCCTGATTTACAATGTTGTTTGTATCCCTATCTTCAAGATGAAACTGAGTTGCATCTACGAACTCAGAACCTTGAGAGCTAGAATCACTATGGTTTCCTTCCACATCTTCATTCTCATTTGCATTTAGTGCATCAAACATATTATCCGTTCTTACTTGGAGAGCCTGATCCTCAATTGTACCATTGTTACTTAAGCTTTGACCGCATGAATGATGTTCCTGAGTTTCTGGAGTGTCTTGTGTTGGAGAATTATCCACCATAGTCTGCTTATCTAAACTCAGCCTCTTTTCTTTATTTGTTTCAGTATCCTTTGAAGTCTGGTCCTTTGGTTGTTGTTCTTGTTGTTTTGAACTATCCTGTGTTGGGGATTTGTCTACTCTATTTTCATTGTCATTGTTCAGCATGTCATCCTGCCTTGTATGTGATGTTTCAACATCATTTCTCCCATGTCTAACCTGAACAAAGGTTGCATTTGTTGTGTGGTTGAAATTTCTCTTTTCCTTGACATTTTCCCCTTTATCCTCCTTTCCCAAATTGCTACTTTGAAGCTGCCGACATTTAGTAGCATGATGGCCTATAATGTTGCAGTGATTACAAAAGTCTGGAAGATTATCATAACTGACTTCCACAAAGAAGGCATACGCCTACCTTTCAACCAAAATCTTATGCCTTAATGATTGAGTTAAGTCCATATCCACCAAAACTCGAACGTAATGTCCAAATATTCTATCAAACATCGGCTTGGTTGCAATAGCATCAGTACATATAGGAATTCCAATACTACTAGCAATAGCAAACAAAATTTTGGACATTACATTAGAGTAAGATTTAAAAAATTAGAGACAACACAAAATCTAAGTTGAATATAAAAATTAGAGGCAACACAAAATATAAAATATAATATTAAAAGTTGTATTGATTAAGGTCTTTCAATAATATTTATCTCCCTTTATAAATGTATATTTCACTTTCGTTTTTGTGAAAAATTCTCAATTTTTATTTGGATCCATATATAAATTTAATTTTAAATTAATTGATTTTTATTATTTTATTTTTTTGGCTTTGTTAAATTTGACATGATTTATGTTCTCTAAATTTTTAAATACAATCATTTAAAAACCTTTTTTTGTTAATGGTATTTAAAATATTCAATAATATTTTTTTAGACTTTGTAAAAAAAAAAAATAGTTTTTGGACATGCACCTATTTTTAATGTTATTACTAATATCTCCTCTGTATGTTTGTAAACTCTATCTTGCATTTTTTTTTATTGGCAAATTTTGTGTTACCGCTAATTTTATGAATTTTACATGTATATATATTCACTCCCATAGGTTCTAATTTTATGAATATATATTCACTCTCATATATTCACTCTCATAACTTCGTATCTTGTATTACCTCTAATTTTTTAAATTGTACTCATATATTCAATCTTACAGGTTCTTTTTTATTGGAAGATTCTAGTCTCAGCTTGTTTTCTCACACACTTTCAGGTAATATATTTCTCTCTTTGTAAATGTATTTTTCTTTTTGCAATTTTTTTGTACTTATGTAGATTTACAATCAAATTTGATTTTAAACTAAGTGAGTTTTATTGCTTTATTTTTGGTCTCATTAGACACAATATTTCAAATTCTTACTCTAATTTTTATATTCACTCACGAGTAAAGAGAGATTTTTAAAAGATTTTATTATTATAAATTTTTAAAAAATAATTTTATAATTAGATTAATAAATTTTTATTGTTATAGTGATTCATTAAATTTATATTAATCATTAGACTTTTAAAATATATTAGATTATCCATAATTATATTTTTAGGTAATGAATTGAATCAAATAAAAAAACTAATTTATTATGTTAAAATGTATTAATTAATTTCTTTATAATAAATGAATTATTTTATGGCTTAAATGACCACCAACATAATGTTGCTACTTTTTTACATAATAACTAAAGAAAATATTAACAATGTTAAAAAATGTAGGTTAAAATTCATGTCCAAAAATATTATCTCAACACAATTTAAAAAAAAATTAATTTACAATACATTGTAATTAGATATTATGTCAACACAATTTAAAGAAAATTAATTTAAAAATCATGTCCAAAAATTAAGACTTAGTTATTAGATATTGATATTTTAAAGACAAAAATTTATTTAAATTTTAAAATAAAATAATATAACAATTAATTGATAAATAACCGTGGCTAATGAGCAGATTTTCGGTAGTGTGGCCGAAATTATTTTCTCCATTTTTTTAAATTTTTTTCTTTTCCATTTTAAACTTCATTTTTGCAATACATTGTGGTGTCTCTGACCCTGATTTTATTTCGATTTCTTTGTTTCAAGTAATCTATTTTTTATTGAAAAATCTCAATATCAATTTTTAATGTTGTACTTTATATATGTGTTGCCTCTAATATTTTAAATCTTACTCTAATTTTTATATTCAACTTAGATTCTCTTTCATTAGAAGATCAAAAGTTCAGTTTGCTTGTCCACACATTTTCAGGTAATATTTGTCTTCCTTTTCTTTTGTAAATGTATCTTTGAGAAAAAGTTTTCAATTATTTGAATCTATAATTAAATTTAATTTCTTTTATTATTTTATTTTTGACTTCTTAAACTTATGGAAACAACACAAGTTTAGAAAATAAAGGAAATATATTCAAAATACAATTTAATTCTTGCACCCCCACAAGACCAAGGTAGTTTAAACCTACATTGATCTTGTCCTTCAATGCAAGAAATCTAGTTGTAGGGTAGGGTCTTGGTGAAAACATCAATTTTTTGTCGATCACCATGAATATGAGCAACTCCAAGCTGCTTGCTCATGACCTTTTCTCTAACAAAGAAGAGATCAATATTCATATTTTTAGCGTGCCCGTGGATGACGAGATTATGTGCCATTACAATTGTGTTTTGGTTATCATTGTAGATAATTGGTGAATGAAAAGAAACTTTTATCTTAGCTAGTTAGTAAGGTTTGAAGCCACAAAAGTATAGAGTTTATTAGAGCAAGATTTGATACTCAGCCTCATCACTTAAACAAGCAACTATTGTTTGTTTCTCGGACCACCATGTGTGAAGATTGGGACCTAAGTAGACAGCTTCCCCAGAGGTGGACATACGATCATCAACATTAGCTTCCCAATTAACATCGCAAAAGTCATGTAGAGGGAGAAGTTTGAGGCCACAAGCTAGGTAGAGATGCAAACTCAAATGTACAATACCAACAAGATATCTTAAGATGCACTTAACTGCTTGTCAATGCATATCAAGGGGATGAGCCTTGAATTGGTACACCTTATTGACTGAGTAACTTAATTATGGTTTAGTTATGGTTGCATGCTAAAGTGCTCCCACCATTGCCCTATGGAGTGTAGAATTGTGAAAGCTAGCGGAGCTACTTTTGGTAAGTTTTGTAGTGAACATAATAAGTGTAAAAATTGGTGTTGCTTTTATCATATCAATTTAATGAAGTAGGTCACAAATGTATTTGTATTGACACAACAATAAAGAACCACTAGTAGAAGGTTTGACTTTAATCCCCTCAAAAAATCAAACATATCAATTGTTTCAAAGCAAAAACATTATGCAGTTTAGAGGTGATAGATGCAAGGAGAGATGTGGAATTACCAGTGATGGTTATATCATTAACATATACAAGAACTACACCACACAACCATTAAGATTGTAGGTGAATAGAGAGAAGTCACACTTGTTGAGCACAAAGCTATAATCAATCAGAGTTCCTTTTAGCCATTTAAACTATTGCATATGAGCGTGTTTTAGGTCATAGAAAGCCTTATGAAGATGAGATGCCATAGTGATATCACCTTTTGAGAAGCTAGTGGGCCGCTCCATGAACACTTACTTGTCTATAAATCCATTTAGAAAGGAATTGTATATATCCAGTTATTGGATTGACAACTTATTGGTAAGAGCAATGGTGAAAATAAGCCTTATAATGACTAGTTTAATATAATTAGGGAGAAAGATTCATGAAAGTCAAATCCATGGAATACCCTCTTAAAACCAATAAATTTATTGTCAGATTGTAGTGGTACAAGAGACCAAGTCTTATTTCTCTCAAGAGCATAATACTGTTCCTTCATGGAAGCCAAACACATAAGATTTTTCAAAGATTGTTTCACAATTTTAGGTTAATAATGGACAAGAAAAATGGCAGAAGAAAGTTTATGAAGAGGAATACCACTTTTAATTTAGGATTTCATTAGATGGGTGTTGAATGGATTGGTTTCTAAGATAGGGACAATAGGGATAACATTAATATGTGATACATGGTTAAGTGGAGGATGTGCTGGTGGAAGAATTGTTATTGGAAGAGTTAGGTGAGGTTATTTATGTATTAGGATTTCATTTGATATGCACATGTTAAGGATTTATTTCCTTATGTGTACTATCTTGTGATTGTTGGAGTTGCACTTTTTGAAATTAGGACCAAATTAGAGTGGTTGAGATTTAATTTATTTCCTTATATGTTAGGTTGGAAATCGAATTAAATCACAATTTGAATATGCATTTTTGGGAGTTTTCTTCAGCTACAAGTTTTCCAAATCCTATTCATGAGGTGCAACAGCTTGTCTCACTATTTAAGAAGTTCCATTCTATATCAGAAGACTTAGAGCTTTAGAGAAAATATTTACTCTTTAGGAGAGTTTAGTTGAAGTCTTGTTTTTGTAGGTTGTAATACTCTTTTCCTAGATATTAATTCTATAAGTTTGAGAACAAAGTATTTGTGTGTGTGTGTGTCATTTTTCTATCTTTCAATCATTCTTTAACTCAATAAACACTTGGGAGAGTGCTCGAGAGAAAGTGAGAGGTGTCTTTGATTCAGGAGGGGGGCTGATAGAATTTTCACGGGTATTATTAGGACGGCGGCACTGAACAAAGAGAGTTCAAATAAGACCACATGTACTTCTAACTATTTGGAGTGGAGCTCTTTCTATAGGGAGTTATGAATAGAATTTCACAAGTAGTATTAGGAAAGCGGCATTGAACCATGATGGTTCAGCTACCCAATTGTACTTCTTACTATTAAGAGTAAATTTTCTACCATTGGGTCAACGCCCTCCAAACATAAGTGATTTTGCACCGAACTGGGTTACTAATTCTTGTGTTATTTATTTTTGTTTTCATTTTGTATGCTGCGTAAGTATATTGTCATACACATTGTGGCAAGCAATATGTTTGACATCTTTCCGCCCGAAGAATAGAATTACAAAAAGTATTATATAGAAGTCATTAGAGCTAATAGTAGGTATATCGAAGGATGGGGAAGGATTAATAAGATTAGTGTTAATTGGTTTAGGTGATAAGGCGGAATGAGGTAAATGAGATGGGGCTGGTGGTGCGAGTGAAGAGTTGGTTTGATTGGGAATGATAGTGAAATTTGTAGAGTGTAGGTTGACCAAAGGTATAGATCCAACAGACATGGACTTAGGAACATTTTGGGATGAGGAAAGATTATGACCAAACAATTAAGCATAAAGAAAACTAGATTCATTAAATATGACATCTTTAGAAATATAAAGTTTGTCAGTTAGGGACAAACATTTCTATCATTTATGGGAGGTGGAATAAACCAAGAAAAGACACTCATGAGAGTGAAATGACATTTGTGTGTGTTAAAAGTTCTTAATAGAGGAAATCATGCACAACCAAACACTTTGAGAAACTAGTAATAAGGAGTTTTATGGAAAAGTGACATAAGAGATATAATTATTTATAGAGATAGAGGGTAATATGTTAATGAGATACACAACAGTGAGAAAAGGACACATTAATCTTTTAACTATACCTGACTCGTTGAGAAAAGAGGTTAAAGATCTAAATTATTCTCCCGAGTTAGTTTGAACGGGTTTAACTTTTAAGACCTAATTGATGTTCTATCATAGTTTTGAACTGATTAAAAATGGCTATGGCATCAGATTTGTTTATCAACTAATAAATAGAGGTATACCTGGTGTGGGATGTGCATGACCTTGTGGAGTGTAATATGTGAGTTTTGCCCATACAACAAAAGAGATGCAATATTTGAATTGTTTTGTAGACATATTAGGTGAGGGTCCCCAAAGGTCAGTAAATATCAGTTCAAAGAGGAGTAGTGCAGGATGTGCATGAGGCTATGGAGTGTAATATGTGGGATTTTCCCATACCACAAGCAATACAAAAAGTTGTATTGTATTTATGAGTAAAAGGCATATTACATTATTTTGACAGAATTTGCATATAATGTGGGGGATAAGGGTGTCCTAACCTATAAGATGATGCCGGTAAAACTTAGCATTGTTAAGATTAAGACTTATTACATTGGGGTAACTAGTATCACAAGCTTAAGACTAGAATCAACAACTCTAAATTGACTAACTAGACAAGAGGCGGGAAAGAGATGGTTGGAACTTAAGTATTGTGGTTGGAACTTGAGACTAGGAAACACATAGAGTTCATTAATATCAACACTTCCATGTAAAAGCACTTGGTTAGTAATTTGAGATTTCACAACACAATAGTCAAAGTGAAACTCAAAGAAAATAGTTATCTCTAGCAACCTTAATAACACTTATGAGATTCTTAGTGATTGAAGGAACATGAAGTAAATTATGTAAAACAAGACACTTATTGAAGACAAAAAAATTATGAAGAAATATATATAGGAGATGATTTGCAGACTTTGGTTATTTCGTATAAAGATTTGATCAGGACCTTCATAAGGGACACGTTGTTGGATATTCCGAGAGTTGTTTGTGACATGATAACTAGCTCAAGAGTCAAGAAATTAAGTGGAATTGTATTAGGGAAGGTATCGGCGGTGTTGATTACCATTGCATTAGGTTGCATAGCGAGAAAGGTCTGAATGAAGGTAATGTTTGAGGACGATTCCATGGTACTTGGAAACCGTAAGATGTAGTACCAGATTTAGAGAAATTGTTTTAGTTATAATTTAAATTTAAATTCTCTAAAGTTGTTCGTATTTAACTAAATTTTATTTGCGTGTATATTTGAGTCCAATCTTATGACGTTGAGTTATTATTATATTAGATACTGTGAAATAAAAGTACTCCCTCCGTCCCAAATTATAAGAGAAAAAAGTATTTAGGGACGGAGGGAGTATATAACATATTAGCAAAAAAGTATTAAATGTAATAAATTTTTATGATTAAAAAATTCTAATATTATATGAAGCTGAATTGGTTGGTCTAATGAAACCTGAGAAATCACTCATACTCCATAGAGTAAAAATATTGATTTCTAAAAATAGAAGTGATGAAGAAATATAAAAGCCACAAATGATTTTGTTGTTTGCAATGAAGATAGTCTTCATATATATAGTTGTTATCGTAGCAGCATGATGTGCCATTAATGAAACAATCCATCATTTTTAATTTATGTTTCAACAATGTGCAGAAGCTAACATATTACCAATTTACAGGTAGCCATGGCAGGACTGATGGTTGCAGGAGCATTTCTTACACCTGTCATTCAAGTCATTGTTGAAAGAGTTGCCAAAAGAGATTACAAAAGCCTCTTCAATAAACGGTTGGTGAATAAACTTCAAATTAAATTGAATTCAATACAGAAAGTGTTGGATGATGCAGAGACAAAGCAGTACCATGACGACAGGGTGAGGTTTTGGCTTGATAATCTAAAGCATGTGGTATATGAAGTAGAACAACTGTTGGATGAGATTGCTACAAGTGCACAAAGGAATTCCAAGGTTCACCACTTTCGTTTAGTTGGCCGATTTAAATCTAAGATCAAGGTTTCTTTCTTTCTTTTAGCTGGTCGATTTCGATCTAGGATCAACGATTTGCTAGACAAACTAAAAGATCTTTTAGACGAAAAGGATTTGCTGAATTTGAATGAAGGAATATTTGCTCGTAATGAACTTTCAGAAACAGTGCCAACGACGTCTTTGGTGGATGAATCTAGCAAATATGGTAGACAGGGTGAAACGGAGGAAATTATCAGTTTCATACTTTCAGACAATGGTAGTAGTAGCAGCAACCAAGCACCAATAATCAGCATAGTTGGTCTTGGTGGGATGGGTAAGACCACCCTTGCTCAACTTGTCTACAAAGACCACAGGGTGCATAAGAACTTTGATCTTAAAGCTTGGGTCTATGTTTCAGAATCATTTGATATTATTAGACTCACTAAAGCAATTCTCGAGTCATTTGGTTCTTCACCAAACACTGAAAACCTAGATCTACTCCAATGTCAACTGCATGAAAAGATATCAGGAAAGAAATGTTTGCTTGTTCTAGATGATATTTGGAAAGTAGACTGGGAAAGTTGTGAGAGGTTACTAAGTTTCTTTAATGAAGGATCTTCTGGAAGTAAGATTATTGTGACAACACGAAATAAGAAGAACACATCAGCCATGGAATCTAAGTTTTTTGAATTATTTCAATTGGGAGAGATTGATTCTTGGAGTTTATTTGAGAGGCATGCTTTTTCAAACAAAAAAGGGAGTGAATATCCAGATCTTGAACCAATTGGAAAGAGGATTGTACGCAAGTGTGGAGGGTTGCCATTAGCCGTGATAACAATGGGGAAACTCTTGAGAGCAAAATTCTCTCAAAGTGAATGGATTGAAATATTGGAGAATGATATGTGGCGTGTATCAGAGAAAGACACTGGCATAAATCCAGTATTGAGATTGGGTTACCATAACCTTCCTTCCAATTTGAAGCCTTGTTTTGCATACTGTTCCATATTTCCCAAGGGTTATGAGTTTGACAAGAACACGTTAATCAAAATGTGGATGGCAAATGGTTTGTTGAATTCCTACAAAAGTGACAAAAGTAAAGAAGAGTGGGGTAATGAATTATTCAATGTTCTTGAGTCAATTTCATTTTTTCAAAGATCACTAGATTTTGATGGTGGTTTTATCATGCATGATCTTGTCAATGACTTGGCAAAATCAGTGTCTCGAGAGTTTTGCTTACAATTAGATGACGATAAGAAGGTAAATCACATATCTAAATGGACACGTCACATTTGGTTCTCTTTTGATTCGGAAGATGTGAATAGAATATTAAAGCACATTTATAGAAGTAAGGGATTACACAGCTTGTTGGTAGAACCCGAAAGATTCAATTGGACTAAGATAAGCAACAGTGTCCAATGTGATATATTTTCAAAACTAAAATATTTGCGGATGTTGTCATTTCCTGGTAGTCGGTTGTATTCACTCAAAAAGCTAGAGCTAGCAGATGAGATAGCCAATTTAAAGTTTTTGCGCTATCTAGACGTGTCTTGGACAACGATTGAAAGGTTGCCTAATTCTATTTGTAAGCTTTACAATTTAGAGACACTGATATTGGAAGGGTGTTCTAATTTGACTGAATTTCCTTTAGATTTTTTCAAACTTGACCGTTTAAGCCATCTTAATCTGGAAGGAACTGCAATAAAGAAGATTCCAAAGAACATGAGAAAACTAAATCATCTACAAACTTTGAATAACTTTGTTGTGGGGGAGCCTAGTGGGTCTGATATTGAGGAGTTAGAAAGTCTCAATCTTCTTCAAGGAAAACTTTGTCTTTCAGGATTGAACAATGTCACTGATGCAACACATGCCGTAAAGAGCCGTTTGCAAGATAAGAAGTTTTTAGAAGAAATACATATGATATTTGATGGTTCAGTAGTGGAAAGCAATGTGTCTGTCTTGGATGCCCTTCAACCAAATAACAATCTGAAGAGGCTCACCATTAAGAACTACAATGGCAATTTGTGTCCAAATTGGCTAAGTGGTTGTGATTTACCCAACTTAATATCTCTTAAATTGCAGAACTGTAAAGGAATAAAGATCTTTGGCAACAACTCAACAAATGTTCGGTTCAAGCTCCTTGAAGTTTTGAAATTTGACTGTATGTTTGAATGGGAGGAATGGTTATGTAACGAAGGATTTCCTATGCTTAAAGAGCTTTATATAAGAGATTGTCCTAATCTGAAAAGGGCACTTCCTTCACACCTTCCTTCATTACAGAAATTGGTGATTAAGGGTTGCAAAATGCTGGAGGTATCAATTCCCAATTGTGATAATATCATAGAGTTAGATATATGGAGATGTGATCGAATTTTGATAAATAAGTTGTCATCCAGCTTGAAAAGGTTTGTCCTTTGTGAAAATCAGTATGTTGAGTTCTCCATGGATCATTTAATCAACAATCCTAGTCTGAAAGAGTTGGAGTTGGATTTCAAGGACTTTGTAGAATGTCCCTCTTTGAATTTGTGTTGTTATAATTCTCTTAATCGTCTTTCAATAAGAGGATGGAGGTCCTCCTCCTTGCCTATTCCACTATACTTGTTCAGCAAACTTGATTCTCTCATATTGTTAGATTGTCCAAGGCTGGAGTCTTTTCCTATGGGAGGTTTGCCTTCCTACTTGAACAACCTTGAAATACACAATTGCCGAAAATTAATTGCTTCCAGAGAGGAGTGAGGTTTATGCCAACTCAATTTTCTAATAGAATTTACAGTTAGTGATGATTTTGAAAACGTGGAGTCGTTCCCCGAGCAGAATCTACTGCCCCCAACTCTGGAGTCTCTTAAATTGGATAAATGTTCAAAGCTAAGAATATTGAACTACAATGGATTTCTCCACCTCAAATATCTTGGTTGTATTTGGATTGACAACTGCCCTATTCTTGAGAGCTTGCCAGAGGAGGGTCTACCAAACTCTCTTGTTGCTTTGATCATTCATAATTGTCCGTTACTGAAGGAGAAGTACAAGAAGGAGGGAGGAGAGCGTTGGCATACAATTCGTCACATGTCTGTGGTGATGATTGACGATATTGGGCAGCAATAGTTTGAGCGGTAGAAATGAGGTGTTTGTCACAGGCAAGTACAATCCACGTGTTCATTTTTTCTGAACTTTTTATTTGGCACAATAATAACAATCTGTGTTTCATTTTGAACAGTGGCAAGTGGCAAGTCTACCTGAAGCTCAAAGATCTTACCGACCAAGACACGCCATTGCGATCAACATGAAGGGGCAATTCAAAAGTATGTGTAAATAAATAAAAATATGGATTTCAACTGTTTTCGATTATTGTGTGGTTAATAAGAGTTTGTATTTAACTTTGTTAATTGTCTAGTTTCCCTTTTCTGTAGTGTATATTGTGTCTATCTACAAAACATTAAGACTGGTTATTGTAATATTCTTATTTTGCTATGGATCATAATCACAAGTTCTGCAAAACCTATTTATATACAAAGTCTCTGTCTACAATTCATTCGCAGTGCTGCAGTTTTAGGAACTCTTTATGTTTAGCAAGTTTAAACTATAACAACATGCTGCTACATCTGATATGTGTGATTAAATAGAAAAAGATCGTCATAGCATGCGATTTATGTGAACATTCATAAAGAGACACAATAAATATAAGTATTTATGAATGAGGATGTCTTCTGAAAACACTGATTTTTTTGAGGAATTTAGAGCTACATGTACAAAGTAGGACAGTAAACTAGCAACAAAAATACTATAAATTTGTATGAATTTTAAAAGCTACAAGAAAATAGTAATAGTGTCATTTTTTTCAACAGCAATTATATAATAGAGTTTTAATTTTATTATAATATAGTCCTGATAGTTCATGGCAATAGAGCTTGGCGGATAGACTTGTACTGGCAGCTGCTGCAGGGCATGTGCAGAATGTATTTTCTGAGTGTTTCTGAACTGAGTACTAATACAGAAGCTGGTTTTTGGTTAGGCTATGTGTGGTCTCATTTTAAACAGGTTACCATACAATTCATACACGGTATCGGTAATTTTAGGTTGCACGATCTTTGTAAAAATTTGAAGGCTTCAATTCCAAAGGTGAAAACAATAACATTTTTGAGAAATAATATAAGAGAGTAAAAGCTATTTTCATGTAATAGCATTTGTCATTGTTCATAGGTGAAAACAATAACGATTTTGAGAAATTGAGAGCTTTATGGGAAAAGGTAATAGGCAACATAAAATACTCACAGTACCATATTTGATTTTACAGAATACTTTGTGTTTAACAAGTTAAGCTATAACAACATGCTAGCTGCTACATCTGATATGTATGTTTAAATAAAAAAAGATCTTAACAGCATGCTGCTATTATCACATTTTTACATTCCAATGATTCAACAAGATTTTTTATCTCTTGTTATGAGTAAAAAGTTTAAAAGCAAGATTAATCTATTTATAATGTGTCACCTTGGGATTTAAACTTTTTACTATTCTTTTTCTAGATTATTGGTTAGCATAATGTAGGTTGTTTTTCATTTTTTGAAATTGTATCTAGTTACCGCGTGCACTTCCTCGTGCATGCAACACACTGGCTTATAAGGCCAACACACATAATATAGGAGAACTGTGAAATTTACTAAGTAACTTTTGCACTATCTCTTCTTCTGATGGTATCACTAATCTAATCTTCCAATAAAGCAATCCTTCCCTAACAGGGTATTGAGTTGGTTCAGTGGCTTGTGTGTATGTATCAATTAATTACTTGTAATGCAGATCAATAACTAAATTAGCAGTTAATTCTTCTAGAAACAAGGAGTGCAGCTCAGACCATGCACATATAAAAATTCATGATATGCATCCGCAACTTTTATTATCCTTTCCAGGCGTGTATTCAATTTGAAAGCCATACCCCAAAAAACTTATGTAGCCACTTGTTGTGCGGGTGTTTGAAGGGATTGATCCATCAGGTTTTTCAAACTTCGATGGTCAGTTCAGATGATAGACTGGTTGCCTAACAAATAGTGCCTGAATTTGGCCAACGCTTCGGTAATAGCCAATAATTCCCTTGTGTAGGAGGATTGCTTTTGCTTACGAGGTGACACTTTCTTGGAGAAGTAGGCAATAAGAGGGCCTTTTTGTCCCAGTACAACTCCCACCCCTATGCCCGAGGCTTTAGTTTCTATAATAAATAGATGTGAGAAGTCCGGTAAACCTAACACTGGTGCTTCCGTCATGGCTGTTTTTAGTTTTCGTAAGGCTATGTCTGCATCAGGGGTCCATCTGAAGCTGCCCTTCTTCAAAAGATCCATTAATGGAGCAGAAATGTTGGCATAGGCTTTGATAAACCTTCAACAGTTTGATATTGCTTGGTGTGAGCCATTCCAAAACTACTTGCACTTTGCTCATTTCTATCGGAACTCCTCTACCTGAAACCTTGTGCCGTAAGTAATCCACTTCAGTAGTGCCAAAAGAGAATTTGGAAAGCCTGGCATATAGCTGATGTTGTTACAATGTTTGTAAGACTGATTCTAAGTGCCATAAATGATCCCTCCATGATGCACTGTATATCGGTATATCATCAAAAAAACGAGAACAAACTTTTGGAGTGTACTTTGAAATATTTTATTCATTAAGCATTGGAATATTGCTGGTGCATTTGTAAGGGCCTCATTGGAAGGTAACTCTCTTCTGGGATATCTTGTGGTATTATTTGTATTGCAAAACACTCATCAATTGCCTTTGTGTTATGCAACCTCTTGAAGTGATTCAATTGAGCTTGTGTTTCTTCCCTATTGTCTTCATCTTGCAGTGTGATAAACTGATTCTTCAGGAAGAATTTTAATGTCAGCGGCGCTGCATAATCCGCTACATGAGGTCCTAGAGTGGCTAGCCAAGTGGAGTCTAAAATCACATCTGCACCCGAAATTTGCTGCTATAACCACATTTTCACATTCCAATGATTCAACAAGATTTGTTCCAGGTTACCATTTAAAGAAAGGTAGTTATTTTCTACAACATATTAGAAATGTAACTTTTGGTTAAAAGTTAAATTATGAAAATTTTGGAAGGCATGCAGGTCAGAGATAGCCATGTGTCACTATTCTATCTTTCTTTGTAGTCAAGTTTTATGTACAAAATGTCACATGAAAGACTATTGTCAGTGATTTATGTATATATCTAACCTCTTATTCCTTTTAAAGGTAATTTGGTCTTCAAACTGCATGCCATCATAACCTGCTCATAATCTGTTGATCATGCAATCATGTATTTAGCAGCATTGCCTCTTGAAGTACCTGCTGCCATCGAATAACATTGTTCTCTGCCACCATGAGTTCTCTCACAAGTATTCAATCATAAAATGTTTGTCTTGAAGTAATCCATTCGTTTTCACTCATGAGATGGTGTTTCTTTACATATCTGCTGTAGTGTTGTAGGGGTGGCTGAGACATAAGGATAATGTGATGCTTATTTTTTTGGTTTCAAGTTATCCACTTTATGGTTTCAATTGCAAATATGTTGCTTAATTGAATAGTGATGAAAAAAGAACAAATTGAATATATTCTTGTTGAAAAAGAAGTTCTCAAAATGCTCATAAAAGTTCTTCCACTTTTGCTTTTGTTTTCTACTTTTCGGTGTATGTTGGTTCTCTAATTTAGTACATGTTCTCATGGATATGTCAT
This sequence comes from Vicia villosa, assembly GCF_029867415.1. NCBI lineage: Eukaryota > Viridiplantae > Streptophyta > Magnoliopsida > Fabales > Fabaceae > Vicia > Vicia villosa. Next base: position 192,105,154 of record NC_081182.1, on the reverse strand, counting down.
GATTCTGTATGTAAGCAAATATAGCAGAAACAATGATGAACAATTCCACCGACGATTGGACCCGGCGAGACATATTATTAATCAGGCAAGAGAGTATGCTTCATTTTTCTTCAACCTCTATTTTTGCTGAATAAGTTGTCATCCAGCTTGGAAAAGTTAGTCCTTTATAAAAATCAGTACGTCGAGTTTTCTATTTAATAAAAAATCGAGTTTTCCATTTAATAAAAAATCCTATTCTGGAAGTGTTAGAGTTGGAATTTAAGGACTTTGTAGAATGTCCCTCATTGAATTTCAACTATTTTCGATTATTGTGTAGTTAATAAGAGTCTGTATGTATTTCCCTTTTATGCAGTGTGTCTTGTCTTTATCTACAAAACTTAACATGGTTTTATCAAATTCCTTGTGGTTCATGCTTGATAACATTCTGCATAGTTCTCCCTAATGACAATAAATTGTGTCTTCCTGAAAAATATATCATCATCATCATCATCATCATCATCATCATCATCATCATCATCATCATCATCATCATCATCATCAATTTTGCATAGAAGCAATTTTTACAATCTCTAATTTCAGTGTTACATTAACACAAATTATTCAAAACCATTTCATGTCATTCTTCATTTTCAATTTGGAATCAATCTACACTAAGTTTCATGGATAATCATGTCATTGTCTCATAGTTCATAGGTGAATTAGTTCATATAAATGCATCTAGCATTGATGGCACTTTTTTAATTCTTAATTTAATTATCAATTTATTTAAAGAATTTAATGTTAGTAATTTAAAATTTACCGTCTGACTTGACGGATACATGATTGTCATTGATTGATAGTATAAAAATAAGAGAATTTCTTAGTCCACTTCATACATCTCTCATGCACCACCGAATTAGCAAAAATGCCCTCCAACTTCCGTCGATGCATCTCAGGAAACACCTTTTTTTTTGTTTAATGTTGATTTGTTATGTAGATGCATATACGGAAGTTTTCGTCGATGCATCTACGGGAGCATTTGACGTTATAACTCGCGCCATACCCTTTCCCTCTCTCATTCTTCACATTTCAAACACTCAAACACTCAAACTCTCTTAACCCCAAATATCAAACTTCCCCGATAGTGCATTTTTTTCTCCCGAGTTCGGCCGATATTGTCAACATCAAGTATCAACACATTCCATCAGGTTCAAAACTCTACTTAATCAGTAAGTTTTCGACTTTTTGAATTATTTTAGAGCATTTGTAAAATCAAGTTAGATTTTGATATTTAGGTGCGGAAATGATTGAATAGGTTTAGAAATATAGTTTAGAGACAATGTAAGTGCTGTTTGATGTTTAAAACGTATGATCAAGCCACAAAAATCAAATTTTTGAGTGATTAAACAGTGGACTTCCGCCATTGTTGAGTTTCTAAGTTTCAGAACATTTCGTAGATGCATCTACAGAAGAGATGAACGTCAGGACATTTCGTAGATGCATCTACGGAAGCACCACCATTTTTTGAAACTAAGGAACTTTCTAGATGCATCTACGGAAGAGTAATTTTTTGTTTTTCTTTTCTTGTTTATTTATAAATACACAGTATCTAACTCGAGGTTATTTGTATTACAATGCAGACATTATGGCCCACAGTCCGGATAGGGATATACATGGGAGGACTAAACAGCACACATCTGTGCGGCGTGAACGAGTGTGTGTAGTATCTCAGGTAACTAATGGAGCTGTTGTTGCAGCAGATGCAGCTCCAGTCGGACCTTCTCCATCTGATACACCCGCTCCAGCCGGTCCTTGTCCATCCGTTAGACCCGCTCCAACCAGACCTTCTCCATCCGTTACACCCGCTCCAGTCGGGCCTTCTCCATCCGTTCCACTTGATTTTCCTTTCCCATCTACTACTACACCATAGAGGCCCGAGATGATGTTGATGCTGAGGGTTCCTCACAGATGCTACCTCCCCCGTAGACATCGTCGGAGCAATTCTTCTACTTCTACTTCTATGCCACCTCTGGAGCTGCACGAGGACCGCCCGATGTCGAAGCCTGTTTGGTACCCGAGGGGCCCTGTAGACGCATCCCTCTTGAGTATGTATAAAGATCGTGCAACTAGAGTATCTGGGAGGGAGATGTAATTTTTCTTTGTTAATTACTTATTCATTTATTTTCTTCTATTTGTGACTTTGCTTATTAATAACCATTTTTACTTTTTAAAAACTTCAAGAGAGGGATCCCTAGAGGATTTACAACCACGCCCAGAAGATTGTCAGTCTCGAGTAGCTTGACCGGCCGTGGTTCCAGGATGTACTATCAGCTTCTGGCCCGAGGGTACTCTGTCAAGTCGGCTACATGACGATACATAACAGGATGTTGATGGAATTTGCGAAGAGATGGCATCCGGAGAATTCCTCACTTCATCTTCCTCACGGTGGGATTACCATCTGTTACCCTGGAATTTCGACTTAATATTTAAAGAATAATGTTGAAAGCATGCTGATCCAAACAAGGGAGTTTAGATAACTTTTAAGTCGAAAAGCACTCGACCTCAGATGGGATATACGGTCGAAAGTAAGGTTGTACTAGTATTATGCTTAGAAGATGGGACTTAGGAATGTTCACATATTTTCCCGCCAAAAAGGGTAGTCGAAGTCGTAATGAAATTGATAAGATCAATAAGTCGTTATGGGACATGTGGAAGTTTCATAGACAAAGGCTGCATGGTCGAGACACGTGTTGGCAGATGCTTAGTCGACCGTTAGGATAGTTATTATTTCAGAAATCTATATAAGTAGTGTTGTTGTTAGGTTTTAGGGTCCACATTTTTATGTTAGAAAAGAATACTCTAAATCTCTGCGCTAAAATGAGAAACGAGTGTTACTTTCTGGAAATGTATGTTTGCGTACCATTTTAATTCTCATGCAATGGATTCCTTTTATTTTCACAAATCCATATTGCTTTTGGTAATTTTATTTTGCGTCATTTCTCTTTTGACTTTTCTCTCTTATCATTTCCTTAAATTTTGTATGTTGTTATTTTCAATATTTCCTTTTTTATGCATTAAACACAAGTCAAACAATATTAGAAACATATAGCACAATGAAGATATGGGATTTACTAGTTGATCCTGCAAAGTAAACTTTAATAAGAAACTAACGGTTGTTTCCCAAAATTATAGGTAAACACCATCACAATTGATGATGTGGCATTCCTCTTGAGTCTACCTATCAGGGGAAACCTCCTTGATCACAGTAGGCCAACGAAGGAGGAAGCGGTGGAGATGCTGATTGTGGAGCTGGGGGATGATCCTGCTGAAGCGCTTGATGAGGGGGAGAGGAGCCGTAGGGAGCACATGAGGTTTTCCTTCTTGAAGCGGACGTATGATGAGGCGTTGAGTGCGGAACATGAGGATTCTAGTGATGAGGTAGAGGCGAATATACACAGAGAGCAGGCGCTGAGATGATACTTCCTATATTTGATAGGCACCAAGCTCTTTGTGGACATGAGCTCGACGTACACAAACATCGTCTACCACTGGTACATATCGGATAAAACACGTATCCGAGAGTATAATTGGGGAGCGGATGTACTGGCGTAAATCTACTACAGACTCGAAGAGGAAGCTTGTGGAAGGCAAGGACAATGGCAGACAGCCATGGGAGGATCCACGTATACTAGAACGGGGGCTCAAGCCCCAACAAAAAGTTTTCAATTTCATTTAAAGTATTATATAATTAAGTCATATTATAGCTCTTTAATTAAAATCTCCGCAGATTTATACTCCTTAATTTGTAGGCATTTTCTCCTTTAACTTTCAATTAGTTGTTTTACTTTAACCTATAAAATTTTGATTTTTAATGCTAAAATTATATATTTTTTCTTTTATTGCTTTAATTATTTTATTTTAATACATTTAAGTTTACCCTTTTATTTCTGCTACAAAAGTAAGTTTGGAAGAATTATTAATTTTTTTATAAGTTTTATTCAAAATGATTTATGTTTGTAGCATGTGTTATTGTTGAAAAGAAATTATTCATTAGATATTTTGTGAAAAATAGAATGCACAACCGTATGAAAGATGAATTGTTAAATGATTATTGAGTTACTAGTTATATATATATATATATATATATATATATATATATATATATATATATATATATATATATATAAACTAATATATTTGATAGTATTGTTGGCGATGAAAGCAAGTCATAAAAGATTGTTAGAATATGAAAACTAGTATATTTGATGGTGTTGTGTTAATAATGAAAAAAAATTATATGATTTTTTTTGTATTTTAAAAAATTATAAAAATTCTTTAATCAAATATATAAGGGTTAAATATGTTTTTAGTCCCTATAAAATTACCTAAAATAGCTTTTAGTCCCTATAAAAAAAAATTGACTTTTAGTCCCTATAAAATTACTTTTGCACTCAGTTTTAGTCCATGTAGAGAGACCAAAAGTGAGTGCAAAAGTAATTTTATAGAGAGTAAAAGTCAATATATTTTTTATAAGGACTAAAAGCCAAAATTGAGATTTTTATAGGGACCAAAAACATATTTAACCCAATATATAAAATATTTTTTTGCTCCCACTAAAGAAAATTTCTAAATCCGCCACTGAGGCAGCTGTACCCTTTTGGTGGTAACAATCTTATACCCTTCTACTTATTATATATTTGTGATAATACATTAAAATAACCATGTTTTTTTCAGGCTTGGATACTACAACACTTCCAAGATATTATTGGCTGAGGAGAGGTGCCTACCTACATTGAGCTCATGCCGCGTGCCAATGCATTCAGCCCCCTCAGAGGAAACCAAGTGTTGGATCCTTACAAGCGCGGACTTGTTCGCATGTCTGCCGAGGACGTCAAATATGACTGTTATGTTGACCACCGTGAGACGGTTCCGTTTAATGAGATAGCACTATACTCTTGATGATTTGCCGCCAACTCGACCATTATTGTATGTTATCCTCCGGAGTGCTCATGCATTAGTTTGGCTACACATAGACGATACCTCGCGAACCTATTGTCTTCGCTCCTATTGCCATGATCCGTTGGCAGTTAGTTGAGGTCTTTGTGATGATAACAGAGCACGACTGGAGCTTTGTTGAGGGGTACATCACCTGGTACTACAGAGTGTCACACTTGTACATGCTTCCCACTTCACCTGGAGATCCCCTAAAACCAGCCCACGAGGAGATTCTGCGGTCTCATCAGGCCGAGTTAGACCACACTCAGGATCTTCTTCCGCGGTGTCGTCAGATAGCTGACACGGGCCTGGGAGCCATTGTAGATGATTTATTTCCTAAGGGGTCTAACTAGAGGTGTAACACCCCGAAAATTATTTCTTATTTAATTTAAATAGGATAATTATTTTATTAGAATAATTGATGTTATGAGAATTATTGAGAAATATTAGAAATATAGCTATTGGGCTCGTGTGGTGGTTAATGAAAAGGGAGGTGTTAACTTATTAAGCCCATTAACCAAAGTTATTCTATTTTTAATAAAATAGAAGGAAGTTGTGGAATAGAGAAGGTTACAACATTTGGGAAAAGAGAAAACACGTGAAAGACTTGAATGAAGGATAGAAAAACACTTAGAAAGGGGGGGGGGATTGAATAAGTGTGACTTAAAAACTTGAGTGATAAAAATAAAATGCACAATTATTTTTATCCTGGTTCGCTGTTAACGAAGCTACTCCAGTCCACCCCCGCAGAGATGATTTACCTCAACTGAGGATTTAATCCACTAATCGCACGGATTACAATGGTTTTCCACTTAGCCGCAACTAAGTCTTCCAGAGTCTTCTGATCACAACCTGATCACTCCAGGAACAACTGCTTAGTTTACTCCTAAGACTTTTCTAGAGTCTACTGATCAACACGATCACTCTAGGCTTAGTTCACTCCTAAGACTTTCTGCTCAGCCAACTGCCAAGACTTCCTGCTCAGCCAACTGCCAAGACTTCCTGCTCAGCTAACTGCCAAGACTTCCTGCTCAGCCAACAGCTAAGACTTCCTAGAGTATACTGATCAACTGATCACTCTAGTTCCTTACAACTTAATGTAATCTATTCAAGAGTTTACAAATGCTTCTTAAAAGCGATAATCACAACTGTGATATTTCTCTTACAATTTAAGCTTAATCTCACTAAGATATTACAACAGCAATGTAGTGAGCTTTGATGAAGATGAAGATTCTGAGTTTAGATTTGAACAGAGTTTCAGCAAGTTAATTTGAATTGTATTGGTGCGAAATCGTTAACCTTGCTTCTCATCAGAACTTCATATTTATAGGCGTTGAGAAGATGACCGTTGAATGCATTTAATGCTTTGCGTGTTCCGTACAGCTTTGCATTTAATGTTATACGCTTTTGTCAACTACCTCGAGCCTTGTTCACGCTGTGTCTACTGACGTAGCCTTTAGTAGCTTTAACGTTCCTTTTGTCAGTCAGCGTAGTCTGCCACGTGTACTTCCTTCTGATCTGATGTTTGTGAATATGACGTTTGAATATCATCAGAGTCAAACAGCTTGGTGCACAGCATCTTCTGATCTTCTGACCTTGAAGTGCTTCTGAGCGTGATACCATCTTCTGATCTTCAGTGCTTCTGATCTCATGTTCTTCTGATGCTTTCATAGACCCATGTTCTGATTCTGCTTCGACCATCTTCTGATGTCTTGCCAGACCATGTTCTGATGTTGCATGCTGAACCATTTGAGATACATCTTCTGAGCGCTGAATTATGCGTACTCTTTATATATTTCCTGAAAGGGAAATTGCATTGGATTAGAGTACCATATTATCTTAAGCAAAATTCATATTATTGTTATCATCAAAACTAAGATAATTGATAAGAACAAATCTTGTTCTAACAATCTCCCCCTTTTTGATGATGACAAAAACATATATAAATGATATGAATTTGCGATCAGAAAGAGTAGACGGCAAAAGACAAATTACACAGCTATAGCATAAGCATATGAATATGTCTCCCCCTGAGATTAACAATCTCCCCCTGAGATAAATAATCTCCCCCTGAAATAAATACTCGAAGAACTTTGATAAAAGACTTCCCTGATTATTTCGGTAGAGACGATCATATGAGCTTCTGCCTTCAGAGAATTCATAGCTTCTGACTTCTGCTTCCATTGGACAGCTTCAGAACTTGAATTTCTTTGATCTTCAGAACATTCACAGCTTCTGACTTCTGCTTCCATTCAGGACAGCTTCAGAACTTGAATTTCTTTGATCTTCAGAACATTCACAGCTTCTGACTTCTGCTTCCATTCAGGATAGCTTCAGAACTTGAATTACTGGATCTTTTAGAACATTCACATCTTCTGATTTCTGCTTCCCTCGGATAGCTTCAGAACTTTGAATGTCTACCAACATCACTTCATGCTAGATTTGTATCAGAACATTGTTGAATGTACCAGAGCATCATCTGAGCATCTCTACATCCTGAAAATGTTACAGAACAAAAACTAAACAACAAAAGTCAGCATGAACGAGTTAGAACATAAAATGTATATTCAAATACATGATATGTATCAGAGCCAAATGTATCAGAGCATTTTAGGCTAAAAACATGTATCAGAGCAAATAATGTATCAGAGCCATGACATTATATGTATCAGGGCAAATAGAATTTTGTCATAACAGGATAGACAATGATATTCAAATTCTATTATCAGTGCTTCTGATTCATTCTTCTTTCTTGCTTCTGATCTCTGAAGCTTGATAGCACTCAGCTTGCTTCAGTTTCCATGGTTTTGCTTCTAGTGTTTGCTTCTGAAGATTCACTTCACTTCTTTGTACCTGCAAAACACTTAAACCATATAGAACTTGCAGTTCTTGTTAGTGAATGTGTGGGAGCCTTTACCCAGCAACTGATAGATTTAATCAAATCATTTATCATTTATCTTTCTCCCCCTTTTTGTCATAACATCAAAAAGAATATTTAAAAAGATTCAGATGTAAAAAAAAAACGACAAAAGAAAATCATTTACTGGAATGTAAAACACAAAGAAACTTTTTCATTGATCATCAAAAGATATTACAAAAAGTTGTGCAACAAAGAAAAAGAAGACTACTAAGACCAAAACCTAGGACCCTAGCTAAGACCACGTCTGTGCCAGCATGCCATGAAGGAATGAGACGCCTCATTGACTGCTTCTAGGGCTTTCAGGCGAGGGATCAGGGAGACTTGGTCCTGCAGCAGATCTTCCACCACCTTTACCAGAGACAACATCCTCAGCGGGTGAAGATGAAGAGATGTCTTTAGAAGAGATTAAAGGAGAGGAAAAATCAGAGGAAGCTGAGTCTTGAAGGTCGAGAGATGAAGAAGGAGATGGAGATGATGGAGGGCTTTCACCAGGAGGATGAAACACACGTCTAGAATAATTTCCAGACAGCATTGCTTCGAAAGGATTCACCTTGAGAGGATCATAGGTGATTTTGATCTTTTTGGGTTTGGAAGGAGATGTTTCAACAGCTTTTCGTTTATTGTTTTTATCACTATCATTATTTCCTGGGGTTGATGAAGAGTTCATGATGAGTTTGCAAAAAAAAATGAACAGGTAGGGTTTGATAAGGAAGAGAGGGAGAGACAAACTTTAGGAGGGAAACAAGGAGATAGGAAACCGAAAACCATTTTGAAGAGTATTTAAAGGAAAATAAAATGAAACGAATGATGAAAAGCATTTAATGTTACGTGACGTGAGGAGAGATAATAAAGACGAATGAGGTGACTAGCACAGTTACCTATGGTCGGCGTCCCTTCAACTGCACGCGCGCTTATCCATGAATAGTAACGACAGGTTTACCATCCCGAGATAAAGCGTAACAGCTGTTTTGCTTTAAAAGAGGTTCTGAATCAACTTAGACAATGAAACGTTAGTAATAACTGAATCATAATTTCTAAACGAATTCAATCAGAACTTCTGATTAAAAAAATGTTCCACATTCATTTCAGAAGATACTCATATATGAGAAATTCTCATCTTCTCATTCTGGGCATAAATCCATACTGATGTTCTTCAGAATGAACTTAAACCTATCTTCAGCCAGGGGTTTTGTAAAGATATCAGCCCATTGATGGTCTGTATCAACAAAGTTTAAAGATATAACACCCTTCTGAACATAGTCCCTTATGAAATGATGTTTTATCTCAATATGTTTAGCTTTTGAATGAAGAATAGGATTCTTAGATAAACATATAGCAGAAGTATTATCACAGAATATAGGAATGTTACTCTCAAATATCTGATAATCTTCTAACTGACTTTTCATCCAGAGCATCTGTGTGCTACAACCAGCAGCTGCGACATATTCTGCTTCTGTGGTTGATAGAGCAATGGTTGCTTGCTTCTTGCTGTACCAGGAGATTAAGTGACTTCCAAGAAATTGGCAACTTCCTGAAGTACTTTTTCTTTCAATTCTGTCTCCAGCATAATCAGCATCGCAGAATCCTACTAAGTTGTATTCTTTAGATTTTCTGTAAACTAAACCAACATTAGTAGTACCTTTCAGATACCTTAGAATCCTCTTAACAGCAGTTAAGTGAGATTCTCTAGGATCCGATTGGAATCTAGCACACAAACAAACACTGAACAGAATGTCAGGTCTAGAAGCAGTCAGATATAGAAGAGATCCAATCATACCTCTGTATAGCTTCTGATCTACCTTCTTACTTACCTCATCCTTACCTAGGATGCATGTTGGATGCATAGGAGTTTTGGCTTCTTTGCAGTCTAGAAGATTAAACTTCTTCAGAAGTTCCTTCACATACTTGGTTTGGTGAACATACGTTCCTTCTGATGTTTGATTTATTTGTATTCCAAGGAAATACTTGAGTTCTCCCATCATGCTCATTTCAAACTCAGCCTGCATAGACTTAGCAAACTCCTTTCCAAGTGTAGCATTAGATGTTCCAAAAATAATATCATCTACATATATTTGACAAATTAAAATATCCTTTTCAAAGGTTTTACAAAAGAGAGTAGTGTCCACTTTTCCTCTAGTGAAACCATTATCTAGAAGGAAAGAACTTAAGCGTTCATACCAAGCTCTGGGAGCCTGTTTCAATCCATACAATGATTTCTTAAGTTTAAAAACATGATTAGGAGACATAGAGTCTTCAAAACCAGGAGGTTGATGGACATAAACTTCTTCATCTATATAACCATTTAAGAAGGCACTCTTAACATCCATCTGATAGAGAGTGATGTTATGTTGAGTGGCAAAAGAAATTAATAGACGAATAGACTCTAACCTGGCCACTGGTGCAAAGGTTTCTGTGTAGTCAATCCCTTCTTGCTGACTATAACCCTGAGCCACCAGTCTGGCTTTGTTCCTTACCACTTCACCTTTCTCACTAAGCTTGTTTCTGAAGACCCATTTTGTACCAATTATATTGAATCCATCTGGTCTAGGAACAAGATCCCAAACATCATTCCTTGTGAACTGATTTAGTTCTTCTTGCATAGCAATTATCCAGTCTGGATCTTCTAGAGCATGATCAACATAAGTTGGCTCGATCAAAGATACAAGACCTAATTGACAGTCTGCATTGTTCCTAAGGAATGCTCTTGTTCTGATTGGATCATCCTTCTTTCCAAGAATGACATCTTCTGAATGACCAGAGATGAGTCTGGATGATCTTCTGACAGATGGTTCTTCAGAAATACTTAGATCCTCCAGAGAAGCTGATACTTGATCTTCAGATTCTTTGCTTCTGAGAAGCTCTGCTTCTGATGCGTTGCTTCTTGGCTCAACAACTTCTGATATGTCAATATCACAACCTGCAAAATTATCAACTTGCTTTGGTTTTTCAGAACCAAGCTTATCATCAAACTTGATATTGATTGATTCTTCTACAACCAATGTTTCAGTATTGTATACTCTGTAGCCTTTTGAGCGTTCAGAATATCCAAGAAGGAAACATCTTTGTGCTTTGGAATCAAACTTACCAAGATGATCTTTAGTGTTCAGAATAAAGCATACACATCCAAAAGGATGGAAATATGAAATGTTGGGCTTTTTATTCTTCCACAATTCATAGGGAGTCTTATTAAGAATAGGTCTGATAGAGATTCTATTCTGAATATAACATGCAGTGTTTATTGCTTCTGCCCAGAAATGCTTAGCCATATTGGTTTCATTGATCATGGTTCTGGCCATTTCTTGAAGAGTCCTATTCTTTCGTTCTACAACCCCATTTTGCTGTGGAGTTCTAGGACAAGAGAAATCATGGGCAATACCATTTTCTTTGAAGAATTCTTCAAAGGATCTGTTCTCAAATTCACCACCATGATCACTTCTGACCTTTATGATTTTACACTCTTTTTCAGATTGAATCTGAATGCAGAAATCAAAGAACACTGAATGAGTCTCATCCTTGTGTTTCAAGAATTTTACCCATGTCCAGCGGCTATAATCATCTACGATGACTAATCCATATTTCTTTCCTCTGACAGATGCTGTTTTGACTGGGCCAAACAGATCAATGTGCAAGAGTTCTAATGGCCTTGAGGTAGAAACAACATTCTTAGACTTGAATGCAGGTTTGGAGAACTTGCCCTTCTGACATGCTTCACAAAGAGCATCTGATTGGAATTTCAGATTAGGGAGTCCTCTGACAAGATTCAGTTTGTTAATCTGAGAGATCTTTCTCAAACTAGCATGACCTAATCTCCTGTGCCAGACCCACTGCTCTTCAGAAACAGACATAAGACAAGTCACTTTCTGACTCATAAGATCTTGCAGATCTGTCTTATAAATGTTGTTCTTCCTCTTGCCTGTAAATAGGATTGAGCCATCCTTCTGATTTACAGCCTTGCAAGACTCTTGATTAAAGATTATATCATAACCATTGTCACTTAATTGACTGATAGATAAAAGGTTATGTGTTAATCCTTCTACAAGAAGTACATTAGAGATGGAAGGAGAGTTACCAGATTTTATAGTTCCAGAGCCAATTATCTTGCCCTTCTGATCTCCTCCGAACTTGACTTCTCCTCCAGACTTAAGCACCAGGTCTTGGAACATAGACCTTCTTCCTGTCATGTGTCGCGAGCATCCAGAGTCCAGGTACCATGACATGTTGTGCTTTGTCCTTCTTGCAGCCAAGGATATCTGCAATAGGAATAATCTTATCCTTAGGTACCCACATCTTTTTGGGTCCTTTCTTGTTAGATTTTCTCAAGTTCTGTTTGAACTTGGATTTAACATTGTAAGCAATAGGAGGAACAGCATGATAATTCTTAATGTGAGTTTCATGATATTTCCTAGGTTGTGTCACATGCTTCTTAGTGTGTGTTATGTGAAAACTTTGTGCATGTGAGGTGTGCCTAATATCATGAGAGTGGCCATACTTGAACTGATCATACAATGGCTTGTATGTAATTTTCATTTCATCAACAGGTTCAAGTTTGTATGGGGTTTCACCCTCATAACCAATGCCAACTCTTTTGTTTCCAGACACAGCATATATCATAGAAGCTAGCTGACTTCTGCCAATACTTCTAGATAAGAACTTTCTGAAACTTAAATCATATTCTTTCAGAATATGGTTTAGACTGGGAGTGGATTTTTCTGAATCAGAAGGAGATCCAACATTATTGGATAATTTTAAAAGTTTTTCTTTTAATTCAGAATTTTCCAACTCAAGCTTCTTTTTTTCAAATTCAAATTGCTTTTTCAGCTTTTTGTATTTGAGACTAATCTGAGACTTGAGTTCCAGAAGTTCAGTTAGACCGGAAACTAACTCATCTCTAGTAAGTTCAGAAAATACCTCTTCAGAATCTGATTCTGATGTAGATTCTGATCCGTCATCTTCTGTCGCCATCAGCGCACAGTTGGCCTGCTCATCTTCTGAATCATCTTCTGACTCATCCCAGGTTGCCATAAGACCTTTCTTCTTATGAAACTTTTTCTTGGGACTTTCCTTCTGAAGATTTGGACATTCATTCTTGTAGTGTCCAGGCTCATTGCATTCATAGCACATGACCTTCTTCTTGTCAAATCTTCTTTCATCAGAAGATTCTCCACGTTCAAATTTCCTTGAACTTCTGAAGCCTCTGAACTTCCTTTGCTTGGTCTTCCAGAGTTGATTTAGCCTTCTGGAAATCATGGACAGTTCATCTTCTTCTTCAGATTCTGATTCTTCAGGATCTTCTTCTCTAGCCTGAAAAGCGTTAGTGCATTTCTTGATATTAGATTTTAATGCAATAGACTTACCTTTCTTTTGAGGCTCATTTGCGTCCAGCTCAATCTCATGGCTTCTCAAGGCACTGATAAGCTCTTCCAGAGAAACTTCATTCAGATTCTTCGCAATCTTGAATGCAGTCACCATCGGACCCCATCTTCTGGGTAAGCTTCTGATGATCTTCTTTACATGATCAGCCTTGGTGTATCCTTTGTCAAGAACTCTCAATCCAGCAGTCAGAGTTTGAAATCTCGAAAACATCTTTTCAATGTCTTCATCATCCTCCATCTTGAAGGCTTCATACTTCTGGATTAAGGCAAGAGCTTTTGTCTCCTTGACTTGAGCATTTCCTTCATGAGTCATTTTCAAGGACTCATATATGTCATAGGCCGTTTCCCTGTTAGATATCTTCTCATACTCAGCATGAGAGATAGCATTCAGCAAAACAGTTCTACATTTATGATGATTCCTGAAAAGCTTCTTTTGATCATCATTCATTTCTTGCCTTGACAGCTTTACGCCTCTGGCATTTACAGGATGTTTGTAACCATCCATCAGAAGATCCCATAGATCACCATCTAGACCCAGAAAGTAACTTTCCAGTTTATCTTTCCAGTATTCAAAGTTTTCACCATCAAATACCGGCGGTCTAGTATAACCATTGTTACCGTTGTATTGCTCAGCAGAGCCAGATGTAGATGCAGGTGTAGGTATAGTCCTTTCACTTTCATCAACCATCTTTTAAATGAAGCGTTTTTCTCTTCCTGAATCTTTTCTAAACACGGTTAAGTGCTTGCACCTTAGAACCGGCGCTCTGATGCCAATTGAAGGATAGAAAAACACTTAGAAAGGGGGGGGGATTGAATAAGTGTGACTTAAAAACTTGAGTGATAAAAATAAAATGCACAATTATTTTTATCCTGGTTCGCTGTTAACGAAGCTACTCCAGTCCACCCCCGCAGAGATGATTTACCTCAACTGAGGATTTAATCCACTAATCGCACGGATTACAATGGTTTTCCACTTAGCCGCAACTAAGTCTTCCAGAGTCTTCTGATCACAACCTGATCACTCCAGGAACAACTGCTTAGTTTACTCCTAAGACTTTTCTAGAGTCTACTGATCAACACGATCACTCTAGGCTTAGTTCACTCCTAAGACTTTCTGCTCAGCCAACTGCCAAGACTTCCTGCTCAGCCAACTGCCAAGACTTCCTGCTCAGCTAACTGCCAAGACTTCCTGCTCAGCCAACAGCTAAGACTTCCTAGAGTATACTGATCAACTGATCACTCTAGTTCCTTACAACTTAATGTAATCTATTCAAGAGTTTACAAATGCTTCTTAAAAGCGATAATCACAACTGTGATATTTCTCTTACAATTTAAGCTTAATCTCACTAAGATATTACAACAGCAATGTAGTGAGCTTTGATGAAGATGAAGATTCTGAGTTTAGATTTGAACAGAGTTTCAGCAAGTTAATTTGAATTGTATTGGTGCGAAATCGTTAACCTTGCTTCTCATCAGAACTTCATATTTATAGGCGTTGAGAAGATGACCGTTGAATGCATTTAATGCTTTGCGTGTTCCGTACAGCTTTGCATTTAATGTTATACGCTTTTGTCAACTACCTCGAGCCTTGTTCACGCTGTGTCTACTGACGTAGCCTTTAGTAGCTTTAACGTTCCTTTTGTCAGTCAGCGTAGTCTGCCACGTGTACTTCCTTCTGATCTGATGTTTGTGAATATGACGTTTGAATATCATCAGAGTCAAACAGCTTGGTGCACAGCATCTTCTGATCTTCTGACCTTGAAGTGCTTCTGAGCGTGATACCATCTTCTGATCTTCAGTGCTTCTGATCTCATGTTCTTCTGATGCTTTCATAGACCCATGTTCTGATTCTGCTTCGACCATCTTCTGATGTCTTGCCAGACCATGTTCTGATGTTGCATGCTGAACCATTTGAGATACATCTTCTGAGCGCTGAATTATGCGTACTCTTTATATATTTCCTGAAAGGGAAATTGCATTGGATTAGAGTACCATATTATCTTAAGCAAAATTCATATTATTGTTATCATCAAAACTAAGATAATTGATAAGAACAAATCTTGTTCTAACATTGAAGAGCTTTGGAAAGGGGAAGACGAAGATCAAACCTAAGGTAAGGGGGGATTCTTCTCGGTTAATGAATATTATGTAATAAATAGTGATGGAATGGTTAGGATTATTAGTTATGTCAATTAGGAGTATGATGAATGAATAGAGATGTTAGGTTTTGGTGAATTTGATGAATTTGATGAAATTGACGAATGTTTTGATGTTAGATGACCTATAAAATGTGTTAAAATTGTAGTATATTATGCTACTTGATGTTGTTTTGATGTGAGAGTGATTATGGTGTGAATGGATTGGAATTGGGAGTAGAAGGATGTTAGAATCGCAGCAAAATTCTGCATAAGACGCCGAATGCATCGACCTAAGCGTCAGTTGCATCGACACATTCAGCAAATTTGCGTCAACCTGTAGTGTCGACAAGCGCTTACCCGAGAGTGGTGGAAATTCTTTGCGTCGACCTGAAGGGGTCCATGCGTCGACGCACATCATGCAGTTTTTGAAAAGTATTCTGAAGGTCGTAACTTTTGATCCGTTTGTCCGATTTATGTGTTGTTTTGGGCATTGAAAAGCTAATTATATGTTTTACATGATAAAGTGATAAAATGGGCAGTGTCCGACTTTATTTAAAAACTCGATTTAATTAATTTGATGATAATTAAACATTTTGTGCATATAATGTGATGTGTGAAAATGTGATTGATGTGTAGAAGGATTTGACTGTGATTATTATTATTATTGTTATGATGATGGATGCATGATTATTTGAATGATGTTGAAAACATGTACATACTTATTCGGTGATGTGGTGATGAAATGAATTGTTCATCGTTATTGGTGATGTTTTAAGTATGATATGTGTGTACATTCATTCATATGCATTCGATGACGGATTACGGTGATGTTTGGATCAATTGGCGGACATAATTCCCATTGTGCGGAATTGGTGCCGATGGACCGTATCTCAATGAGGAGTAGGTCAATTGGTGAATGTGTTTAGCCCATGGTTTGGTACCACATGCATTCGTGTCAGTTCATTCATATAGTTTATAACATGTTATGACTTGCAATGAATTGTATTATGAATGATGATGTATTTTGAGTATGTTGATGGATGTGAATTGTGGGATGTTTGTATACATGTAGGATTGAGTGATTGATAATTCATTAAAGATTTATTGCTTACGACTATATAATACTCGTTAATTGTGAATGAAACTCACCCTTACATGCTGTTTTTCAGATTGAGGAGTAGAGGCTTAGCTGATTCGGTGAGGATAGCTCCTAGAGTTCATCCATGAGTTATGTCGGTCATGCTCTGATTGTAACACGGCGGAACGCTAGTTTAGAGATGAATTACTCAAATTGGTTTTGTTGTTTTATAATTGTATTAGATTAACTTGCATGGATGATGAATATGCAATGTTACGAATTATAATCCGCTGTGTTGAACATGAATTGTGCTTTATGTTAAATTGTTCCTCGTGTGGCATGACAATTGATTAAAATAATTGTGATACCCTTGTATTTCATGTTTACTCTAAATTATTTGATTATTTTCACGGGGTTTAGAAGGGTGTTACAAGAGGCGTGTGGTGGATGTTATGATTAGGCTGGCCGAGAGGAATTTTTGTACCGTAGACATCGTGCTAGGATTGGTGGGGAACTTGACGCCAGAGGGAGAGCCAATAGAGGGCATGGTGGACGTAGAGGCGGAGGCGGGGCCAGAGACAAAGGAGAGGCGCATGATGATGTCCGACATACACAGTAGTGATGCCTATTATTTTTTTAATGTCTATATTTTTATTTCATTTATGTATGCTACTTTGATGATGTATTCGATATTATGACCAGCATTATTTATACGATGTATTTTTTTGGTCTACCTACTATTATTTTTAAAATGCATTACTTTAATTTTACATTTTTGCAATAAAAATTGAGTTTTTGAGTGAAATGAACTTGATTTGGAAATATAGCAGACTGTTCCGTAGGTGTATCTATGGAATACTCTATTTTCACCATGTTCCGTAGGTGAATCTACGGAAGGATTGTTGAAATGAAATAAGTTGAATTTAACTATGTTATATATTGTTTTTTAACAGTTCAGTAGATGCATCAACGGAAGGAGTCATTTTTTTTGCAAAATAAGAAGACTTTCGAATGTGCATCTACGGAAGGAAGCAGAGTGAAATTTAGAAATTCACAAAAATAATTTACTCTTCCATTGTACCATCAATTTTATCTCATTTAAATTACCAACAATATTAATGCCAAAAGTATTGAATCACAATGTTTATTTTAACAATTTACATAAATAATTCACAAAAATAATTTACTCTTCCATTGTACCATCAATTTTATCTCATTTAAATTACCAACAATATTAATGCCAAAAGTATTGAATCACAATGTTTATTTTAACAATTTACATAAATAAAAAATATATATAAATAAAGAGAAAAATACTTTTTTACAGTCTCTTTTTATGTATTGGTGTGTAAATAGAATATTATTGTTTAAAAAACGAAAATTAATTCATTATTATAGATTTTTTACTTAAGAGATAGTTGTTTTGGACTGATAAAAATAATAAATTATCGTTTATATATATGTGTGATTTTGAAAATCAACTTACAACATCCCTATATGAGAAAATCAAAAAAGTATTTACACCATTTATAAAAATTACTTTTAATTCTAACTTTGGACCCTATTGTAAGTCACCACCATACTACAAAAAAGTCGTGATAATTACGGCAGTTAAATTAGGCAGATTATGGGGTTACAAAAAGGTGTTTTATAAAACATCGTAAATTTGGTGCTCTAGGAAAATAGTGGCGCTTTGTAATTAAACGCCGTGCTAACTGCCGTTTTAAACAAAGGTAAAAATGAAGGTTTCTTATTGAAAGTAGTGGCATTTTGAACTGACATAATCGTCATTTTGAAGAAACAAAATAAAACCTAATCAGAATCTTTAGTTTATTCAACAGAAAAGGATATATTACAACGCATGTAGTTTCAGAAAATACAAAAATATATCTTAATTTTAACTTATGCATATCTCCATTTTCTACTTTTCTCAACTAAACAACTCTTAGCCTTATCCCCTCAGTTCTTTTCATAACAATTTTTATACCTTTTGTACTGCATGCAATCCAGTCTTTACTGTCAACTTCAGCCAACATCATGCTTATCTAGAAAGCTCACAACCTAAATATCAAATTCAAGGTGTAAATGACTTTTGTAGAATTCATGTAATAAGACTAAAATAATTGAAACCCAACAAGTCCTTTTAAAAAGCAACAAGAGAAAAGATGATTGAACTCGCCAAATAATAGAGAAACCAACTAAGACAATTAATAGAGAAACTAATCAAGACAATGGTATAAAGAACTATTCAAACTTGTGGGATTTTTTTAACCTATGAACTTTAAACAAAAATAATTGCAAAGTATTTGCTATCAATCTGTGTTTATAAATAGTATGTAGAACTCTATCACTACGTCAAAAAGACTTTTAGACAACGCACCTTAGACAATGCTTTTATACAAAAGTGCTACTATAAGTAAAATAAAAAATAAAACACGAAAACTGTATACGAAAATGAATAAAAGCGCTGCTAAAATGCCTACCTTAGACAACGCTTCTGAAAAATGCTGCTAAAAGTGTTGCATCAGAAAGCGCATTTTAAAAAGCGCTGGTAAAGGACCACATTAGAAAGCGCTTTCTGAAAAGCGTTGCCTTAGGCAGATGAAAATGGAAATAAAAAAATAGATTCTCACAGACGAAAAACCCTATCGTTCTTTCTATTCTCCTAAACGAAAAACCCTATCGTTCTGCTTCTTCTCCCAAACCAAAAATCTACTGAATCCACGAACAAACTATCTCAATCCATGAACAAACCTTTTGAATTTGAAGAACCCTAAGTGAACCCACAGTTGCGAATTCCCTCTTTCTTCTCTCACGAAATTCCCTTCAGCGAATTCGAAAAAACCTAATCTAAGCCACGGTTGTGCTTTTCTTCTTCTCTAAAGAGAAATCGCTTTCAGCTGGGTTTATATCGTTCTTCTTTGGCATTAGAGGTATGAATTTACTTTGGCATTGTTTATAGAATTTCAATACAAGCTCATAGCATAAGTGTTAAATGTAACGCCCTGAATTTAATTAAATTGGTTAATTAAATTATTAAAGAATTTAAATATTGGATTTAGTCGAATTTGGATTGTTGGTATTACTTTAAGAGGCGTATTTGGATTTATTAAGTTAAAGTCGGATTTTAGTCGGATAGTCGGAAGATTAATATTAAGAATAATATTTTTTATTTATTGGAATATTTCATTTCAATTTGATTAAGTTGGATTGTTGAGTAGTGAACAATAATATTATAGTATGTATAGTAAGCCCAATGGATCAATTAGAAATAATAGTAATTATATTATTATTATTTGATTTATTGGATTAAAAGGAAAAATATATTATGTTTTGTTGAACACAAAGAAATAAGGGTTTTGGAAGTCGTTGGAAACAGATTGTGAAACGAAGTTGCCGACAAAGAGGAACGAGATTTTGAGCAGAAGAGGAATCGATCGAGGATTGCTGGAAAAAGGCAAAGAGGGAAAAAGCTTGCAATCGATCGGATATTAGAGGCAATCTCCAATCCAAGATAAGGTTGGGGTTCGATTCTTATAGCTGGGTATATGATAGTTGATATGTAGGGTTAGACTCTGTATAATTTTATGCTATGCTGCTTTGAATTCTACGGGTGAATTTTGATATAAAGATTTGATCCGTTATTGATGAAACTGTGTTGATGAATTGGTGTTGTTACGGTTATTGATAAGTGTGGCTGGTTGTACCTTAGATTCTTGAGTCACTGACGTTAGGAAAATTTTGCATTGGAATGTGAAGTAAGAGGTTCGATCGAGACTGGAAATCAGCACCAAAGGTTTTGGGAAGGATACGAAGGAGTTGAAGGGATGGCACCCCTGGTGATTGGGACGTCCGTCCCTTGTGGTGATGGGAAATGGGGCGCCCGCCTTGTTGTTTTGGGGGGGGGGGGGGTGAGGTGGGACGAGCGTCCCCTTGGATTGGTGGGGACCACTTGGTGATTTTGGGTCACCGGAACGTGATC
This sequence comes from Vicia villosa, assembly GCF_029867415.1. Taxonomy (NCBI): domain Eukaryota; kingdom Viridiplantae; phylum Streptophyta; class Magnoliopsida; order Fabales; family Fabaceae; genus Vicia; species Vicia villosa. Next base: position 192,084,690 of record NC_081182.1, on the reverse strand, counting down.
TGGGTGTTTGCATCATAGAATGAAATGTGATACTATACTTTTAGGTACCTTATTCATTAGTCTAGTGTATGGAAACATAATACATATATAATAATACTTTTTATAATATGAGTCACTAGATTAATAGAATCAGAACATAGTGTATTTTAGCAGGACATAGTAAACCAACGTAACTGGTATTTTGATAACAGGTAGTAATTGGAATAGCGGAAGGCAACTGATGATAGACAGAAACATTGGTTGTAACAGGGTAATATATCAGTAGGAATAAATTTACAATATAGTATTAATTAACTAGTAGAGATAGAAGAATGGTAAAACAAAGCCAATTTTAGTCGAATAGGAAATTAAGAAGTATAATTATTTAACTGAAATTAAATGAAATTTGCTGGGGAGGTTCGTATGTACTAGTAGGTATACTTAACAGAAGTAGCAGAGTTGTTAACTGGCTGAAAAAATTGAAAGCACATAATATTGTATCAGTAAGCTAATTCTTAGCAGAACATAAATTAATATTAGTAATAACTGAAGTTGGTAACAGCCCCGTTTGGTCGAATTAGCCGAATTATGCGGTATACTAAGCTGTCCAGAATTTAGTTAAAACAGATGGGGTAACAAAGATAAATTAGTAGATAATTGTGGTTGTGTTGCTTTGTTGAAATTATGTGGAATATACTGACTTGCAGTACAGCTGGGTAAGTCAATTCGTCCGGTTTATGCACATTGTTGATTATAGGTCCTATGACCAATGTTGTGTTGTTTATGTTGATTGTTTTTTTGGGTAGCCTTATGGCGTGAATCCTAGCGAATATATGGTGAATATGTCGTTGCTATGAATTGTTGTTGAATTTCATGGAGATGTTGTTGTTATGTAGTAGTTGTTGTGTTGTTGTTGATTAGGTTGTAGGCCTCTGGCTAGTGTTGATGCGATGTTGAGTGCCCTTTTATTGGTAAAGTGTTGATAGGTTGTTGTCTAGTGATGTTGATTGTTGTCGTTGTTATGATTATTGAATTCATTGCATTTGCATACTTAGTTGTCCTGGATTGGCAATTTTAAGTTTGAGCTAATGCTCACCATGTTGGTCTGGACTGGCAAAATTAAGTTGAAGGCTTATGCCTTGTCGATGCCTCGATAACCTGGCATGTTTTAAGTTGGGAGTTCTGCTCCAATGGTACCACATGCATATGAACAGTTGAGTCGCATTCAAGTTGTATATGTGTAGTTGTTGTTATCGTGTTGTTGATTGAAATCAGTTATTGTTATTAATTTTGTTGTTGTTGCTATGTTGTTGGGATTATCAACTTGTTGCTTGTTGTCGTTACTAAGTTGATGTAACTATTCAGTTGTTATTTTGTTGTTGTTGTTGTGAAGAGGTGGATAATTGTATGATTCTTATCTAATATATTGATTTTCATACTTCTGTTTATATTTCTTTATATCTCACCCCTTTTGTTGATGTTTCCCCTACCATGGGAAATGGACAGGTACTCAAGTATAGTTGTGGATGCTGAAGTATTTTTATGAAGTCATTAAGTTGCCTTTTGATAAGTCAAGAGGGTCTTGCTCTGATACGTAGCACTCGGGGGGAAATGTTTGGTCCATGTCGTTTTAGTTGTTGTTATTAATGTTTTATTTTTAAGTTGAATAATATTAAAAGTACCATGATGTTTCAAGTTGTTTCAGTAGAGATAATCAGTTGTTTTAAGTTGTATAACAATGAATTTCACTGCTTAGTAATAAAAAGGCTATTTTGTTTGAAAGTTGTTGTAAGTTGTTAGGTGATCCTCCGAAATTAAAAGTGTTATGTATTTGATCTGGTTGTGTTGTTAATGTTGAAATGTGACATCCCATGATCTGTATGAAATTTTAAAAATACTCTGATTTTTCATTATATTTTCCGGGTAGAATTTGGGTGTTACACTTAACAAACAAAGAACTATTATGAACGTTAGTTAACATCCAGTTAAAACTGTTAGTATGTTAGAAAATTAGTGCTAGACTGTTAGTAGTTCACTTTTCAATTGCTTATGTTTTCTCTGAATTTGTGTTGAAGTGTTAAATGAACTAAGTTTTTGATGTTGGTTCTGTACAGGGTTGTATATTAGAACTTGTTAGGGGTGTTGAACTGTTTTGATTCTATTTCTTTTTATGTTGTTTGTATGCGATAGCTTCTGAACGGAATTCCTGTAATCGTACTCCGTTGCTCGTTTGATGAATAAATGTCATTGTTTTGGATATGGTATGGTTCTACTGAGTCTGCCTTAAGTGTTTAATGTGAATGAGAAAATTTGTCGCAGGTTTGTATCTTGAATTTGGCCCGGTACCTGGCTTAACTGCTAGTGTTTCAAAACTGTTAGTAGCTTAGTTAGTTGGAGTTTTTTGAGAGTTAGTTAGGACTAGAAAATTCTGTTTTTGAAATTTGTTGGCTGTTAATCATTGTTAGACATTAAGTTGGAATTTAAGTTTGAAAACAAGTTGAATACAAAACTGTTAGTGAGACTTGATTTCATGTCAGCTTCGCTTCGAATGGCTTTTGAATTGATTTTGAATGAAATATGAATGTATGTATTGAATGGTTTTTATATATGATTGAGGTATTATATTTTTATGAGTATGTTTTATAAAGGGTTTGATAAGTCCGGGTGTCTCATGAGTGGGGATTGTGTACTGATATGTTCATATTTCGGATTGGTCGAAAGCAATTGTAACAAGGGCGCACAGTGCCTTTGTGCACCTATTGAACATATTTTACAGGGTTTAATGAATGTATCAAGCTATATCTTAGGAAAATCGGATGTGATTATGTGAATGTTTAATTTGAGCTGATGTCACTGAAATAATGGTCATCACTCAGCATTATGTTGCATATAGTTAATTACTTTAAATTTGAAGCTCCATATAAGGGAATAATGGGCCTTTTCGTTCAATTCTATTTTGTTTTCTACATTGGTCTGAATTTTATGACATTTATTAAACAACACTTTGTATAGTTGGTATCTGATTTAAGAATGAACTTCAAATGATTCAATATTTATGTGACTTGTTTCGAACTTTCATGTTTCTGTATTTTTGTTTTGGTCGATAGTGGTTGAGGAATTCTTAGAAAAGGGGATGTGATTATATGAATGTTTTAATTTGAGCTGCTGCCACTGATATAGTGGTCATCACTCCATCAGTCTGCTACATATAGTTGACCACTTTAAGTTTGAATGTTTGAGATGAAAGATATCTTTGCGTACATCTATTCCATTAATATGAACTGTACCTTGCTTGAAGTTATATGTGGCTTAAGTTCATTGGAAATGGCTTGAAGATTTCTATTATTTTGGGAACTGGAATTGAATGTGATGGTTTTAATATGGACCGAATCTGATTCGTTAATAAATGTTCAGGGTTATAGCTTTCTCGGTGGCGATGGTTGCTCAGAATTGGAGGTGAAGCTTCCTGAAACATGGAAAGACTTAATATTGAAACTTCAAGTGTAAGCTTGGTGCAGGTTCTTCTTTGTTGTGCAAGTTGGTGGATTGCATGACTTGAACTTTGAATGCTTTTCCTTTTTATTGCAGAATTCCAATAGATATTAGCTCGATTGAATACGCGTTAGTTTGGACTGAATAGGTGTTGAGTCATATAACTGAGGCCAGTCTGCTTGTAAGTTTTCTATTAGAAGTTACAGTTAGAATGGTAGTTAATATGTTCACTAGGGAGATTGAATGAAGGTGGATAGAGAAGTTGAAATTCTGTTAATTGGGAATTGGTGTTAGTAAAATAATTTGTTAATAAGTCGGTTAGGGTTAATTGGAATGTTTAGAAAATTAGTTAAGTAAAAAGACTAATGTTAGTTTCAAGAGTTAAAATACAAGTATATTTTAAAACTATATACATATTTGTCTAAAATAGAAGTATTAAAAATAAAATAAAAAATGCTTTGGGAGTTTTTAATATGTGCAGATGTAGAAGATAGAGATGAATAAATTTTGTAATCTATCATATAAGAAAGATAGATGTTCTTGAAATACCATTTATACCCTTTTTTCAAATTCTCTTCAATTAGGCTGTCCACGTGGACATCCTCTTTTTCCAAATTTTTTCTTTTACTAACTCTACACTCGGATAATCTTTTTATTTTCTTTCCTTTCCCTTACTCAACCTTTTGCTTGCCTTTTCAGTTTTCTCTCATGTTTCTTTTCTCAATACCATTTGTTACTTTTTTTTCCCATCCTATCCTATCAAGTCTGCAGCAGATTGAACCTATCAGCTTTGCTTGCTGTTAGAACAAGATTTGTTCTGATCAATTATCTTAGTTTTGATGATAACAATAATATGAATTTTGCTTAAGATAATATGGTACTCTAATCCAATGCAATTTCCTTTTCAGGAAATATATAAAGAGTATGCATAATTCAGCGCTCAGAAGCTTTGTCTCAAAGGGTTCAGCATGCAACATCAGAACATGGTCTGGCAAGACATCAGAAGATGGTCGAAGCAGAATCAGAACATGGGTCTATGGAAGCATCAGAAGAACATGAGAACAGAAGCACATAAGTTCTGATGGTATCACGCTCAGAAGCACTTCAAGGTCAGAAGATCAGAAGATGCTATGCACCAAGCTGTTTGACTCTGATGATATTCAAACGTTGTATTCACAAACATCAGATCAGAAGGAAGTACAAGTGGCAGGCTACGCTGACTGACAAAAGGAACGTTAAAAGCTATTAAAGGCAACGTCAGTAGACACAGCGTGAACAAGGCTCGAGGTAGTTGACAAAAGCGTATAACATTAAATGCGATGCTGTACGGAACACGCAAAGCATTAAATGCACTCAACGGTCATCTTCTCAACGCCTATAAATATGAAGTTCTGATGAGAAGCAAGGTTAACGTATTCTACATCTATTCTGTGAATATCAACTTGCTGAAACTCTGTTCAAATCAAAACTCAGAAACTTCATCTTCATCAAAGCTCACTACATTGCTGTTGTAATATATTAGTGAGATTAAGCTTAAACGTTAAGAGAAATATCACAGTTTGTGATTATAGCTTTCAAGAAGCAATTGTAATACTCTTAGATTTGATTACATTAAGTTGTAAGTAACTAGAGTGATCGTGTTGATCTGTATACTCTAGGAAGTCATGGAAGTTTTCTAAGCAGGTTGTAACTAGAGTGATCGTGTTGATCTGTATACTCTAGAAAGTCTTAGAGGGTATCTAAGCAGTTGTTCCTGGAGTGATCAGTGTGTGATCAGAAGACTCTGGAAGACTTAGTTGCTGACTAAGTGGAAAACCATTGTAATCCGTGCGATTAGTGGATTAAATCCTCAGTTGAGGTAAATCATCTCTGCGGGGGTGGACTGGAGTAGTTTAGTTAACAACGAACCAGGATAAAAATAACTGTGCAATTTATTTTTATCTGTCAAGTTTTAAAGCTACACTTATTCAAACCCCCCCTTTCTAAGTGTTTTTATATCCTTCAATTGGCATCAGAGCGCCGGTTCTAAGGTGCAAGCACTTAACCGTGTTTAGAAAAGATTCAGGAAGAGAAAAACGCTTCTTTTAAAAGATGGCTGGTGAAATTCCAACAAATCCACCTACATCTACATCTGGCTCTGCTGAGCAACACAACGGTAACAATGGTAACAATGGTTATACAAGACCGCCGGTATTTGATGGTGAAAACTTTGAATACTGGAAAGATAAACTGGAAAGTTACTTTCTTGGTCTAGATGGTGATCTATGGGATCTTCCGATGGATGGTTACGAACATCCAGTAAATGCAAATGGCGTAAAGCTGACAAGGCAAGAAATGAGTGATGATCAGAAAAAGCTTTTCAGGAATCATCATAAATGCAGAACTGTTTTGCTGAACGCTATCTCTCATGCTGAGTATGAGAAGATATCTAACAGGGAAACGGCCTATGACATATATGAGTCCTTGAAAATGACTCATGAAGGAAATGCTCAAGTCAAGGAGACTAAAGCTCTCGCTTTAATCCAGAAGTATGAAGCCTTCAAGATGGAGGATGATGAAGACATTGAAAAGATGTTTTCAAGATTTCAAACTCTTACTGCTGGATTAAGAGTTCTTGACAAGGGATACACCAAGGCTGATCACGTAAAGAAGATCATCAGAAGCTTACCCAGAAGATGGGGTCCTATGGTAACTGCATTCAAGATTGCAAAGAATCTGAATGAAGTTTCTCTGGAAGAGCTAATCAGTGCCCTGAGGAGTCATGAAATAGAGCTGGACGCAAATGAGCCTCAAAAGAAAGGTAAGTCTATTGCATTAAAATCAAATATCAAGAAATGCACTAACGCTTTTCAGGCTAGAGAAGAAGATCCTGAAGAATCAGAATCTGAAGAAGAAGATGAACTGTCCTTGATCTCCAGAAGGCTAAATCAACTCTGGAAGAACAAGCAAAGGAAGTTCAGAGGCGTCAGAAGTTCAAAGAAATTTGAACGTGGAGAATCTTCTGATGACAGAAGATCTGACAAAAAGAAGGTCATGTGCTATAAATGCAATGAGCCAGGACACTTCAGGAATGAATGTCCAAAACTTCAGAAGGAAAATCCCAAGAAGAAGTTTCATTAGAAGAAAGGTCTTATGGCAACCTGGGATGAGTCAGAAGATGATTCAAACTCTGAAGATGAGCAGGCTAACTGTGCGCTGATGGCGACAGAAGATGACGGATCAGAATCTACATCAGAATCAGATTCTGAAGAGGTATTTTCTGAACTTACTAGAGATGAGTTAGTTTCCGGGTTAACTGAACTTCTGGAATCCAAGTCTCAGATTTGTATCAAATACAAAAAGCTGAAAAAGCTATTTGAATTTGAAACAAAGAAGCTTGAGTTGGAGAATTCTGAATTAAAAGAAAAACTTTTAAAATTATCCAATAATGTTGGATCTCCTTCTGATTCAGAAAAATCCACTCCTAGTCTAAACCATATTCTGAAGGAATATGATTTAAGTTTCAGGAAGTTCTTATCTAGAAGTATTGGCAGAAGTCAGCTAGCTTCTATGATATATGCTGTGTCTGGAAACAAAAGAGTTGGCATTGGTTTTGAGGGTGAAACCCCATACAAACTTGAACCTGTTGATGAAATGAAATTCACATACAAGCCATTGTATGATCAGTTCAAGTATGGCCACTCTCATGATATTAGGCACACTTCACATGCTCAAAGTTTTCACATAACACACACCAAAAAGCATATGACAAAACCTAGGAAATATCATGAAACTCACATTAAGAATTATCATGCTGTTCCTCCTATTGCTTACAATGTTAAACCTAAGTTCAATCAGAACTTGAGGAGAACTAACAAGAAAGGACCCAAGAAGATGTGGGTACCAAAGAAAAAGACTATTTCTTTTGCAGATTCTCTTGGTGACAAAGAAGACAACATTCAACATGTCATGACACCTGGACTCAAGATGTTCTCAACACTTGAAGGGAAGAAGGACTGTCTTCCAAGTTCTGGTACTTAAAGCTGTTGAAGAAACCATGTTCGTAGGAGATCAGAAAAGAAAGTTTGTCTGTCTTGAAACCATTTGTTTTGTTTGTTTCTAAAAGCAATGGTGTTTCCTTCTTGGATACTCTGAATGCTCTAAATGCTACAGAATATACAAAATTGAAACATTGATTGTGGACGAATCTAAATGTCTGGTTTGATGATAAACTTGTTTCTGATGAAACAAAGCAGCTTAAGAATTTCTGCAGATACAATTTTGTCTTATCAGAAGCTGCATAACAAAGAAGTGAATCTCCAGAAGCTGTGTATATCAGAAGTAATGGATCAGAAGATCATTCAAATTTATATCAGCACACTTCAGAAGGAGTATTTCCAGAAGAGAAATTTGATCATTTCAGAAGCAGTGATCAGAATCAGTAGGCATAAAGTTTATTCTTAATACAGCTGTCATCTACTCTCTGATGATGAACACGTGTCTGTACGGTTAGTACAAAGCGTGCAGTTGAAAAGACGCCAACCTAGGTAACTGTTCTAAATCATTTCATTTACCACGTTCTCTCTCCTTTCGTCACTCATCATTTAATAAAATTGATTTCTTTTTGATTCTGGAACTGTTCAGCTTATATTTTTTATTTTCTTTTTCAAATCCGTCTCTATATATTCTTTTCAAATCATCTCATATTTTTTCGCTCCGTGTCTCTCCTTCTTCTTGCATACTCTCTTTTGAAATCTTCTTAGCCGTTTCTAAAACCCTAACCGTAAACCCAGAATTTGCTCCTCTTAGTTGTTCGTTCTGTTTCAATGGCTGCTTCTTCATCTCAAATTGTTGGTTCATCTACTCTTCTCCATATGCATGATGAAACACACCAGGAACTCACCCCTGTCGTTGCATGCTCCATTCCTAAAGATGAAATGGAAGTTCTGTGTGAACTCATGGTTGACTTTGACAACATTGAAGAAAACCAATTTCACCTTAAAGAAGACATCATCTTTCAAGGATGGACCTCGTTGTTTGCTGAGTTCGTTGGCCCAGTTTATCCGGATCTTGTCAAGGAGTTCTGGGCACATGCTGTGGTTGCTCCAAAAGCTATTCTTTCTTTCGTCCATGGAAAGTTTGTTGTTATTACTGAAAACATCCTAAGAGTGATGTTTGATCTGAAAAACCCTGAAGGGGCTTTTGAGTTTGATCAAAGGGCAGATTTGGGAGATGTTCTATCCACTCTCTATCCAAATGTCAAGAAAACACAATACGTCAAGAATTTGAGAGATGTCTACAGAATCTGGACAAAGATCCTTCTTGGGTGCTTCTACCATAGGAAAGGAACACATGCCTCGGATTTCATCAACAATGATCAAAGGTATATTCTTTATTGCATTGCCACTAAGAAGAAGGTTGATGTGATCTACATCATCTTCAATCATTTGTGGAAAGCAGTGAAGGATTCCAGAAATGCTTTCAGAAAAGAAAATAGTGGAACAATCATTCCTTTTGGAAGGATTATTACAAACCTTCTGGTGCATTCCAAGACTGTTGAGAGTCTGGAGTCTGAAGGTATCATCAAGGACCTTGCTGTCACCTCTGGAGCCTGTCTGAATGCTTTTTCTCTAAAGAAGATGAAAATAATTGACACTATCCTCAAAGTTCCTCAACCTCTAGTTGGAACAAGAATCAGAAGAGAACCAGTTCTAGCTGACTTTGAAACCTTCTTCAATAGTGAGGTACCTGAAGTCAGAACTAAGTTTCTGAAGTCTCTAAAAGAGAATAAGAGTCTTAAAGATCAAGACAAAGGTGCTCCTTTTAAAGTAAATCGCAAGAAGGAAGAAAGGACTAAAAGAAAGCATGATTATCCTTCTGCTGTCTCTAAGAAACAAGATGTTTCTAAAGAGGTGATTGCAAAAGTTGTTAAGGCCGTATCTGATGATTTTGAGAAGAAGAAAAAGAAGAAGAAGTCAAACAACAATGATGAGATTGTTGAAGTTGTTGAGAAGAAGATAACCAGAAAAAGGAAGATGATTATTCAAAGCTCTGATGAAGAAAATGTCCCTCAAGAGGCTGAAAATCAACAAGAAGTTCAGGCATATGTCAGAAGGAAAGAAATCTCTAGAGGCAAAGCAAAGATTATTGAGGAGCCGAAGAGTAAGAAGCAGAAGAAGACTGAGGATGTTGCCAAAGCTCTTCTGAGAGGTTCCAAAGGTATATGCATTTCTGAACATAATTCTGTTCTTGCTGTTTGTTCAGAAGCTGCACCAATAGCGGTTGTCCCTACACCTGAACCAGAAAAAGCCACAACAGAATCACCTGTTTTTGTCCATGTTCTTACACCACCATCTTCTCCTATAACCATTCCTTCCTCTCCACCTACCATCAATCTTGTTCTGAATATACCACCCATTCAAACTCTCTTTCCACCACAAACAAATATCTCCATCTCTCAACCACCTCCCCATGCCAACTTTGAATCTTTTCCTTCCACCACTCTAAATAACCATGGTGACTCTATTTCTCCAACCTCTGCATCACATGAGCAGCTGCTCCGTGATTGCAACTACACTCCCAAGCCTCGACCTGAAGCTGAAGTGGTAGTGTTAGATTCTGATACTGAAGCAGAATCTTCTTATAGGTTGGATAGAGAACCTCATCCGTACTTCATTTCCAACCCTGCCTTTTCAAAAACCCAAATAAAATTCCGCCCTGTAGACCCTATTGGTGTAGTTTTTGAAAGAATAAAGAGGAATCTCAGAAGTATCTTTGATACTCTCAGAATTGTTGAAAGTTCTGGATTGAATGATGTTGCTATGCAAAACTTCTGGAGGATCTTACGCAGAAAATCAGATGCTCTGTTTTTAGAACTTCAGGAAGTCTGTATAGAAGCTGCCCCACGGCCTCGTGGAATTCTGAGAAACTATGAAGACTTCTGGTTTGTTCGTCTCAGAGGAAGACATCTGTTGGAAGAGAAGCCCTTCTTGGACGAGATGGAACAATTAAGACTGACTGCTGAAATGGAAGCAAATCCATGCAGAGATTTGGTTATCTGGATTCCTGATTATCCAGTTCTGCTCGGAGACTTCAAGACTCTCTTTGACTTTCTGAGGGAAAACCCTTCTGAGAAAGACCCAAGCTCGGTCATTCCAGAAGTTGTTGACCCACCAGAAGTTGAAGGTCCTTCTGCTCCTAGGAATCTAGCTGCCATTCTTCAGGCACTTGAGAATGGAGACTGTGAAATTCCTGCTGCAGAATATGGAGATGCTTCTATGCAAGAAGCAGATGCTGAAGATCATGTTGCTGAATCAGACCCTGTTGAGGAAATCCCGGCAAATGATCTATCTATGGAAGCTGCAGATCAACATGTCATTCCTGTGGATAGAAGCTGTGAAGCTTCTTCTGATGAATCTTCTCGTCTTGCAAGGACTCTAGAAGAAATTCAGAAGAGACAGGATGAGCAAAGCTCACTCAATGATAAGTATAACGCTTTCATGGTGAGGCAAGAAGGACACAACAATGAGGTTAAAGAGATGCTGGCCACGATCTTGTCAAGACTAGGGCCATCTTAGTTTGAGTCTGTGTTGTTTCTTTCTTTTCGTTGCATCTGTTTTGTTTCTATGCATCTGATCTTACTTGTCTTCATGTACTTCTGTACCTGCTGAATGAACTTCAATGAAATCATCTTCTTCCTCCATGTGTTTCATTCTGTTTGTCTCTGAATCTTTTGATTTATTCTTTTTGATGTTATGACAAAAAGGGGGAGAAGATAAATGATAAATGATTTGATTAATCTATCAGTTGCTGGGTAAAGCTCCCACACATTTACTAACAAGAACTGTAAGTTCTATGTGGTTTAAGTGTTTTGCAGGTATAAAGAATTGAAGAAAATCTTCAAAGCAAACACAAGAAGCAAAACCATAAGTAGTGTTATTCTGTAAAAAGAATAAGCTCATGGAAACTGAAGCAAGCTGAGTGCTGTCAAGCTTCAGAAGTCAGAAGCAAGAAAGAATGAATCAGAAGCACTGATAATAGAATTTGATCCATATTTGTCTATTTGCTATGACAAAATTCTATTTGCTCTGATACATTAGTTTAAGCCTATAAGGCTCTGATACATATCATGTGTTCTAACATATATTTTATGTTCTAACTCGCTCATGCTGACTTTTGTCGTTTAGTTTTTTGTTCTGTAACATTTCAGGATGTAGAGATGCTCTGATGATGCTCTGGTACATTCAACAATGTTTTGATACAAATCTAGCATGAAGTGATGTTGGTAGAAATTCAAGTTCTGAAGCTGTCCTGAATGGAAGCAGAAATCAGAAGCTGTGAATGTTCTGAAGATCAAAGAAATTCAAGTTCTGAAGCTGTCCTAGATGGAAGCAGGAATCAGAAGCTGTGAGTGTTCTAAGGATCTAAAGAAACTCTAGTTCTGAAGCTGTCCAATGGAAGCAGAAGTCAGAAGCTATGAATTCTCTGAAGACAGAAGCTTATATGATCGTCTCTACCGAAATAATCAGGGAAGTCTTTTATTAAAGTTCTTCGAGTATTTATTTCAGGGGGAGATTATTTATCTCAGGGGGAGATTGTTAATCTCAGGGGGAGACATATTCATATGCTTATGCTATAGCTGTGTAATTTGTCTTTTGCCGTCTGCTCTTTCTGATCGCAAATTCATATCACTTATATATGTTTTTGTCATCATCAAAAAGGGGGAGATTGTTAGAACAAGATTTGTTCTGATCAATTATCTTAGTTTTGATGATAACAATAATATGAATTTTGCTTAAGATAATATGGTACTCTAATCCAATGCAATTTCCTTTTCAGGAAATATATAAAGAGTATGCATAATTCAGCGCTCAGAAGCTTTGTCTCAAAGGGTTCAGCATGCAACATCAGAACATGGTCTGGCAAGACATCAGAAGATGGTCGAAGCAGAATCAGAACATGGGTCTATGGAAGCATCAGAAGAACATGAGAACAGAAGCACTGAAGTTCTGATGGTATCACGCTCAGAAGCACTTCAAGGTCAGAAGATCAGAAGATGCTATGCACCAAGCTGTTTGACTCTGATGATATTCAAACGTTGTATTCACAAACATCAGATCAGAAGGAAGTACAAGTGGCAGGCTACGCTGACTGACAAAAGGAACGTTAAAAGCTATTAAAGGCAACGTCAGTAGACACAGCGTGAACAAGGCTCGAGGTAGTTGACAAAAGCGTATAACATTAAATGCGATGCTGTACGGAACATGCAAAGCATTAAATGCACTCAACGGTCATCTTCTCAACGCCTATAAATATGAAGTTCTGATGAGAAGCAAGGTTAACGTATTCTACATCTATTCTGTGAATATCAACTTGCTGAAACTCTGTTCAAATCAAAACTCAGAAACTTCATCTTCATCAAAGCTCACTACATTGCTGTTGTAATATATTAGTGAGATTAAGCTTAAACGTTAAGAGAAATATCACAGTTTGTGATTATAGCTTTCAAGAAGCAATTGTAATACTCTTAGATTTGATTACATTAAGTTGTAAGTAACTAGAGTGATCGTGTTGATCTGTATACTCTAGGAAGTCTTAGAAGTTTTCTAAGCAGGTTGTAACTAGAGTGATCGTGTTGATCTGTATACTCTAGAAAGTCTTAGAGGGTATCTAAGCAGTTGTTCCTGGAGTGATCAGTGTGTGATCAGAAGACTCTGGAAGACTTAGTTGCTGACTAAGTGGAAAACCATTGTAATCCGTGCGATTAGTGGATTAAATCCTCAGTTGAGGTAAATCATCTCTGCGGGGGTGGACTGGAGTAGTTTAGTTAACAACGAACCAGGATAAAAATAACTGTGCAATTTATTTTTATCTGTCAAGTTTTAAAGCTACACTTATTCAAACCCCCCCTTTCTAAGTGTTTTTCTATCCTTCACTTGCAACTATGGATTTGGTTGAATCAATACAAACCACTTATCTCTTAAATATCTTTCCTAAAACTATACCAACATTCAACTCTATCAAAATCTCAAAATCTCTCTCATTTCTTTAAACCTGTTAATATTTTTTCTGTATTGAATTTGTTATAACTTTATTGATTAAAGCTACTATTTTTTTTCTTCTATTTTATTCCTTAGTTCTGTAGTAGATTGTAGATGAGATTTAGGATTTGAAGATAATAGTAGATCAAAGGTATCTTATCTTCAAGCTTTGATGATTTGATGTTTTATTTTTATTTTCAGAGTTGTAAAAATATTATTGACGGAACTTTGTAATCTGGAAAAGTTTGATGAACGAGCCTTTACGAAATTTGGCAAATCTCCATCGTTTATTTGATTTCTTTGTTAATTTCATTTTAATTTTTTTAATGTTTCTCATAAGGGTTTCATAATTTGAAACTTATATTTTTGTTTCTTTTCCATTTTCTTCTCCAGATCTATAAAAGTTTATGGATGCGATTTTGAATCTAGATCCAATAACAAATCAGAGATATCTATGTTCAAGGTCTAGTGATTTTATGTTTTACTTTCATTTTCAGATATGTACAAATATTTTAGTTTCATGTTATCAAATAATCAAATTTTTATATTTATTTCTTGCATAATCATACATATGTTTTTCTATGTTTTGTTTCTTCATTACAGTGAAATTGATTTTTGTTTCTGAATTTACATAGAATGATCAAATGGAATATGAACTGATCTAACAAGAAGAGGATGCTGGTATATGTATCTCTTTCCTTTTTATTTATTTTATTTTATATCAATTTTGTATCTACAAGGAGAATAAATTAATTTTTCTTGAATTTATTTTTTTTAAGGGAACAACATATAAATGCAGGTACCTCCCATACTTTTTTATATTAACTTTTCATATTCTATATTATTTTTCTATTTTGGTTGTAAGATTATTGTTGATTCTCTCATTTGCTGATATAATGTATTAAAAAAATTGAGGTATATTGATTCTCTTCTGCTTTTGGTTAAGGTTGTTTAGTGCATCTAATTGATTACTAATTAAAGTCATTCTAATTTTTAAGATAATTTCCTTTTTCAGCTTAAAGATCATGTTCTTCATTATTATTTTTTTGTTATAAGAAAGATAGATGTTCTTAAAATATCATTTATACCTTTTTTCAAATTCTCTTCAATATTTTTTTATTAAAAAATATATATATGAAACAAATGCGCGTCCGGTATCAGAACCCGTGCGAACGCACGAGTTTGTTACTAGTGGTATATAATGGTGCAAACAAAATGTGGCATATTTTTTGGTGTTGTTTTTTTTGTAAAAGTATATATATATGTACAAGAGTAATAGTATATATATAAGTACATTGGTGTAAATGTATATGGTATATTTTGGTATTGTTTTTAATTGGATTGAAGCTCCAATTTGTATAAATTAGGTGAAATTTTTAACGATATATACAGGTTCAAAATGTGGTGAAAACCTGGTGCAAATATGGTTAAATCTGTGTATATAAAATTGTATATTTCAAAAAGCGTTTTTTTAAAAAAATATTATATAAAAAAAAATTGTGGACATTAGACAGCGCTGCCCAAAGGGAGCTTTAGACAGCGCTTTTATAGTAAAAACGTTGCGTAAATAGGCATTTTTTAAATTTTGTTTCAGAAAAGCGCTGGCTAAAGGGGTCACTTAGCAACGGTTTAAAAGTAAAAGCGCGGGCTAAAGGGGACCTTTAGAATCGCTTTCAAAGTAAAAGTACTGGCTAAGGGGGTCCTTTAGCAGCGCTTTCATAGTGGTTGAAGCGTAGAGCGGCAAGCAACAAAAGATTTGGAAATATTTATCCGGGAGTTATCGTGTCCACAGAGATTGGTGAGAAAAAGTGTCGTTCGACTATCTCGCGTTCTAAGTTTCATGATTGGGTGCGGAAAGGTAAATGCGGGAAAAGTAAATAAAAGCGGATAAACAATCTCTATAGCCTAAGAGAAAGAGTTACGGAATTGTATTTCGTTCTACCCGTCGAATACTTGAATTTGAAGATCTATTGCTCGACACTCACAATACGCATCAACATCACCGGGCATCACTCGAGATGCCACATTGGTGTCCATGTCTGCAACACCGATGAAAGCTCAACCGTACTATTCACATCAGCGATTTCTCCACCGACACAAACAACACGGAGGCATTAGACTCGATACCCATTAGGATTGTTAGTCCTAAATCCATGTCTGCAACCCAGAAACTAACAGTTATCATTCCTAATCAAGATTTATGGTGTCCATGTCTGCAACAACACAAATCCAGAGCATTTAAACAAAAAGATCAAGAACAACAACAATGATGATTTGTAAAGAGAATATATAAACGATCCCAAGAACCACTGATATACATACAATAAGATTAGAAATATACATACAACACCCACCATTGGAATGAAACAAAGGGAAGAGAGAAGATGAATCGAAAACATCTCACCGGTACAATGAAATCGAGACAGATCCATGACCAATCCACATACGTCGCACCCAATGGTGTTTCCTAAACCTTTAAACCACCAAGAAAGGATCAGAGCTCAATTTGTCAAGAAAAGGTGATAAAAAACTAAAAAATCTGATTTTATAACATATATACAAAAACTGAAGTCGCAGACCGCGCTAAGCGCGCCTACCGCGCTAAGCGGGCTGTCCTTTATTTTTCGTAAACCGCCAGAGCGCGCTTAGCGCCAAAAACCCACGCTAAGCGCCAAAGTTTCTGCCAGCCTTGGTCTTCACAATCTCCAGACCGCGCTAAGCGCCACAAGAGCGCGCTAAGCGGGCTCAACAGAACAACAACTTTTATTTCTTCAAAAACGCGTTCAAACCAAAAACACGGTTTAGAAAACGAAACAATTGCACAGTTCAAACAAAAAACACACAAACAAAGTAAAAACTTACCACAATCCTACAACAACACATGAAAATGAAACGAATCCTAAGTACAAAAATCATACCAAACATTCTAAAACAAAACAAGCTCAATCACGAATCACGCCTAGAAAAAATTCATCGGTAGATGAAAAACACGGAAAGGTAAGGACTTTGACACACACCCAACAATCTTGCAAACAATAGACAAAATTATGCATTCATCCAAAAATAGTATTGAAAATGCAATGGCACGAATCACAAGGGCTTTAAAGGTTGTAATGCGACTCGGTTAACAAACAAGTGATAAGTCCTAAAGCTAATCAAAACAAAAACTTGCCTAAACCTAAGGGAGTAATTACTTCCACAAAGTTTCAAACAATACAATTCCAATCAAAATTTCTTCTTCATCCCATGTTTCAGACCAAACCCAATACTTATTAGCACAATATTATTTCAAACTCTTTTTGTTATTTTCTTTTTCAAACTTTTTCTCTTTTTTCTTTCTTTTTCTTTTCTTTCTTTTTTACATTTCTTTTTCTTTTCTTTTTCTTTTCTTTCCTCAACCTCACATCAATCACAACATAATCAAGCAAACATCATCTCCTCAACTTGAATTCAACCACAAGATAAAGTGAATACTCCCTACTTTCTAAGGCAAGGTAAACATTCAAACTATAAATCATAGTTGGGGGTTCAAGAAAACAAAGAAGCAACATCCATACACAATTGAAAACCAAACGCTCATAGACAAGCATTAAGAAAAACCAATATGGACATTGAAAAAAAGGCTCAAAGGGGTTATTAATGGTCACACACTCACAAGGTGAATTGATATTTGGCTATGGTAGTTGTGCTCAAAATCAAACAAGTGCCTTGATCACTTTCATGCATTCACAAAATCAATACAAACGAAAGATTAAACATAATAATATCCAGTTAAAACAAGAAATGTCGGTCACTCGCATATGTACACAATGGAAAGCCACCTCACATTTATGGTAAAAAGGGGAAACTAATATGATTCAAGTCAGAACAAGTTATGCAAAAAGAATGAATAATATGAAAATTGTACAAATAAAAAGTCTCCTAAACATGTTATGCTATAGAAAGCGATAAACAAGTACCTTGCTATGTACAAATTCGAACAATCATTACCGCAAAGTTGGCATGTTGAATCAATCAAAATTGGAGAATTACCAAATGCGACTTCAAGTAATCGGGCCAAAATTTGAGTCTAAACAACAACAAAAGAATTAACACATATTACTAATAATTACTACACTATAAGGCCTTGGTGTAAGTGAGAAAAAGGTGAGCCAAATGAATCATTAAAAAGAACTCATTTGCCAAAAGCTACAGACCGTGCTTAGTGTGGTCTAGTGCGCTAAGCGCGCTACACCAGAAAGAGAAAAACCAGTGCATCAAGACAGAAATTCCAGTGTGCCTCCACTTAACACCTATACATCTCATTTATAGAAAAATAGAAAAATAAAACCGTTAGGGTGCCTCCCAACAAGCGCTTGTTTTACAATGGAATGGTAAAATTGACTAAACAAGTTGAAAAGTGAAGATTTAGAATTAAAGAACAAGTCTGAGTTCAACTTGTTTAATCAGTTTACCAAACAAAACGAAACAAGTATAACTATACACAAATATACAAGTATGAGTCTTTGCACAAAATATACAATATACACATATTTACGAAACTTAAAACGCAAAACCATCGCAATGCAATTAATCCCAAAACCAATCCCCGACAACGGTGCCATTTTGTTGAAGCGTAGAGCGGCAAGCAACAAAAGACTTGGAAATATTTATCCGGGAATTATCGTGTCCACAGAGATTGGTGAGAAAAAGTGTCGTTCGACTATCTCACGTTCTAAGTTTCATGATTGGGTGCGGAAAGGTAAATACGGGAAAAGTAAATAAAAGCAGACACTACAACACGGAAGGCCTACGAAAGCGCTTATTTTGGGCTTTAAAAGCGCTTTAAAGCGCTGTGAAAGCCAGCGCTGGCGTAGGTAACAAAAGCGCTTCTAAAAGCGCTCTGGTAGACCCCCCTATAAGAGCGCTTTTCTGGAAAAAGCACTCTGGTATCCCCCCTATTAGAGCGCTTTTTCTGGAAAAAGCGCTCTGATAGCCCCCCCTATAAGAGCGCTTTTCCAAAAGCGCTTTCGTAGGTTGCGTTTTTTATTTTATTTTTTATGCTTTTTTTTTATAAACCTATTATTTTTATAATTTCTAAACCTGCATTTATGGCAGCATTCTTTCATGAACCTGTAATTTACCATTGTTATCCCATAAACCTATAATTTACAATCGTAATCCCATTATTTCAGTAATCTCATTATTTCAACAAAGAAGCGATTTCGATTATATACTAAACATGCATTATAATTATACCATTGTAATTAATCCAAAATATATATACACCGATTCACATATTTCTAACATGAAAACAACTAAACCAATTCACATGACATTATAACAATAAGAAAATCATCCCTAAACAACTAAATCAACTAAATCGGTCCTAGTCCTGCAAAGTCTGAACATCTTCAAATGACTGAAAATCTTCACAATCTGCAAAATAAAAATAATATAATCAAAGTAACATTATTATTATATAAAGGCTCTAAAATAAGAAGGTAAAGAGTAGAATGAGTATATATATATATATATATATATATATATATATATATATATATATATATATATATATATATATATATATATGTCGTGTAAAAAGAATAATCAAATTAAATATATCAATAAATACAAATTAATTTATTAATATTTAGGACTTTATATATCTAACTTGAATACATGGAATGGAATATCATTTATTGTAAATTAGTTCAACAAATTTTGTACATAAAGTTTACCTTAAATTTAACACAGCCACGTCATATAGCCCAGAGGGATAAAGCAATATAGATCACTAACAATAATCCTGTCACAGACACCCTTAAGAACAACATTAGCTACATGTTATTGATAGGAACACTATTAGAAACTCAACCAACAGCATGTCAAACAATTACAGAATTTGAGAAGTTGTTACCAAATTGATCAAAAGAGCCCTGTATCCTTGTGAGCTTTCTACTATCTCTTAGCAATATAAGAAGTTTCTCTGCAACAACAATTAATGTAAAGTTCACAACCAATTGACAGGAAAAATTAGACACAAATAAAAGTTGAATATTAATTTCTATGACAAATAATACATGACAACTAGTTACTACTACTTACCCTTCAGCGTTTTCCTTCATCTTTGAGCTATGCTATATCTACACTTATTTTCCTAGACTTGTATATTACACCGTATATTTTAACACAGATAGATACTTGTGCACAGAAATTAAGATAGAATAAATTAATAAAAAATGAATTGTATACCTTGTATGTAGAAAATTACGGTGTTGGTGTAAGCTAGGGGTGTATGTTTACTCAATCAATAAATGTTGCAATAATGAGAAGGGGTTGTTGGACTAGAAATTTGAAGGTTTTGTTGGACTTAACCTGCATCGCCTCATTTCTATCCAAGTTGTATTGTGTCACAGAATATGAATCAAGTAACTGTACCCCGAAGGATCCTGCCACAGAAGACTTCGGGGTACAATTACTTGATTCATATTCTGTGGAAAATAATCGGCAGGGGCACATTGTGTTCTATCCTTTACCAGTCCATCCACTGTTTGAAGCTCAACCTACAATAGAAAAACGTGATTATTACTAACTACATATAGAAAATCTTGAATCATGTAAAAGTTGATGAAACAGATATCCCTTGTAGGTCTCATTATCAATAACATCTTCTACTTACTTGATACATGTCTTCAATACTCTAAATCACTGATAAAAACCTAACAAACTTTGTCTTCAATACTCTAAATCACACTGATAAAACCTAAATCACTGATAAATTAAAAAAGCCCCAATAATATTAACTATAACCCTAAATAAAATTTTGTATTTTTGAAAGCAAACAATGAAAAAAAGGAAAATTTCCGGCACAAAACCCTAACCTGAACAGAGAAGAGACGAATGAAGGGTGGCGATGGAGTGAGGAAGGCGGCGGCGGAGTCGATTGAAGGCTGGAGAGGGAGTGAGGACGGCGGAGCAACGAAAGGAAGAAGAAGGTTCGCGTGTTTTGGATCTGAAACAAAACACGTGTGTTTGTAAAATATATAATTTTTTAAATGGGCTACCAGAGCGCTTTTCAAAAGCGCTTTAATAACACCCCCTACTAGAGCGTTTTTATCCCAAAAGCGCTTTCGTAGCACCCACCCTATAAGAGCGCTTTTAAAATCGCTTTCATAACCCCCCTACCAGAGCGCTTTTTAAAAGCGCTCTCGTACCCCCCACCCCCCCTACCAGAGCGCTTTTTGAAAGCGCTCTCATAACCCCCCCTACCAGAGCGCTTTTTTTGCATCATTTTCCCTTGTTTATTAATTTTGTTTTTAGCGAGCCCTACGAGACCGCTTTTGCTAAAAGCGCTTTAGTAGCTGCACTGCTACAGCTTAAATTTGGCGTAGTGAGATAAATAATCTCAATAGCCTAAGAGAAAGAGTTATGGAATTGTATTTCGTTCTACCCGTCGAATACTTAAATCTGAAGATCTATCACTCGACACTCACAATACGCATCAACATCACCGGGCATCACTCGAGATGCCACATTGGTGTCCATGTCTGCAACACCGATGAAAGCTCAACCGTACTATTCACATCAGCGATTTCTCCACCGATGCAAACAACACGGAGGCATTAGACTCGATATCCATTACGATTGTTAGTCCTAAATCCATGTCTGCAACCCAGAAACTAACAGTTATCATTCCTAATCAAGATTTATGGTGTCCATGTCTGCAACAATACAAATCCAGAGCATTTAAGCAAAAAGATCAAAAACAACAACAATGATGATTTGTAAAGAGAATATATAAACGATCCCAAGATCCACAAATATACATACAATAAGAGTAGAAATATACATACAACACCCACCATTGGAATGAAACAAAGGGAAGAGAGAAGATGAACTGGAAAGATCTCACCGGTACAATGAAATCGAGACAGATCCATGACCAATCCACATGACGTCGCACCCAATGGTGTTTCCTAAACCTCTAAACCACCAAGAAAGGATCAGAGCTCAATTTGTCAAGAAAAGGTGATGAAAAACTAAAAAAATCTGATTTTATAACATATATACAAAAACTGAAGTCGCCGACCGCGCTAAGCGCGCCTACCGCGCTAAGCGGACTGTCCTTTATTTTTCCTAAACCGCCAGAGCGCGCTTAGCGCCAAAAACCCGCGCTAAGCGCCAAAGTTTCTACCAGCCTTGGTCTTCACAATCTCCAGACCGCGCTAAGCGCCACAAGAGCGCGCTAAGCGGGCTCAACAGAACAACAACTTTTATTTCTTCAAAAACGCGTTCGCCGTCGTGTCTTCGACACTTTATTCCTCGAAGCTCCGAACACGCATAAATACCTACAAAAAGACAACAAAACTATCAAACGGTATATATTTACACGAAAACGTCACAAAACACAAACGATACAAATATACACAAAAACGGAGAATTATTCAAACGGTATTAACAAAAAGCATCGATAAGTGTCACTGTTTACATACACAAAATAACTACAATTTGACACTTAACAATAGTAAAAAACGCTGACTAAAGGGGGTTTTAGCAGCGCTTTCAAAGTAAAAGAGGTGCCTAAGGAGGTATTTAGCAACGCTTTTATCTTCAAAAAGCGTTTTCTTTACTTACAGCAGTGCTGGAATAGACAGCGCTTTAAAGCGGTGTTTAAAGGCAAAAAAAGTGTTGTTTAAGGTCTTCTTTGGGGGTTAAAATCAAAATAGAGTAAATATTTTCTAATCAAAATAGTAAGCATAAGAGCCAAACACTAGAAATAATAATGTAATCAATTTTGTAACTCAATTTAGAACCAAAACAAAAATAAATACAAAAAACTTCTAATGCAAAACAGACCCAGCATTTTAAATCCCTAGAAAAATTAACTTAGGTACTACTTCGTGTTTGTCAAAAAAAAAAAAAACTTAGGTACTCCTTAGCATGAAGCAATTTGAACTAAACTGAATCAAGAAGATTTTGGAAGCTATAACTATAACCACAATAACCTCACATAAATTTGAGTTAAATCATCAAACTCAGTATTTAAGATAACATAAACCA
This sequence comes from Vicia villosa, assembly GCF_029867415.1. Taxonomy (NCBI): domain Eukaryota; kingdom Viridiplantae; phylum Streptophyta; class Magnoliopsida; order Fabales; family Fabaceae; genus Vicia; species Vicia villosa. The sequence continues at coordinate 192,062,158 of NC_081182.1, read as the reverse complement.
AAGATTTTCTTTTCAAAGAAGAAACAAACTAACAATAATTCTTGCTTAGATAAAAATGGTGAGTAATTGTTCTTTTAAAATAAATTAACCTATTGTTAATGTAAGGTGGCATGAGTGCATATGATTTTTCTTTTACATGCATATGATTCATAAACATTGCAAGTGTTTCTCCATATCACTAATTGACATCTTCATGTAAAGTACATCAGTACATGGTATATTCAAAATCATTGTCCCGTTGGGGAGTTAGTTGACAACCATCAGTATGAGGTTCAGGAGTGTCCTCTTTAGGATTGCCAGCATTTTCATCAGTTTGTTTGTTCTTTATTAGCTCCTACCTTGGTCTTTGAAGCACCTTGTTTAGAGGTTGGTTGAGCTCCCGATTTCGAAAAGATTCGAGTCTTTTGGCCGATGTCAGAATTTTCATCCTCGATTTGGTCCTCAGGTTGGTTTTATGTATCTTAAGGAAAGGAAAAAAGGTAATTAGTTGTGAGAATTTCGAAACCAGGGGATAAAGGAAATAAAAAATTGTAAATGCGTATTTGTACTTGTTCAGTTTTTAAGACTTTCTTCTTCTTGGGTTTTATGGAAGCAGCAGGAGAATCTTGACCCCTCATTTGACTTTGGAGGAAAATCAGATTTAAGGCTGTGTTGAATTTAATAAGAGGAAAACTAAATGTACAGGTAAAAACTTAGTTTTTTGGGTTTTTTTTCTTGGCCGTCAGTGGCAATAGTCGCACCTTTAATTTTCTCTTCTTGAGCTTTGGTTGCGAGAAAGTAAATAAGAGAGTTTAGATACACAGTCGAGATAAATTAGTACATATATATACCTACTTTGGCTGGAAAGGATTCTTGCAAGGTCGAAATGGCACTTGTCAACCATTGAAGGAAGACTGGTTCGGAAAAGTGCCTTGGAGATACTTTGACCACCAATCCTCATGTTCTTTTGTTGAGTAAAAAGGTTGATGGAATTTAAATGTTGGCAACTCAAGGAATTGATTACGTTGAAACTTTAAGCAGTCTCGATATTGTTGTGGAGTGATTTTACGCTTTGCCCATCAAATATCGTCTACCCATGTGTAGAGAGACGTTGGTACTGTAACATCCTTCTAAACCCCGCGGCAATTTAAATAAATATATTAGAGTAAAAACATAAGCACAAGGGTAGCACAATTATTTAAAATAAATAAATCAATCATGGTCAAGTCATGCTTCATTAGGAAACAATTCACCAAAATATAATCATGTTTATCACAGCGGAATGAGAAACATCATCAAATACAACCAAATGGAAATATAATCCAACACCGAATAAAGTAGAGTAATCTCATAAAACTCTAAAACTATCGTTCCTCAGTGTTACAAGACCAGAGCATGGCCGACACGACCCAACATAAACGAATAAACTCTACGAGTCATCCTCACCAAGTACTAATGCCGCTACTCCTCAATCTGAAAATGACAACATGTAAGGGTGAGTCTCATTTGCAGTTAGTAAATATTATGCAATTCATAAGAAACAAGCATCATAATATACCGTTCACCCAATTATACATATTCAGATTCACATCTATTATTCATCAATTCACACAATAATAGACTACAACACATAACACAGAAATCCATACAATCATGTTATGACAAAATGCATATGACACAACTGACACTATGCATGTGGTACCAATAAACCGTGGAATCAATCCACCTTACCGATCTACGCCTCATCAAGATACGGCCCACCGACACAATTTCCGCACAATGGGAAATATGTCCACCATCGATCCAAACATCACCGGGATCCATCATCAAATGCATATGAATGAATGAAACACACATAACATACTTAAAAACATCACCGAATCACGATGATCAACTCATCTCAACACCACATCACCGAATAAGTATGTACATGTTTTCAACATCATTCAAATAGTCATGCATTCATCACAATCATAATAGTAATCACAACCAATTCATCATCACATCGAATACATTGTCACACCTATCTCATATGCACACAATGTTCAATTCTCATCAAGTAATTAAATCGAGTTTTAAAGAAATAAAGTCGGCCACTTCCCATATTCATCATTCATCATTTAAAACAGTTAATTACTTGCACAACGCCCAAAACGGCACTAAGAAAGGATTCACGGATCAAAAGATACGCCATTTTAAAGTTTTAGAAAAATTCCCGCACAGCAAGGTTCGCTTAGCGACACAAGGCAGGAGCGAATTCCTTCAGACCTCCGCTCAGCGGACCTCTAGCAACGTTAGACATAAATTAACCAGGTCGGGTCCTCCGCTCAGCGGATCTGTGATTTTACCAATTCTCAGGTCTGCGACAGACCTGCGATTTCACACCCTTTTCACCCAAAAACGATTCCAAACATCATATGCAGGCATACAAACATCATACATTCAATCATACACCACAAAACATCATTTAAACTCATTATTAACCAAATAGTTCACACAATTTTCATCAAATCAATCCAAAATATAACACCCTAACCTAAAAATCCCAATATCTAATTGAATCAAACCATACATCCATCTACCTATTACCTAAGACCACATAAGAGATACTAAAAGGAAGAGTCCCCCCTTACCTCGATGAATTTCTTGAATGCTCTTCTTGCGCTAACATCACACCATAAGCCCAATAGCTCTTATTCCATCATTTTCCAGTTAAATCCAGTTTAAAATACTAAAATTCCAACTATTTAATTTAAATCCAAATTAAATTAATAAACGGAAAATATGGGATGTTACAGGTACCATTTGGATGAAACCAAATTGTCTTGCTACTAGATTTGGCTGATAGCTGGTGAAACCTAAATCGAGTTTTTCTGGTTTGATTCTCGTGGACAGGAGTGTTGGAGTAAAAAAGATAACCCAAATAGAAGTCAATGTAGCAGCAGCGGCAAATCGCATTTCTGCTCGCCCATCAGATAGTTTCGGGCAGCCTTCCAGAATTCTTAAGCTTACTCTTGAATTCTGGCAGTCACGTATTTTGGGCCTCTATCCACGATCCAGTCAAAAATACCGACCAATAGCCATGCGCTGGGAGTATAATATAAACTCTCTCCCTTGAGAGAGTCAGGTAACACATTTCACATAAATCTAAACACTCACTCGTATCTGTGCCCGTACTGACTTGATCGTTGGAGTACCTTGCAGGTACACCCCCTCCTCTCCATCATCAACAATGTGCAAGACTTTCGTGGCCCTCTCTCGTTCTGGTCCTCCCGACCATAACAAAAGTAATGATCTACACTCTTTTATCATTCTATACAAAATCATTTTTTCAAAAAATGTCAAATATTTTCTATATTTTTTTAAAAATTCTTTTTTGAAAGTCTTCCCCCTCCACTCCAAACTCACAAACATAACTTAAGGGTTTAATTAAATGATACATAGACGAGAAACTTAATTGAATCCTCACCCTATAAGCGAAAAAAAAACTATGAACATAATTTTATCACTTTTTTCATAATAACTAAAAAAATTAATTATATCTTAAAAATATATATTAATAGATCAAATCTAAAAAAATTATCATAGAAACTACTCCCTCTGTCCCACAATGAGTAACCTAGCCCATCATTTTACACAAATTAAAAAAAGTGGTCAAAAGTAAGAAAGACAATAATATTTTTAATGTAGTACCCTTATTATGTATTGGGAATAACGAACGTTTTATTAATTAGAAGTTAGAATTGGAAAAGTGTATTAAAAATTGAATGAGTCATTCATTTAAGAATGTCATTTTATTCCAAATAGATAACTCATTATAGGACAGAGGGAATATATATTTAATTTTACAACAAATTAATTTAACATTGGTAATGGTTGGATTTGGATCCTTTTGCGAAAATAAAATGCAATGAACAAGGTAGGAATTTATTGCGTGGAAAGTAAGCAAGTCTTATACGTTGCTTGCTTTAATCAAAAGATTATACTTTATGTCCCATGCAATTAATAATTACTATTTCAATTCAATAGGACTTGCATCATAATTTCTATTACATTTCTTTGAGCTTTCAATTCTAAACAGAAGCTACCTCCTCCTCCGTTCATATCTCCGATTACTGTTACGATCTTCATCATATTACCTCCGCAGTCCTCCTCAGGGAGAAGGCCTTTCCGATCATCTCAGCCTCCAATTTAGCTATCCTTGCTCGCATCTGTATGTTTGTAAATTCTATCATTGTGTTATTTTGTACTAGTTATTTTTTTGGTTGCCAATAATTTTCTGAAATTTACTCTCACAGGTTCTTTTTCATTGGAAGATTCTAATCTCAGTTTGTTTATTCACAACACACTTACTGGTAATATATTTCTCTCTTTGTGAATATATTTCTTTTTGTACTTATTTAGATCTACAATCAAATCTGAATATAAATTAATTGATTTTTATTGCTTTATTTTTGGTTTCTTTAGACACGTTTTGCATTATTTTTAATTTCAAAAGTCTTACTCAAATTTTCACATTCACTCTTAACTTATCTTTTATTGAGAATATCAGTTTGTTTATTCTCACACACACTTGAGAGAGAAATTAATAAGATGAAGGTTTTTTAATTTATATTTTTATATATAAAATTCACAATAAATTTTAACAAATTACACAAATAACTTATAAACATTTTTAAATTTAAGGATCAAAACTGTTTAATTTAAAACAGAGGATCAATTTTTTTAATTATATATAATAGGAGGATTAAAATTGTAATTAAATTTTTATATTATTGTGCATATATCTCTAAACCATAAGAGCTCTAACGGGAGGGATACTAAAATTTCAAGGAAAGATTTTCCAAAAGATACAGGGCTTAGGTTTGTCTAAAAGCTTATAGACCTGCTTCATAGTGAGAAACCCATTATAAGTAGTAATCCAAATCTTCTCATCCTCCTTGTCCATAATAGGAACATTGAAACACCGAAGAAGAGCTTGAAGAGAAGGGAATAGAGCTTTGATATTATTCGGATTATTATACTGTTGTTTGTAATTTTGTCACCGAATAAATTATCAGATCGAGTCGCAGACTAGGTCGCTCTCTTTAAGACGTTTTGTGATACTGTCCATAATAATATATTGTACGCAAGGTTATAAAAGTGACGAAGGAAAAGCTCAAGACAAACTTTTTAGTGTTTTTTAGAATGAAACAATTGATTTCCATATATAATAAAGTAAAGTAGTCAAAATTTTAAATTTAAGCAATGTGAGACTTATGAGTTTTTTCAACTAACACACAATATGAAATATGAATTGTACCCAAACCAAATCATAATATCATATAAAAAAGATAAAACTTTCACTTTTTTTCTTAATTTTTTAGGATAACAAATTCTATCGGTTATTTAAGAAACTAAATTCTATCGGTTTTTTTCTTAGTTTCTATTGGTTTTATCTATAAACTTTTATAAAATGTTCATATATGATGAATTACCATATTTCACAAATAATACGATTTTTAAAAAAATATAAACATCATTAATTTTTACTGCAAAAATATATTATAAAAAATACCAAAATTGTTTATATTTGAAGAGGATTAATGTTGTAAATTGGCTAAAATAGGGAATCAAAATGTAATTAATCCAATTAAAAAAGACCACTAAAGAATAAAAATCAAATATTTATTTAGGTTTTTATATTTTGTTTAATAATTATCATATTTTAGATAATTTCATTTTTTTTATAAATGTTTGAAATTTAAATTCAAATTAGTAGAATAATTATTAAATATTTTTTATTTAAATTTATTAATGTGTTTCCTTTTCAACTATATACTCAAATGCAATTTTAGATGCTCTAATTTTTAAAATTATTAAATATAAAATTTTCCTGATTATTTATTAAGCTTTTTACTAGTTTTTTAACAAAACATTTTACTTATTTTATAACAACATCAATATATTTTAATTATTCGTTAAATAATTATCATTTCATACAACAATATGTTACTATCTTACATCTTGCACGACCTCCAAAGTCAAGGTGTCTGACCTTTTTTTTAATTATTTCTTTTGACCTTTCACATTTTAAGAGAAAATTAAGTTTTAAAATCTTGTAGATTTTTTTAAGGATTTGATGAAAATACACCGACAGTACTGTAAAGCAGTTTTACATCGTGTAAAATTTAAATTGTTAAATTTTATAAAAATTTGACATTTTCTTTAAATTAAATATAAAATATTTATTTTTAAGGGTTGTGATGCACCGACCATATAAAATATTTTACATTGTCAGTGCACTACCATTAAACTTTTATTTTAAATATAATTTAAATTTGGATTCTGGTTCGTCTTTAACTAATTTAAGTTTCTTTAGGCTATGTATGGGAGTTTGGGGGGGGGGGGGGGGGGGGGGGGGGGGGGGGGGAAAGGCTTCCAAAAATGAAATTTTAAAAAAATATTGGAAAATATTTGACATTTGATAAAAAAAGTCATCATCATTACTAAATTTTTAATTTTCAAAATACTATAACAACCTAGAAGATATTTGGAAATTTTATGTAAGCCCTTCAAAACCCTTCAAAACCCTTCAAAACCCTACTTCAATACAATTTTTTAGTTCCTCCATTTTATGGGGTTTTTGGTGTTATGAATAAACTCAAACCCTTCAAAACCCTCCTACCCAAAATCTTTTTATCCTTTTCACCCAATTCTTCCTATTTTTCAAAGCCCTCCCCTCCCTTTCCCTCCAAACTCCCAAACATAGCCTTAGTGTATATTTGAGATACAATGAAACAAGAGTACATATCACATTAGCAAAAATCTTAGATGTAATAAATTGTCATGATTAAATAATTTTAATATTGTACTTTTTTATTTCAAAAAAAAATATTGATTTTTAAAAATAGAATAACGATGAAGAAATATAAAAGTCACAAATGACTTTGTTGTTTGCAATGAAGATAGTTTTCATATATACTCCCTTCGTTCCTTTTTAAGTGTCGTTTTAGAAGAATTTTTTTGTTCCTATTTAAGTGTCGTTTTATAATTTAATGCTATAATTTGTCATTAACCTTATTTTCTCGATAACTCCACCTCAAATTTTTCAATTAGTTTTTGGAAAAAGAGAGTATATGATTGAATTTAGTTGGAAAGAGAAAAATAAATAAGGGTATAATAGAAAAAGCAACTCTAATAATCCACTATCTTGGTTGAAGAGCTTTTTGCTAAAATGACACTTAAAAAGGAACGGAGGGAGTAGTTCTTATCATAGCAGCATAATCTGCCATTAATGAAACAATTCATCATTTTTAATATATGTTTAGAACTTTACACTTTATGTAATATGTATGTTTTAAGTGTTTGACATTGATATTCAACAGTGTGTATAAGCTAACATATTACCAACTTACAGGTAGTCATGGCAGGACTGATGGTTGCTGGAGCATTTCTTACACCTGTCATTCAAGTTATTGTTGAAAGTGTTGCCTCAGGAGATTACAAAGACCTCTTCATTAAACGGTTGGTGAATAAACTTAAAATTAAATTGAATTCAATCCAGAAAGTGTTGGATGATGCAGAGACAAAGCAGTACCATGACGAAAGGGTGAGGTTTTGGCTTGATAATCTAAAGCATGTGGTATATGAAGTAGAACAACTGTTGGACGAGATTGCTACAAGTGTACAACGGAAGTCAAAGGTTCATCGCTTTCGTTTAGTTGGCCGTTTTAAATCTAAGATCAAGGTTTATTTCTTTCTTTTAGCTGGTCGATTTAAATCTAGGATCAATGATTTGCTAGACAAGCTAAACGTTCTTTTAGACGAAAAAGATTTTCTGGATTTGAAAGTAGGAATAATTGCTCATAATGAACTTTCAGAAAGAGTGCCAACCACGTCTTTGGTGGATGAATCTAGCAAATATGGTAGACAGGGTGAAAAAGAGGAAATTATCAGTTTCTTACTTTTAGAAAATGGTAGTAGTAGCAGCAACCAAGCATCAATAATCAGCATAGTTGGTCTTGGTGGGATGGGTAAGACCACCCTTGCTCAGCTTGTCTACAAAGACACCAGGGTGCAAAAGAACTTTGATCTTAAAGCTTGGGTCTATGTTTCAGAATCATTTGATGTTATTAGACTCACTAAAGCAATTCTCGAGTCATTTGGTTCTTCACCAAACACTGAAAATCTAAATTCACTCCAATGCCAATTGCAGCAGAAGATAACAGGAAAGAAGTGTTTGCTAGTTCTAGATGATATATGGAAAGTATATTGGGAAAGTTGTGAGAAGTTACTAAGTTTCTTTAATGAAGGATCTTCTGGAAGTAAGATTATTGTGACAACACGAAATAAGGAGAATGCATTCGCCATGGAATCTAAGTTATTTGAATTAGATAAATTGAAGGAGGGTGATTCTTGGAGTTTATTTGAACGACATGCTTTTCCCAACAAAAAAGCGAGTGAGTATCCAGAATTTGAACCAATTGGAAAGAGGATTGTTGGCAAGTGTGGAGGGTTGCCATTAGCCGTGATAACTATGGGGAAACTCTTGAGAGCAAAATTCTCTCAAAGTAAATGGATCGAAATATCGGAGAATGATATGTGGGGTTTATCAGAGAAAGACACTAGCATAAATCCAGTATTGAGACTGGGTTACCATAATCTTCCTTCCAATTTGAAGCCATGTTTTGCTTACTGTTCCATATTTCCTAAGGGTTATTATTTTGACAAGAATAAGTTAATCAAAATGTGGATGGCAAATGGTTTCCTGAATTCCTACAAAAGTGACAAAAGTAAAGAAGAGTTGGGTAGTGAATTATTCAATGATCTTGAGTCAGTTTCATTTTTTCAAAGATCACTAGATTTTGATGATTATTTTATCATGCATGATCTTGTAAATGACTTGGCAAAATCAGTGTCTCATAAGTTTTGCTTACAAGTGGAGGATGATAAGTTGCAGGATATAATTGAAACAACACGCCACATTGGGTGCTTTCTTGAGTTGGAAGATTTTGATGAAATTTTAAAGCACATTTATAGAGCTAAGGGAGTACACAGCTTGTTTGCAGAACGACCACCAGGAAGTGGCAAATGCTTCAGGATAAGCAACAGTATGCAATGTGATTTATTTTCAAAGCTAAAATATTTGCGGATGTTGTCATTTCGTGGGTATAGTGATCCACACAGTGAGTTAGAACTAGCAAATGAGATTGGCAATCTAAAGCTTTTGCGTTATCTAGACTTGTCTTGGACAACAATTAAAAGGTTGCCCAATTCTATCAGTAAGCTTTACAATTTAGAGACACTGATATTGGAATGTTGTTATTGTTTGACTGAATTTCCTTTAGATCTTTCCAAACTTGACCGTTTACGCCATCTTAATCTGAATGGAACTGCAATAAAAAAGATGCCAAAGAACATAAGTAAACTAAACCATTTACAAACTTTGGCTTACTTTGTTGTGGGAGAGCCGAGTGGTTCTGATATTGAGGAGTTAGAAAGTCTCAATCTTCTTCAAGGAGAACTTTGTCTTTCAGGATTGAACAATGTCACTGATCCAACACATGCCGTAAAGACCCGTTTGCAAGATAAAAAGTTTTTAGAAGAAATACATATGATATTTGATGGTTCAGTAGTGGAAAGCAATGTGTCTGTCTTGGATGCCCTTAAACCAAATAAAAATCTGAAGAGGCTCACCATTAACAACTACAATGGCAATATGTTTCCAATTTGGCTAAGGGGTTGTGATTTACCCAACTTAATATCTCTTAAACTTAAGTACTGTCATGGAATAAAGATCTTTGGAAATAACTCAACAAATGTTCCGTTCAAGTTCCTTGAAGTTTTGGAATTTGACTGGATGTCGGAATGGGAGGAATGGTTATGTATTGAAGGGTTTCCCCGGCTTAAAGAGCTTTATATAGAAAATTGTCCCAAATTGAAAAGGGCATCACTGCCTCAACAACTTCCTTCATTACAGAAGTTGGTGATCAGATGGTGTGAAATGTTGGACGTATCAATTCCCAATTGTGATAATATCAAAGAGTTAGATATATCGAGATGTGATCGAGTTTTGATAAATAAGTTGTCATCCAGCTTGAAAAGGTTTGTCCTTTGTAAAAATCAGTATGTTGAGTTCTGCATGGAACATTTAATCAATAGTCCCAGTCTGGAAATGTTGAAGTTGGATTTCAAGGACTTTGTAAAATGTCCCTCATTGGATTTGTGTTGTTATAATTCTCTTTATAGTCTTTCAATAAAAGGATGGCAGTCCTCCTTGCCTTTTTCAGTACACTTGTTCCCCGGTCTTAATTCTCTTAGTTTGTCAAATTGTCCAAGGCTGGGGTCTTTTCCTATGGGAGGTTTGCCTTCCAACTTGGGGTACCTTAAAATACACAATTGCCCAAAATTAATTGCTTCTAGAGAGGAGTGGGGTTTATTCCAACTCAATTCTCTGACTATTTTCAGTGTTAAGGATGATTTTGAAATCGTGGAATCCTTCCCAGAGGAGGATCTACTACCCCAATCTCTCATGTATCTTTGGATGTCAAAATGTTCAAAGCTAAGAATAATAAACTGCAAGGGTTTTCTCCACCTCAAATCTCTCAGACAAATATATATTAAAAACTGCCCTGGTCTTGAGCTCTTGCCAGAGGAGAGTCTACCAAATTCTCTTAAAGAGTTGATGATTGAAGAATGTCCGTTACTTACGGAGAAGTACAAAAAGGAGGGAGGAGAGAGATGGCATACAATTAGTCACATCCCTGAAGTGATGATTGACGGTTATGTGCAGCAAATGATTGTCTGAATTGATTGGTGGAAAAGACATGTTTGCCAGAGGCAAGTACAACTCATGAGTTCATTTTTTTCTTCATAATTTTGTTTGGCACAATAATAACACTCTGTATGTATTTGATGTTGATCAGTGGCAAGTCCATATGATCCGATCCCTTTGTAGTATGGGAAGTGCCCCTCAAAGATCTTGCAGACCAAGACATACCATTGCCATCAAAATGAAGCACATCCACTTTCCTAATCTTTTCATCAATTCAAAAGTATGAGTAATTAAATCAAACTATGGATTTCAATTATTTTCTATTATTGTGTGGTTCATAAGAGTCTGTATTTATTCTCAAAAAATAAGACTTTGTATTCCTATTGTTAATTGTCCAGTTTCCTTTTTCTGTAGTGTGTCTTGTGTCTGTCTACATAACATTAAGACTTGAGAAAATAAATGTGAATGGCTACATTGATTTTCTTATTATTCTACTGATGATCATCACAAATTGTTTGTCTACCATGAATTAATCAAATTCTTTCTCTCTCTATTCACATAGCCTCAAACAGAAATAGTGTCTTCCTGAAAGATATATAATCATCATCATCATAAGTTTGGCATAGCATGCAACTTATACAATCTCTAATTTCAGTGTTGCATAAGCAGAAATGATTCAAAACCATTTCATGGCATTCTTCATTTTCAATTTAAATGATTCTATATATTTACATACTTGTCATTTACTCATTGTCCTTGCTACATTTGTATCCAATGCTAGTAGAAAAGTTTTACCGCACCAGACACGGTTATCGGATAGAATCATTTACCATACAGTATCAGTAGTTTTATAAAAGTTATTTTCATGTGATAGCATTCTGGCTACAATAATTTTCTCATTTTTTCATTGACATAAATTGTGCAAATCCTATTTATATTTACAGGAATACTTTACGTTTTGCGAGTTTAAACTATAACAACATTCTGCTACATCTGATATGTCTGATATAATTGTATAAAAAGGTTTAAATTGAAGAGATCCTTTACAATAAATTTCATTGACTCATTATTACTTAAGGATTAATATAATTATTGTGACTAATGATTATGAGATCTCACATTTTTAATCCTATTGAGTAATAGAAGGTTGACTTATAAATACAGTTTACTATAAAAAATGCAGCTGGATGGTATAATAATCAAACCAATCGAAACGTCTTTAGACTCAAAGAAATATTTCTGAGTAAAGTTGTCTTCAAAAGACAATGATATTTTTGAGGAATTTAGAGCTAAGAAAGTGATCATTCTTTGCATAACTATGTACTTTCTCTCAAGTTCTGAGAGACTAGTTTGCTTGTGGTTTATGTGAGCATTCATAAAGGGACACAATAAATAGAAGTATTTATGAATGAGGATGTCTTCTGAAGACACTTATGTAGTCCCTTGTAATTTGAATAGGTGCTGCCAAAAAGCACTAGTAAAGACCTTATCTCTGTCCTACACGATTAATCTTGGTATGCCGTTTAGTTTCACGATGTTGTTCATGAATGTTTCAGCTACATTTTTGCTATTATAACAAGCTTTCAATGGCAAAAATTGTGCATGCTTTGTTACTCTATCCGCGACAACCATGATGACCGATAAACCGCAAGAATTTGGTAATCCTGTAATAAAATCCATAGCCACATCTTCCCAAACTAGTTGAGGGATAGGCAAAGGTTGTAGTAACCCTGCAGGTAATGTGTTACTAGTTTTCGCTTGTTGACAAATCAGACATTTCAGCACAAATGCCTTGACATCCTCTTGCATCTTAGGCCATCTAGCTAATTTTCTTGTGGTGCCAGCATGACCACATGTAGGAGAACTGTGAAATTTACTAAGTAACTTTTGCACTATCTCTTCTTCTGATGGTATTGCTAATCTATTCTTCCAATAAAGCAATCCTTCCCTGACAGTGTATTGAGTTGGTTCAGTGGCTTGTGTGTATGTATCAATTAATTGCTTGTAATGCGGATCAACAACTAATTTAGCAGTTAATTCTTCTAGAAACAAGGAGTGCAGCTCAGACCATGCAAACATAAAAATTCGTGATATGCATCCGCAAGTAATGATTTGGAGATTTCATCTCACTTTCCAAATCCAACTAAGTAATAACGTTGTCACATTTAAAGGCATCTTTCTAATAAAATTGTTTTAATAGTTCTCATTGGAATCATGAAATTTATTTTACTTTGAAAAATATAGCTGGATGGTATGATAGTATGTGTTTACATTCATGCTGCTATAACCACATTTTCACATTACAATGATTCAACAAGATTTGTTCCAGGTTACCCTTTAAAGAAAGATAGTTATTTTCTACAACATATTTGAAATGTAACTTTTGGTTAAAAGTTAAATTATGAAAATTTTGGAGATAGCCATGTGTCACTATTCTATCTTTCTTTGTAGTCAAGTTTTATGTACAAAATGTCACAAGAAAGACTAGTTTGTGAGTGATTTATGTATATATCTAACCATGGTTTTCTTTACATTTTTTTACCAAATTCGTCGTTCTCCGTAATCGTTAGTCATTCTCGTCCCCAGACGCCCATGTTTGCATGTTATATACTTACCAACACTCACGGGAGACAACTCCGACTATGAATTCGTCACATTTATCAAAGTTCAAACTTATTTTGTTTGACAAGCAACTATAACATCTTGATTGGTGCCATCAAGCTCTGGTTTCAAGGTCAATAACAAGAAGACTATTTAACCAAACAATCCTGTCTTAGTTTTTTTAGTGCCACTTTAATTAATTATAATAGCATATAAGTTAGTTAAAAACAAAAAGAAAGTGAACCCACTTACTCAATTAAATTATTTAAATTTTATAATTATGTAAATATTTTTTTATTATTTTATGAGTTAAATATACAAAAATCATGTAATATTAGCGAGATTCGGTTTACGCCCTTTAAAAAAAATGAATTCTTCCGTGTAATGTTAAGATTTCAGGTCTTTAGCATCTAAGTTGATCAAATGGCATGAAATCTTCAATTTTACTTACGTGACATGTCCATGTTGATTTTCTTATAATTTTTTTTTTTTTTAAAGTTCACTATTTTACTAATTATTTTTTATCATGAGGGATAAATCAAAATTCACTAAAATTGCAGGGGATAAAATACATTCTTTTGTTTTAATAATTTTTACTATTTTTTTTATCACGTGAATTTTACTAATTCCCTAACATTGTAGGGATACAATATTTTGTTTTTAATTTTGAATATTAAAACAATTATAAAAAAAGTATGTCCGTGAGAGAATAATCATTCTTTGCTTACTATGAAAGTAATCTTAACCTTAGATTTAATTGAATACTGTTTGGATTGAAATCATTCCACTTTTGATAATTTATCCATGAGAGAGGTATATGCCTTCAAATATATGAAACCCAAACAACTTTTCACTGGCTCCACCACTAGTTTCATAATTTAATAACTTTCTACGAAGACAATATTTGACATAATGATTTTTTGACAAATCGTAACAGATAAACCCTTTAGCATCATGTGTGTAAGTATATTATGTATCAAGCATTTGTTTGCATTAAGTTCAAAAGATTAATTATTATGTAGATGCAATGAAGTCGTAAAACTATTACCAATAGAAAGTCATCAATATCAGTTTCATTCTCATGATCAATCATCCTAGTATAGCATCCTCTAAGCTTGTATTTTATAGTAAAGAAAAAATATATCTGTTAAGGTATTGATCCAAGTTAACTAATTTCATGAAATGAACAAACTAACCAAAATAATAGAGTGCTCTTGTTGCTATTGCTTGTGGAAATCCCATAACCTAAAGGTCTTCAAGAAATTTTTCATTCACTTTTGAAATAATCACTTTTTGTAAAAAATAAAATGATAGAAACTACAATAAATATGCAAAAAATACAGAAAATAAAATTATATGACACTAGTGTTATTAGTATTACATGTTATATTACAAGTACTTGAAGAAACATACAACCAAATTCTGAATTTTTCTAAACTGTTCTTCTGTCTTCAACATTCTCATTCTGATTCTTTTCCTTTTGGTTTGCTTGTTTTCCAAAAAAAATAAATAAGCAATGATCATAAAAAAGCAAAAATTAAATAGAACAGTGAAACGAATAATGTTTTCTGAAGTGTAGAGAAACAAGATTGTTGTCATAGGTTTTAGTAGAAAGACATGGCATTGTTGTCGGGGAAGAAGAGAAACAAAGAGATAACACTGTTAATGTCAAGTCCTTCAGTTCCAAACTCGGAAATTTTTTAACTTGTTAAACCTGATGATAAAAAACCAGCAGTAATCACCAAGCTTCCACACATCAACAAAATCGAAAAATATTTTAAGACAAATAAACAAAAGAATTAGTTCAGTCATTCCATTGAGAACTTGGCATGCAAGTACGAAACAGCAAATACGTTAAGAAATTTGGCACTGATTGTCAAACTAGAACTGAACAACAATCACACAACAACAATCAAAGAAGAGAGACGAAGAAGATTGTAACCGAAATCAAATTGAATTCTCATCGGAAGTTAGAAAACGAGTCATTCTCTCAATCGAGAGTTGAATATACAATCTGCTCCACCAAAAATCTGCGTTATGAATAAGTAATTTTATCAGCAGAATCGCATTAAAAAAATACTTTGTTGCCGGACAGAGCATGTGCAGCTGTCCTAGCTGGCCGGACGCTGGCTCCGCCATTGCTCTCCATCAAGTAATTTCTCTCTTTCATTCCGAGATCTTATTATCATCTTTTAGTAGTATATTTTTTATTTTTTATTGTTTCTAATTTTATAAATCTTACTCTAATTTTTATATTAATTTCAAGTTTACTAAGTCACTGGCCAGAGACTTAGTAAAGACTACCTCAAGAGGTAAGAAATTGAAACTCCTTGAATAATGGTTCCGACAACAATAGCAATTCAATCTAAAGTTAACAAATCTTAACCTAAGATTCAATTGGTAACAACAACTCGTTGATTTCGAGGTTTGTGCCACATTATGTGACAATGTTGACTATTACATATTGAGGGTTGAGTTTTTCAAACTCTTAATAAAGTTTATATCGAGAATATATATCTCAATAAATAGATACAAATTGAAATTCACCTATATGAATTTCAAGATGGTGTCATCTCAAAGTGAGAGTTGGAGTTTCTCTTGTGAAAAGTTCACGAAAAACGAAAAAAAAACACATGAACATAAATAATGCTTGGCGAGAGATGTAGGAGAAAAACTATTAAAGAGTGTGTGTATGATAGCGTTACTCTAATCACATGGGATAACGGTTCAAAGCATAGCTACCTAACGTTTCGATTAGACTTTGTATTGTCATTACTAAAGTTAAGTTCAAATCGAAAGATACTTAACTTTATTAACATTCTTTGTTTCCTTTTTTTTGGAATTGATATTGCCATAATTAAAACAAGTGAGAATTGTTGTAATTAATAATAATTAATCGTCATATGTGTGTTTCAAAATGAAAAGAAAATATGCAACTGAAGATTGTTTTTTGAAATCACAAATAAGAAACATGTGAGATATTGGATCGAACTCTAGTATGGCGAAAGGGTAACTTCTTGGTTCGACAGAGTTAAGCATGAAGTCGAAGGTTGTTCACATGCTTGTGTCGAAGATGCTAGGTTTGTTAGCATGTTAAATTAGGTTTTAGTGTTTAAACCCTAATTTGTTAAGTTAGCTTGTTTATTAAGTTGGCTTGTGTAATGGGCCTTGTGGAAAAAGCCCATTAGTTAGTATGTTAGGTTTTATTATAAATAGCATACTAGTCTCTCATCATTGCTAAGCTGCAAATCCTAATTTAGGGTAAGAGAGGTTATTTGTTATTCTTGTAAACTTGTAATCTTATTTTAAGAGAAAGTAAAAGAATAGCAGTTATAACCAATTCTTGTGTTCTTCTTATCTTCCCTAATTCCGATTATATTTTGTTCTAGACATCATTTTTCACAGCAAATTGGTGCGGTGAGCGTGGAGAAGATGTCTTCAACAAAGTATGAGATTGAAAAGTTCACCGGAGTGAATGATTTCGGTCTGTGGCGCTTGAAGATGAAAGCCCTACTGGTTCAGCAGGGTTGTTTGGAAGCGTTGAAGGGAGAGGCAGCCATGAATGCAGAATTGCCGGCAGCGGAGAAGACAAATATGATCGAGAAAGCACACAGCGCAATTTTGTTGAGCCTTGGTGATAAGGTTCTCCGGCAGGTATCAAAGGAGACGACGGCATCAGGGTTATGGGTGAAACTTGAAAGTTTGTATATGACCAAATCGCTGGTAAATCGACTCTACCTGAAGCAAGCTTTGTATTCATTCAAGATGATTGAAGACAAAGTATTGGCTGAGCAGTTGGATATGTTCAACAAGCTGATTCTTGATCTTGAAAATATTGATGTGAAGATAGATGATGAAGATCAAGCGTTGTTACTATTGTGTTCTTTGCCTCGATCACATGCTCACTTCAAAGAAACTCTCTTGTATGGAAGGGAGTCCTTGACATTTGAAGAAGTTCAATCAGCCTTGTACTCTAAGGACTTGAATGAACGAAAGGAGCATAAACCTTCGACTGTTGGCGAAGGTTTGGCCTTTAAAGGAAAACTCTTACGAAAGGATGGTAAGTTCGACAAGAAGAAAGGCAAAAGCCATTCGAAGTCTTACAGTGGCGAAGCATCTGGCATTCGATGCTACCATTGTAAGAAGGAGGGTCACACAAGAAAGGTGTGCCCTGAACGCCTGAAATATCATGGAGGTAAGGATAATGGCAACGCTGCCATTGTTCAAGATGATTTCGAATCATCTGATTTTCTTGTGGTTCCAATCAGTGACTCTAAGAAGGAGTGGATTATGGATTCAGGTTGCACTTGGCACATGACTCCAAACAAAGACTTGTTCGAGGAATTATGTGATCAAGATGGTGGATCAGTATTGCTGGGAAACAACAAGGCTTGCAAGATTGCAGGTGTTGGATCTGTGAGATTCAAACTCCATGATGAGTCAATAAGGTTGTTGACTGAAGTCAGGTATGTTCCTGATTTGAAGAGAAATATGCTTTCTCTTGGTGAATTCGACAAGAAAGGATATGTTTTCCAAGGAGAGAAAAGTAACCTAAGAGTCATGAAGGGTTCGAAGGAAGTCTTGAGAGGCGTGAAGAAACAAGGCTTGTATACCCTTGAGGCTGAAGTTGTAAGTGGTCCGACAAATGTTGCATCCACGAAACCTTTGTCGAAAACAGAAATCTGGCACATGAGATTGGGCCATGTCAGTGAAAGGGGTCTGGTCGAATTAGGGAAACAAAATCTGCTTGGTGGAGACAAAGTCGAAAAGCTGAAGTTTTGTGAACCCTGTGTACTTGGAAAATCTTGCAGAGTGAAGTTCAACAAAGGCAAATCAAGAACACATGGATCCCTTGATTACATCCATTCTGATCTTTGGGGGCCTGCAAGGTGTCCATCACATTCAGGAGCAAGGTATTTTCTATCCATAGTAGATGATTATTACAGAAAATTATGGGTATTCATCCAGAAGACTAAGGATGAAAATTTTGAGAATTTCAAAAGTTGGAAGACTCTTGTTGAAAATCAGACTGGCAGAAAGGTCAAGAGGTTGAGAACCGACAATGGCCTTGAATTTTGCAATGAGGCATTCGACAGTTTTTGTGCTTCCTCTGGTATTGCAAGGCATAGAACTACTGCAGGTACTCCACAGCAAAATGGTTTGGCTGAAAGGTTTAATCGAACTATTTTGGAGAGAGTCAGATGCATGTTGACTAGTGCGGGGTTAACGAAGGTGTTCTGGGCTGAGGCTGTTTCGACAGCAACATATCTGACAAACAGATGTCCTTCGACAGCGTTAGATATGAAGACACCTGAAGAAGTTTGGTCGGGACATCCACCAGATCTCGACAAACTGAGAGTATTTGGCTGCGTAGCCTATGCTCACATTAGGCAAGACAAGGTCGAACCTAGAGCTCTGAAATGCATGTTCATGGGATACCTAGAAGGAGTCAAAGCTTATGGGCTATGGTTCCTAGAGCCAGGTCACGGGAGGTGTATCACCAGTCGAGATGTTGTTTTCAATGAAGTTGAAATGGCTTTTAAGAAAACTGATGATGTTGGTCGAAGTACAGAAACATCTGACGAAGAGCTGGAACAGGTAGAGATTCCTGTTGAGGTGGAGCATGTTGATGCTGAATTGCATGTCCCTGATGAAGTCGAAGAAGAAGCAGAAGATGCTGAGGAAGTTGTGGAAACTGACGATGACTACCTATTGTCGAGAGATAGGTCGAGAAGAGTCATCAAACCACCTCAGAGACTTGGGTATGCAGATCTTATAGCTTATGCATTAATCTCTGCCAGTGAGGTTCTTGATGATGAACCTAGAGATTATAAGGAAGTTATGAGGAGTCAAAATAAGACTGAATGGCTGAAGGCCATGGATGATGAGATGAAATCTCTTCATGATAATCAAACTTGGGAACTAATCAAGAAACCTGATGGGGCAAGGTTAGTCGGCTGTAAATGAATTTTCAAAGTTAAGGAAGAAATTGAAGGAGTGACGTCGAAAAGATACAAGGCAAGGCTGGTCGCAAGGGGTTTCACTCAGAAAGAAGGTGTCGACTTCAATGATGTGTTCTCTCCTGTTGTGAAGCATAGGTCCATTCAAATGTTGCTTGCCATGGTGGCACAGTTCGACCTTGAACTGGAACAAATGGATGTGAAGACTGTGTTCTTGTATGGTGATTTAGATGAAACGATCCTGATGAGGCAACCTGAAGGGTATGTCGAAAAGGGAAAGGAAGATTATGTGTGCAAGCTAAAAAGATCTTTATATGGGCTGAAACAATCTCCTCGATAGTGGAATAGGAGATTCGACAAGTTCATAGCACACATAAGTTTCATTAGAAGTCAGTTCAACCACTGTGTTTACTTCAGATTTCGACCTGGTAATTCATTTTTTATTTTGTTGCTTTATGTTGATGATATTCTCATAGCAAGCAACAGTGTCGAAGATGTGATGAGGGTGAAGGCTGAACTCAATAAGGAGTTCGATATGAAGGATCTGGGAGCTGCTTCCAGGATTCTTGGAATTGACATTCGAAGAGATAGAAAGAAGTCGAAGTTATGCCTATCTCAAGAGGCATATCTACGGAAGATTCTTGAAAAGTTTGGTATGTCGAATTCGAAGCCAGTTGTGACTCCAACAAACCCTCAATTCAGGCTGAGTATTGATCAGTGTCCCAGTACTGATGTGGAAAGAGTCTATATGAATAGCATCCCATATGCTAATATAGTTGGTTCTTTGATGTATGCTATGGTCTGTACTAGACCCGACATAGCATACGCAGTAAGTCTTGTAAGCAGGTACATGGCGAATCCTGGAAAGGGTCACTAGCAAGCATTGAAGTGGATTTTAAGGTACATAAATGGGTCTCTGAAAAGAGTCCTAATTTATGGTGGAGCCTTGTGTGAAGATGGTAAAGCAGCAATTGGAGGATATGTCGACTCTGATTATGCAGGTTGTATGGATTCCAGAAAATCTATTTCTGGATATGTTTTCACTATGTTTGGCACAACAATTAGTTGGAAAGCAACACTTCAAAAGGTTGTTGCTTTATCAACCACTAAAGCGGAGTATATTGCATTAACTGAAGCTGTGAAAGAAGCATTGTGGCTTGAAGGTTTTGCGAAGGAGCTGAAACTTCAAGGTCGAGGTATCACTGTTAAATGTGATAGTCAAAGTGCAATACACCTGTCGAAGAATTCAGCCTATCATGAGCGAACTAAGCACATTGATGTGAGGCTGCATTTCGTCAGAGGAGTAATCGAGCGTGGAGAAGTCCAAGTGCTGAAGGTTTCGACTGAAGACAATGCTGCTGATATGATCACCAAGACATTACCGAGTTGCAAGTTTTTCCACTGTATGCAGTTGCTAAAGCTGCATGAAGAAAGCTAGTTTGTTCCCTTGATGTTGTAGAATTAGATCCAAGGTGGAGATTTGTGAGATATTGGATCGAACTCTAGTATGGCGAAAGGGTAACTTCTTGGTTCGACAGAGTTAAGCATGAAGTCGAAGGTTGTTCACATGCTTGTGTCGAAGATGCTAGGGTTGTTAGTATGTTAAATTAGGTTTTATTGTTTAAACCCTAATTTGTTAAGTTAGCTTGTTTATTAAGTTGGCTTGTGTAATGGGCCTTGTGGAAAAAGCCCATTAGTTAGTATGTTAGGTTTTATTATAAATAGCATACTAGTCTCTCATCATTGCTAAGCTGCAAATCCTAATTTAGGGTGAGAGAGGTTATTTGTTATTCTTGTAAACTTGTAATCTTATTTTAAGAGAAAGTAAAAGAATAGCAGTTATAACCAATTCTTGTGTTCTTCTTATCTTCCCTAATTCCGATTATATTTTGTTCTAGACATCGTTTTTCACAGCAAAACACTTGTGAAGTGTTGCAGTAGGCAGTTTGTATTTTGAACTCAGATATATGCAACGCTTCTGAAGTGTTGATGTAGGCGAAATATTATACCAGTTGGTAAAAAGTGTTGATGTAGGCGAAACAGTGCAACATTTGGTAAAAGTGTTGCTAAAAGTTTATGTTTTATCAAAGGTCACAACGTTATGAAACAACATCAATTTGGCCTATAAATTGAGCATTCGAAATTCATAAAAATATAAGAAAAAACATACACCGTCTTCACTGAAAATTACAGACACTCTTCGCGACATTCGAGTTTTCGTCAGTCTTGCGTAAACTCGATAAAAAGCTTAATTATCCTGGGTATTCCTGCGTAGCAACTCTAAGACAATTTGAGAGTGCCTGAAATAATATAATAAAGTGATTCACTCCCGATTCTAGCCTCAATCCATTCGATTTAATTTATTTTTCTAACACCTTCATCTCTCCCTATTCCTCTTAAGCCAACCTTTTGTTAAGAAAAATAAGTGTGAGTTGAAAGTCTTGAGAAATAAATTTGGAGAAGTCCCACTTTGATTAAAAAAATGGAGATTGAGTATTTTATAAGTGAGAGAATATTTTTCATTAGGGTTAATCGAGACATTTTTTATTGAGGTCTTTCTTTATGAAGAACACATATTGTAAGAAACACACCACATATTCAACTAAAATCTTAAGGTGACAAGTATGTGGGTTTTCTTATTCAGTCTCTAATTTTCTAATCAATGTAGAACTTTCTCACACTTGTTTCTCAATACCTTTTGTCTTCCATGTTGAATTGCAAATCATCATTAAAGTATGGCTCTGATGAAGGGCTAAAATCTTGCTGCCTGAATGAGACAAGCATTCTTATTGTACCAAAGTGGGATATCATTGGGTGAGAACACGACAAGGAAAAGTTGTTTAATAGATAAATTGAATATAAAAAAAGTTAGTAGAAAAAATTGTCACCCTTATAAAATTTAGTAGAGTTTATAATTTATAGATGCTTTCAATTATGCTAGTTGTTGGTGAAAGTGTGATAACGAAGTAACATGTGATCTTTAAGAGTACGTTTGACAAAATAATAAAATGAGCAAGCTAGGAACTTATTATAGGTTACTAGTGTATCGAAAAGTATGCAAGTCTTGAAACTATACTATACTAGTATGGCACATGCAATGCAATTAATTGGTTGTCGATAAAAGACAAAGTTTAATATTTATATACTCACTCCAATACAACTTGCATCTTGAATCATTTCTATCAACATTTCTTTGAGCTTTCTTCATAATTACTACTTTCTGTTGCCTCAACATATTTCATTCTATCTATCAATACTTTCACTTTTTCTGTTTCTCTCACTTCAACTTCACAATACTAAGTTTCTCCATCCAGTAATTTTTCTCTTTCATTCCGAGATCTTATTATCAACTTTCATCAAGTATTTTTTTTTTATTGTTTGAAATTTTCTAAATCTTACTCCAATTTTTATATTTCAGGTTTATTTTTCACGGGAGATTATAGTCTCAATTTGTTTTCTCACATATTTTACAGGTAATATCTTTCTCTTGAATTGGCCTGTCTTATGAAACTAGAGAAATCACTCATACTCTTTGTACTTTTGTTTTATTTCGAATTAAGATATTTATTTCTAAACATAGAATAGTGATGAAGAAAAATGAAAGTCATAAATAATTTTGTTGTTTGCAGTGAAGATAGTCTTCATAGTTGTTATCATGGCAAGATAATGTGCGTTCATTATCTAAAATGTATAGTTTAAGTGTTTGACATTAATATTTCAACAATGTATAGAAGATGCTTTTTGTTCCATTATGCTTTGCTTAGCAGAAGATAAAATTTTACCATCTTTCAGGTAGCCATGGCAGAGCTGATGGTTGTGGGAGCGTTTCTTACACCTGTCATCCAAGTCATTGTTGAGAGGGTTGCCTCAGGAGATTACAAAGACATCTTCAGCAAACGATTGGTGAATAAACTTGAAATCACATTGAATTCTATCAACAAAGTGTTGGATGATGCAGAGACAAAGCAGTACCAGAATCCAAATGTGAGGATATGGCTTGATCATATAAAACATGAGGTATATGAAGTAGATCAGTTGTTGGATGAGATTGCTACAAGTGCACAACGAAAGAGCAAGGTTAAACACTTCTTTTCATCTCTGACTAATCAGTTTGAATCTAGAATAAAAGACTTGCTAGATAAGCTAGAATATCTTTTGAAGCAAAATGATGTGTTGGGATTGAAAGAAGGAACATGTGCTCGTAATGAAGTTGAAGTCGGTCTGATATCTTCGAAAAGACTACCAACGACGTCTCTGGTGAATGAATCTCGCATATGTGGTAGACAAAGTGAAAAGGAGAAAATTATCAGTTTCTTACTTTTAGACAATGGTAGTAGTAGCAACCACGCACCAATAATCAGCATAGTTGGTCTTGGTGGGATGGGTAAAACCACCCTTGCTCAACTTGTCTACAATGAACAGGAGATTCAAAAGAGCTTTGAACTTAAAGCTTGGGTCTATGTTTCAACTTCATTTGATATTTTGCGGCTCACTAAAGAAATTCTCGAGCAATTTAATTCTGCACCAAATAGTGAAAGCTTGGAAATACTCCAACGTCGATTGGAAAAGACGGTAACAGACAAAAAATATTTGCTTGTTCTAGATGATATTTGGAACGCAAATGAGAAAAGTTGGGAGCAGTTACTAATTCCCTTTAACAAATGTTCTTCTGGAAGTAAGATTATTGTGACAACAAGAAGTAAAGATGATGCATTAGCCATGGATTCTGCCAAGTTACTTGAACTAGCAAAATTGGGGGAGAGTGATTGTTGGAGTTTATTTGTGACACATGCTTTTCACGGAAGAAACGCGAGTGAATATCCAGATCTTGAATCCATCGGAAGGCTGATTGTAGACAAGTGTGGAGGGTTGCCAATAGCAGTGAAAACAATGGGGAACCTCTTGAGAAAAAAATTCTCTAAAAGCGAATGGGAGAAAATATTGAAGACTGATATGCGGTGTTTATCAGAGAAAGACAGTGACATAAATCCAGTATTGAGACTGAGTTACCATAATCTTCCTTCAAATTCGAAGCGTTGTTTTGCATACTGTTCCATATTTCCCAAGGGTTATGAGTTTGACAAGAATGAGTTAATCAAAATGTGGATTGCAAATGGTTTGTTGAATTCCTACAAAAGTAACAAAAGTAAAGAAGAGTTGGGTAGTGAGTTATTTGATGATCTTGAGTCAATTTCATTTTTCCAAGTATCACTATATTTTGATGGTCGTTTTGTCATGCATGATCTTGTCAATGACTTGGCAAAATCAGAGTCTCGAGAGTTTTGCTTACAAGTGAAGGATGAAAATATGCAAGATATATCTAAAAGGACACGCCACATTTGGTGTTCTCGTGATTTGAGAGTTGGCGATGGGATACTAAAACACATTTATAGAGCTAAGGGATTACACAGCTTGTTGGTAGAATCTCGAGATGGTGGCGAAAGCTTCATGATAAGCAATAATGTGCAATGTGATATGTTTTCAAAACTAAAATATTTGCGGATGTTGTCGTTTTGTTGTTATGGTTTTCCATTTGAAAATATAGAACTTGCAGATGAGATAGGCAGTTTAAATCTTTTGCGTTATTTAGACCTGTCTTGCACAACAATTAAAAGGTTGCCCGACTCTATCTGTAAGCTTTATAACTTAGAGAGACTGGAATTGAAAAGTTGTGGTAATTTGACTGAATTTCCTTTAGATTTTTACAAACTTGACCGTTTACGCCATCTTAATCTGGAAGGAGCTGCAATAAAGAAGATGCCAAAGAACATAAGGAAACTAAACCGTCTACAAACGTTGACTAACTTTGTTGTGGGAGAGCTGAGTGGGTTTAATATTGGGGAGTTAGAAAGTCTCAATCTTCTTCAAGGAAAACTTTTTCTTTCAGGATTGAACAATGTCACGGATCCAACACATGCCATAAAGAGCCGTTTGCAAGATAAGAAGTTTTTAGAAGAAATACATATGATATTTGATGGTTTAGTAGTGGAAAGCCATGTGTCTGTATTGGATGCCCTTCAACCAAATAACAATCTAAAGAGGCTCACTATTCAGAACTACAATGGAAATATGTTTCCGAATTGGCTAACGGGTTATGATTTACCCAACTTAATATCTCTTAAACTGCAGAGCTGTAAAGGAATAAGGATATTTGGAAATAACGCAAAAGATGTTCCATTCAAGTTCCTTGAAGTTTTGGAATTTGACTCCTTGTCTGAATGGGAGGAATGGTTATGTATTGAAGGGTTTCCCCTGCTTAAAGAGCTTTACATAAGAGATTGTCCAAAATTGAAAGAAGGAACATATGCTCGTATTGAACTTTCAGAAAGAGTGCCAACGTCTTCTTTGGTGGATGAATCTAGCAAATGTGGTAGATATGGTGAAAAAGAGGAAATTATCAGTTTCTTACTTTTAGACAATAATAGTAGTAGTAGCAACCAGGTACCAGTAATCAGCATAGTTGGTCTTGGTGGGATGGGTAAGACCACCCTTGCTCAGCTTGTCTACAAAGACCCCAGGGTGCAACAGAACTTTGATCTTAAAGCTTGGGTCTATGTTTCAGAATCATTTGATGTTATTAGACTCACTAAAGCAATTCTCGAGTCATTTGGTTCTTCACCAAACACTGAAAACCTAGATCGACTCCAATGTCAACTGCAGGAAAAGATAGCAGGAAAGAATTGTTTGCTTGTTCTAGATGATATCTGGAAAGTAGACTGGGAAAGTTGTGAAAGGTTACTAAGTTTCTTTAACGAAGGATCTTCTGGAAGTAAGATTGTTGTAACAACACGAAATAAGAAGAATGCATCAGCCATGGAATCTAAGTTTTTTGAATTATTTCAATTGGGAGAGATTGATTCTTGGAGTTTATTTGAGAGGCATGCTTTTTCAAACAAAAAAGGGAGTGAATATCCAGATCTTGAACCAATTGGAAAGAGGATTGTACGCAAGTGTGGAGGGTTGCCATTAGCCGTGATAACAATGGGGAAACTCTTGAGAGCGAAATTCTCTCAAAGTGAATGGATTGAAATATTGGAGGATGATATGTGGGGTTTATCAGAGAAAGACACTGGCATAAATCCAGTATTGAGATTGGGTTACCATAACCTTCCTTCCAATTTGAAGCCTTGTTTTGCATACTGATCCATATTTCCCAAGGGTTATAAGTTTGACAAGAACAAGTTAATCAAACAGTGGATGGCAAATGGTTTGTTGAATTCCTACAAAAGTGACAAAAGTAAAGAAGAGTGGGGTAGTGAATTATTCAATGTTCTTGAGTCAATTTCATTTTTCCAAAGATCACTAGGTTTTGATGGTGGTTTTATCATGCATGATCTTGTCAATGACTTAGCAAAATCGGTGTCTCGAGAGTTTTGCTTACAAGTAGAGGATGATAAGAATGTAAATCACATTTCTAAATGGACACGCCACATTTGGTTCTCTTTTGATTCGGAAGATGCGGATAGAATATTAAAGCACACTTGTAGAAGTAAGGAATTACACAGCTTGTTGATAGAACCAAAAAGTTACAAATGGACCGAGATAAGCAACAATGTGCAATGTGATATATTTTCCAAACTAAAATATTTGCGGATGTTGTCATTTCTTGGTAGTAGGTCTTTACATACAAAGCTAGAGCTAGAGCTAGCAGATGAGATAGGCAATTTAAAGCTTTTGCGCTATCTAGACGTGTCTTGGACGAGTATTAATAGGTTGCCTGATTCTATTTGTAAGCTTTACAATTTAGAGACACTGATATTGGAAGGGTGTTCTAATTTGACTGAATTTCCTTTAGATTTTTGCAAACTTGACCATTTACGCCATCTTAATCTGGAAGGAACTGCAATAAGGAAGATGCCAAAGAACATAAGGAAACTAAACCATCTACAAACGTTGACTAATTTTTTTGTGGGAGAGTCGAGTGGGTCTGATATTGAGGACTTAGGAAGTCTCAATCTTCTTCAAGGAAAACTTTGTCTTTCAAGATTGAACAATGTCACGGATCCAACACATGCCGTAAAGAGCCGTTTGCAAGATAAGAAGTTTTTAGAAGAAATACATATGAAATTTGATATTTCAAGAATGGAAAGCAATGTGTCTGTCTTGGATGCCCTTCAACCAAATAACAATCTGAAGAGGCTCACTATCCAGAACTACAATGGCAATATGTTTCCAACTTGGATAAGGGGGTGTGATTTACCCAATTTAATATCTCTTAAACTGAAGAACTGTAATGGAATAAAGATCTTTGGCAATAACTCAACAAATGTTCCGTTCAAGTTCCTTGAAGTTTTGGAATTTAACGGGTTGTCTGAATGGGAAGAATGGTTATGTATCGAAGCGTTTCCACGGTTTAAAGAGCTTTCTATAACAAGTTGTCCCAAATTGAAAAGAGCATTCCCTCCACACCTTCCTTCATTACAGAAATTGGTGATTATATTAGCAGACTTACACACTAGCCCTACGTTGCATGAAGATAACATTTCCACCTTGCATGATGAGAATGAGTGCACACAGTAATAGCTTGGGTGTCACTGCATGTAATCATACTCTCCTACTTAGTTAGTTAGATTTATGGTTAGAGTATATAACCACTTTTGTAACTAACTCTCTATTCATTCGATTCAATGCAAAACTATCATTCTCTCTTACTCTTCTCTGATTCATCGCTCATTGCACACCTTCAATGGAGGTTTTGGTTTGCTAAGATGGTATCAGAGCAGGTAGAACCTGCTTTGTTTCCGCTGCGTACTTTTTCATCTTTCTTGCATTGAATCGGAGACGCCATTGTTGCGTTCTTTTTCTTGAAGCTTGTTTCTGTTCTCTTTGTGTTAGCTTCTTCGTTTCTTGTTTACTTTTGCTTTGATTTTCCTCTTGTTGTGTTATCATGACGAGGAATAACAATCCAGTTCCAGATCCATTGGATCCATACTATGTTCATCCTTCAGATAATTCATCAACGGTTTGCATTGCACCGCCATTGTCAGGTGATAACTATCATGCTTGGTCCATGAAGATGAGACGAGCTTTGGCTATGAAGAACAAATTTCAGTTTGTTGATGGCACTATCGAGATACCAGGTAAAGATGACCTCAATTATGTAGCATGGCAACGATGCAACAATCTTGTGCACACATGGATCATAAATTCCATAACGCCTTCAATTGCACAGAGTGTTGTATTCATTGATAATGTTGAGGACATGTGGAATGATCTTAAAGATCGTTTCATGAGAGGTGACAAGATACGAGTAGCACAATTGTATCAAGAGATTACAAACTTGAAGCAAGGAAGTAAGAAAATTTCAGATTATTTCACTGAATTGAGAAGCTTGTGGGAAGAGTTAGATCAATACAGACCCGTTCCAAGTTGCACTTGTCGTGTGACTTGTGCTTGTTTGGCTATGAGGAATAGCAGATCTTTCAGGGCAGAAGATAGAATTATCCAATTCTTAATTGGATTGAATGAAGAATTTCATGGAGTTGTCTCATAGGTATTGCTTATGGACCCTCTCCCTCCTATTAACAA
The DNA here is from genome assembly GCF_029867415.1 of Vicia villosa. Lineage (NCBI taxonomy): Eukaryota > Viridiplantae > Streptophyta > Magnoliopsida > Fabales > Fabaceae > Vicia > Vicia villosa. The sequence goes on along the minus strand of NC_081182.1, from coordinate 192,033,334 downwards.
AGTGTTTTCCATGGTACTGCAGCAAGAGAGAAAGATATGTGGAACAATCTTTTCCCCTCTTAATGCTACTGAAGATGGATCAGGAATGGTCAATGCTGTAGAGGGAAAACAAGGTGGAAGAGGCAGAGGATATAGCAATGCTGGTAGAGGAAGAGGTAATGGCAAAGTATGCACATATTGTGGCAAACCTGGTCACACAGTGGATAACTGCTACAAAAAGCATGGATATCCACCTAATCTTGGTCGTGGAAGTGCATCCTATGCTAATCAAGTTGGAGCTAGTTCTAATTAGAGTCAGGTGGACAAGGCTGAAGGCAAATCCACGGTTGGCACAACTAGTGACAATGGAAGCATGACACTAACAAAAGAACAATATCACAATTTGATGGTGTTGCTCGAAAAGAATTCAGGATCAGTCAATCTTGCCAAGGGAGGTAACTGTTATGTTGCTAGCTTTAATGCTAATCATAATCATAATGTTAACTGGATCCTAGATACAGGAGCTACACATCATATATGTCATAATCTGAATTGGTTCTTGAAGTATGATCATGTTCATCCCATTTTGGTTAATCTGCCTAATGGTAACTCCATATCTACTTCTATATGTGGAGATGTGAAAGTCTCTAATGAGCTGATTCTTAAAGGAGTGTTGTATTTGCCTCAGTTTGAGGTTAATCTAATTGCAGTTTCAAAATTATGCAAAGAGCAAGAATTCTCTTTAGTGTTTGAAACTGACAGATGTGTGATACAGGAAAGGAGACAATTGAAGAAGATTGGTTCAGCTAAGGAGATTGATGGACTGTATTACTTGGAAGGAACTTGTACTGCAAGCAAGCAAGGATTCATTTCAAGTGTTTTCACCTATAAGGAATTAGATAAAGCTTCTCCAGCCATTCTATGGCACTTAAGACTAGGGCATTTGTCTCATGATAGAATGCAATGCCTAAGTTCTATGTACAGCTATATTCCTAATAGTGTTCATAAGGCTTGTGATGTTTGTCAACAAGCTAGGCAAAAACGATTGTCTTTTCCTATTAGTGCAAATAATGCTTGTAATGTGTTTGATCTCATTCACATAGATGTATGGGGTCCATTCAATACAATTTCTATTCATGGTTTCAAATATTTTTTGACTATCTTGGATGACCATAGCAGACATGTATGGGTTGTTATGATGAAATCCAAAACTGAAGTTGGCTCCAAGATCACTGAGTTCATAGCAATGGTTGAGACACAATTTGCTAAGAAAGTCAAAACTGTAAGGAGTGATAATGGTACTGAAATGCTCATGCCTGCTTTCTATGCTTCCAAAGGTATCATTCACCAAAGGAGTTGTGTTTATACCCCTCAGCAGAATGGAAGAGTTGAGAGGAGGCATCAACACATTCTTAACATTAGCAGAGCCCTCATGTTTCAACCAGGCTTAGCTAAAGAATATTGGTCTTATGCAGTCCTTCATGCAGTCTATTTGCTGAATAGAATTCCAACTAAAGTCTTGAACAACAAGTCTTCTTATGAAGTCATGTATGGTTCAGTCCCTGATCTGAGTGTTTTAAGAGTATTTGGTTGTTTAAGCTATACCTCTACTCTTACTACAAACAGACACAAGTTTGACTCAAGGGCTCGAAAGTGTGTTTTCTTGGGCTTTAAGGCAGGTATGAAAGGGTTTATTCTTTTGGACATAGCTACTCATGATATTTTTGTCTCTAGGAATGTGAGGTTCTTTGATATGGCATTTCCTCTATTGGATAATCATAGCTCTCATTCCTCTCCATCTCTATACATGGATCAACTTAAAGTTGATAACTTAGCTGACACTCCTACTGCACCTGAAGCATCTCCTGATCCTCATACCTCTGTTGCCATCAATGAGGAGTCTGAAGCTGCTCAATCTTCCTCTAATGCTGATGATCTCTCCCTCCATGAGTCTAGTGATACTTCCATTGAGGTTTCTTCTGGTCACTCTAATGCCATGCCAAACCTTGATTCCTCCAATGACATGCCTATTAGGAAATCCTCTCGGATTTCACAAGCTCCTGCTCATTTAAGGGACTACATTTGTCATTCAAATGCTTCATCGTGTCAGTATCCTATTGAAGACTGTATGTCTCTATCCAATTTGTCATCTGCTCATCGAGCTTACATAATGGCTCTCTCATCTGAATCGGAACCTACAAGTTACAAGGCTGCCTCTAGTGATCCTAGGTGGGTTACAGCCATGCAGAATGAGATTGTTGCTCTCAACAACAATCATACCTGGGAGTTTGTCACTCCTCCTCCTAATGCTTCCCCGATAGGGAGTAAATGGGTATACAAAATCAAACGTCATGCAGATGGTTCAGTTGAACGATTCAAGGCACACCTCGTGGCTCAAGGGTTTAATCAAACTGAGGGCTTGGATTACTTTGAAACTTTTTCTCCCGTAGCCAAGTTGTCCACAGTTCGTGTCTTGTTAGCCCTAGCAGCTATCCATGGCTGGCATTTACATCAATTAGATGTAAATAATGCCTTTCTCCATGGTGATCTTAATGAAACAGTTTATATGAAGGTTCCTTAAGGTGTACGTGCTCCCATGTCAGGGCAAGTTTGCAGGCTAACCAAATCTCTTTATGGCTTGAAACAAGCCAGTAGACAATGGTTTGAGAAATTGACTACTTTTCTCAAATCTCTTGGTTTTGTACATGCTCAAGCTGATCACACTCTCTTCATTCAATCTACTTCTACATCATTCACAGCTTTGCTTATTTACGTGGATGATATTATTCTTGCTGGTACATCTTTGAGTGTCTTTGAAGATCTCAAGAAAGCCCTCCATCGCACATTCCACATCAAAGATCTCGGGCAACTCAAGTTCTTCCTTGGTCTTGAGGTTGCTAGATCCTCCAAGGGCATTACACTTTGCCAAAGAAAGTATTGTCTTGAATTACTCCAAGAGGCAGGTCTCACTGGTTGCAAACCAGTCTCCACTCCTCTCGATGCCTCTATTCGTCTTTCTCAAGACAATGGTTCTCCTTTATCTGGTGTTACTGCGTATCGTCGCTTGGTTGGTAGGCTAATCTATCTCACCACCACAAGGTCCGATATTGCATTTGCTACACAGCAACTTAGCCAGTTTATGAGTGCACCTTCAGATGCACACTATAGAGCTGCTACTCGTGTGCTTCGTTACTTGAAACAATCCCCAGCTCGTGGCATTTTCTTATCTGCTTCTTCTGATTTGCAGATCCTGGGTTTTAGTGATGCAGATTGGGGTGGTTGTGTTGATACAAGACTCTCCATTTCAGGGTATTGTTTTTTTATTGGCAAATCCTTAGTTTCTTGGAAATCTAAGAAACAAATCACTGTTAGTTGCTCCTCAGCTGAAGCTGAGTATCGTGCTTTAGCTGTAGCCACGCGGGAACTTCAATTGATGTGCTATCTCTTACATGATCTTCAACAACACCCTTCTAGACTCCCGGTCTTATATTGCGACAACCAGAGTGCCATCCATATCTCTGCAAACCCTGTCTTCCACGAACGCACCAAGCACTTAGACATTGATTGTCACCTGGTACGAGAAAAGATTCAAGCTGGTGTTATGCGTCTTCTCCCTGTTCCTTCTCGTGACCAGGCAGCAGATGTTTTCACCAAGGCCTTTGGTCCACGTCCCTTCGTTGAGTGTCTCACCAAGCTTGGATTGGTTGATATTTACCAACCTCAAGCTTGCGGGAGGGTATTAGCAGACTTACACACTAGCCCTACGTTGCATGAAGATAACATTTCCACCTTGCATGATGAGAATGAGTGCACACAGTAATAGCTTGGGTGTCACTGCATGTAATCATACTCTCCTACTTAGTTAGTTAGATTTATGGTTAGAGTATATAACCACTTTTGTAACTAACTCTCTATTCATTCGATTCAATGCAAAACTATCGTTCTCTCTTACTCTTCTCTGATTCATCGCTCATTGCACACCTTCAATGGAGGTTTTGGTTTGCTAAGAGATTACGTATTGCGAAATGCTGGACGTGTCAATTCTCAATTATGATAAAATCGTAGAGTTGGATCTACAATATTGTAAGCGGATTCTGATAAATGAGTTGTCATCCAGCTTGAAAGATTTCAGAGTTGAGGGAAATCAGTACGCTGAGTTCTCCATGGAAGATTTAATCAAGAATCCCAATCTGGAAGTGTTGGTGTTGGATTTCAAGGACTTTGTAGAATGCCCCTCAATGGATTTGCGTTGTTATAATTCTCTGTTGAAACTTTCAATAAGTCGGTGGAAGTTCTCCTCCTTGCCTTTTTCACTACACTTGTTCACCAGTCTTACACATCTAGACATCGAAGATTGTCCAGAATTAGAATCTTTTCCTATGGGCGGTTTCCCTTCCAACTAGATCACTCTTGAAATAGTTTGAAAGCTTCGAGAGAGGACTGGGGTTTTCTCGAATATGCCGATCATCTATATATTGACAACTGCCCTAGTCTTGAGCACTTGCCAGAGGAGTGGGGTTTCATTTGTTATTTGTACATTGAAAATTGTCCATTACTTGAAGAGAAGTACAAAAGGGAGGGAGGAAAGCGTTGGAATACAATTAGTCACAACCCTAGATTATGGATTACCGCCGACCAAGCCATACCATTGCTATCAACATGAAGCATTTTCCTAATCTTTTCTTTAATTCAAAAGTATGTGTAAAAATAAATAAAAATATGGATTTCATCAACTGTTTTTGGTTATTGTCTGGTCAATAATTTTGCAATGTTGCAACTTCTACAGTCTCTAATTTCAGTGTTGCATTAACACAAATTATTCAAAACCATTTCATGGTATTTTGAATCATTCTATATATTTATAAAGTGCTGATATGCTTTACAATAATTTCATGGATATTCATACTTGTCATTCACTCATTGTTCATAGGTGAATTAGTTTCATACACGGCTTAGGTAGAAAAGGTTTTGTCCTTGCTGCGTTTATAGCCAATAGTAGCACCACTCGGAGGGGTGACATATTAGTAGAAATGTTTTACTGCACCGACTCGGTTATCTGATACAGGGTCGAGTTCTCTAAAATATAGTAGTAGTGTTTCAGTTCAGCAGGAATGCGATTATGGAATCGACTTCAACCTTTTATGGTAGCTGCCGCATCGCATATGCAGAATGTATTATCTGTGTTTTTATGAACTGAGTACTGATATGGATAGACTTTATATTGTATTTGTATCTGTTGTGTGATCTCATTTGACACACATTCCCATACAATTCTTACGCGGTATCGGTAGTTATAGGTTACACAATCTTTGTAAAACTTTGGAGGCTTCCATTATGCTGTTATTGATGACTTTGAAAACATGGAGGTCCTTTAAAAAGGAGAACATGCTGCCACCAACTCTCTATCGATACAGCTTCAAATATGTTCATGGATATAATAAGTAAATATGATGATCATATACAATTGAACTTAGCGATACTCCAATTTCAGTTTTGTATCAACATATACTGTGCAAATAATGTTTTGAGAAATTGATTACTGCGAGCAAGATTAATCTATTTATATTGCGTCACTTAGTAGTTTTTAAATTTTTACTATTCTTTTTCTAGATTATTGGTTAGAATAGTGTAGGTTGTATCTAATTATCCTACAAGGTACATTTTCCATTTAGTGAGCTTAGATTGAAATGTTCTAAGATCCTTCCACAATATGGTTTCAATTGCAAATACCTTGCTGAATTGAATAGTGATGAAAAAGAACAACTTGAACTCATTCTTGCTGAAAAAGAACAGCGTGTTTCTCTCTATAAATCTGTGATTCAAGCGATTCCCGTATATTCGATGATGAAAACTCCCATTCGAAAGTGTTTTATGATGGAAACAGAAGCTCCAGATAGGATTTATATGTGGAGATATGATAACTTTAACAAGAAAGTACATATGATTGATTGGAAAATTTGGAGGGCTCTCTATTTGTAATTTATCGAATATGAATATGGGGTGTATGATGAAACTTGGTTGGCACGTCAAGGAGAATGATAACAGTGGTGCCAAGTCCTTAACGCAAATATAGCAGAAACAGTGATGAGGGAGAAGTGGTGATTGTCAAGTCCACTTATTCTTTTCCTTAGAAAGGCATAGTCAAAGGTTGGGAAGACATTGGGAGGTTTGAGGCTTGGACAATAGGTGATGGTAGCAGAGTCAGTTTTTGAAGTGATATATGGATTGATGAATCTCGCTGTTTAGCCATATGGAACTTAAATAATGATGCTGCTTGGAAGTTTCTGGGCGAATAATTTTTGGCTCTGGAGGAATAGAGAGGTACATGACGAACAATTCCACCGCCGGTTGGACTCGACGAGACATATTATTAACCAGGCAAGAGAGTATGCTTCATTCTTCTTCAATAATCTGAATGGTCATTTATTATAATATGTTTGGTCTGTTAGTGTTCCTGTTTTAAGGCGCCTGATATTAGTCACGTTCCTATTTACAATCTCTAATTTCAGTGTTACATTGACACAAATTGTTCAAACTTTAACAACATTATGCTACATCTGATATGCTAGTGTAAGCAAAAGGCCCTGATATTTGTGCAAGCAAATTTTAATTTGGAGATTTCATCTCACATTCTAAAATCCTATAAAGGCATCTTTCAAAGAAAATTGTTTCAATAAATTTCATTGGAATCATGAAATATATTTCACTATGAAAAATGTAGCTGGATGGTATGATAATCAAAAGCATTGAAACGGCAGAATTTGTACTGTTGTAATATCTTAGTGAGATTAAGCTTAAACTTTAAGAGAAATATCACGGTTGTGATTATAGCTTTTAAGAAGCATTGTAATACTCTTAGAATTTGTTTACATTAATTTGTAAAGGACTAGAGTGATTAGGTTGATCAGAATACTCTAGAAAGTCTTAGAGGGTATCTAAGCAGTTTGTTCCTAGAGTGATCAGGTTGTGATCAGTATACTCTAGAAGACTTAGAAGTTGTCTAAGTGGAAAACCATTGTAATCTTGTGTGATTAGTGGATTAAATCCTCAGTTGAGGTAAATCACCCTGTCAATGGTGGATTGGAGTAGTTTAGTTAACAACGAACCAGGATAAAAATAATTGTGCAAGTTGTCTTTATCTTACAAGTTTTGAAACTACACTTATTCAAACACCTCATTTCTAAGTGTTTTTCTACCCTTCACCAATATGGAATGCCAAACACTTTCATGGCAAGACTACATAATAATACATCCACATACACACAACCCACAATGACAACCTTTTCGCCTATCCAAGGGTCTGGCTCTGGTATGAACAATGTAAGTCGAAATACCTAGAACCTAGGGTTTTCGACCAAGATGCCTACACTGACAACAAGCAATCAGACAACATTTAGGCAGCAAATAGATGCTAGTAGTCATGACATGCTACGAGTACTTGCTAGAGAAATGAGTACAATTTTCTCTCCCCTAATCCAAAATGTTAATAGGACCAACCAAGAAAATACTCAAACCTATCAGCGAATGTCAGCGGAAATGGCGCGCATAGCAGAATTCTTGATAAATTTAATTTTATGTCTTTGTTTTTTCATTTTTATTTATTTAGTAATTTTATTTTATTGAGAAAATAGATTAGTTAATGAATAAATTTAAAATACAATGAATCAGTGGATAAAATTGGAGATTTATATATGACACCTCCAAATTATACATGCCACATCCAAAAAAATTTATTCCAATTTTACCTCTCTGGTGCACCCTACCAAATTTTCGGTACGAAAAAATTTCTGGTAGTGAATTTGAAATTTCTGGTATACTGGAAATTTTAAATGCGCTACTGAAAATATCAACCTGCTCCTAAATTTCCACTTTATTAGATGGTATGGTAATACGCACCGGAAATTTCAAAAATTTCAATAATATTAATAAATTATAATACTGGAAAATTGTAAAAATTTAATAATGAAAATTATTTAGATAATTTGGTCTTTTCATAAATTTGGGCTGTCATGCATAATTTAGGGGTGGGAAGATAAATTCTCATAAAATTGCCACGGTGCCACTATTATAAAATTCAGTAGACATTTTCAGAGATAGTATGACAAAATAATAATAAAATGAATAAGATAGGAAATTATAGCAGTTAACCAAAAGAGACTATGAATACTTTATGGCAATTGGTTGTCAATAACAAACAAATTTTAATAATTATATATTCCAATACAACTTGCATCTTGATTTTTATCACATTTCTTTGAGCTTTCTTGGAAGGTTCATCTTTCAATCTGTTTTAGATTAAATATCAATCTATTGTGTGGTGTGTAGGAAAGACATTCAGATATCGGTTTCTCTCATCCATTTTCTATTTCATTCTCTTAGAATTCAACTTCACAATACTTTGTGTTGCCTCTAAGTTTCTTTGTTTCCACAAGCACCCTCCATAAGTAATTTCTCTCTTTCATTCAGAGATCTTATTATCAACTTATAGTAATATATTTTTTATTTTTTATTGTTTCTAATTTTCTAAATCTTACTCCAATTTTTATATTTACTTTCAGGTTTTCTTACGCGGAAGATTATAGTCTCAATTTGTTTACTCACGTATTTTACAGGTAATATCTTCTTCTCCCCTCTTGAATATATGTATTACTTTCTTTAACTGAATTTTTTCTACTTTTACTTGGATCTACAACTACAACAAAATTTAGTTTTAAGTTAATTGATTTCCCTTCCTTGATTTTCAGCTTTTTTAGACTTGATATCATTTTTCTAATTTAAATATTCAAAAAATGATTTAATTTAAATTAAATTTGATTGGTTTGCAATGGAGTTTTTTTGTCAAGCGGTAAAGGGTCTGTTTGGTAAAAATAGTGGTTGACTGATAAGCCAGCTAGCTTATAGCTTATGACTGATGGCTGATGACTGATGACTTATAACTTATAGCGGATGGTTGAGACTGATAGCTTATAAGCTCGTTGAAGTGTTTAGTAAAATTAGCGGTTTAATTAACTTATAAATGTAAAATGACATAAAAAATATTTAATATATAATTATTTTATTTTAAATTAAAATAAATTATAAGGGTTAAAAATGGATTTAATTGAAATAATAAGGATAAAAAAGGAAGAAAAAGTAATAAGTTATAAGACATAAGCTAAAATGCTATTTAAAATAGCGTCTGGAAAATAAGCTATAAGCTAGTAAAATAAGCTATAAGCTCGAGATAAAAAGACCGTTACCAAACGGGTCTAAATTATCATATGAACTTATAAGACATAAGACATAAGCTATAAACTCGAAAATATGTCTTACCAAACAGAGCCAAAATGGAGTATTTAGTTCGCTATATTTTTTTTGTTTTGTCTTTTGTCTCTGTTTTGTTCTTTTCCTTTCTTTTCCTTTACATGTTGTGCTCCTTTTGTTGTTGTATTAATTAGAGTTAAATATATTTTTGGTTTTTATAAAATTTCCAAATTTTGTTTTTAGTGTCTATTAAAAAAATGATATGTTTTGGTCTTCACAAAATTATTATGCACGTAATTTTAGTGTTTACCGTTAAAACGGTGTGTATTTATGAATGAATATTTTATAGATATGTTTAGAACGTTATAAAAATTTCCTCGAAAATAAAGGAACTCAAAATTTAATTCTTAAGTCGAGATTTGTTATTTTTAAAATTTTAAAATTTTATAATTAATTCTTCTCAATTTAAAAAATTATATAATTCGGTAAAAAAAAAACAGGTATAAATTCTACTTTTTTTTATTTAATGTTTATACTATAATTCAAATGATTTTATTAATAATTATCACGTTTTAGATAAATTCTACTTTATTTGTAAGTGTTTGTACCGTAATTCAAGTTGTTAAGAGAGAGTGATCTAAAATGTTGCTTGATTCTTTCCTTTAATGAATCAATTTTAATTTTTTAAAAATAGTTGTTGATATATAAATCAACAATTTATTTAGATTAATTTTAAGGAATAAGTATGTTTTTGGTCCTGTAAATATCTCAAATTTTATTTTTAATCCCTATTACAAAAATGATATATTTTGGTCCTCATAAAATTATTATGCACGTATTTTGTTTACTCACATATTTTATAATATTTTAAACACGTATGAAAAAAATAATTAAAAAATTTAAAATTTTAAGAGTAATTAAACAAATTTTAAAATGTTAAAAAATAGCAAGGACTAAAATTGCATGCATAAAAATTTTATAGGGACTAAAATATGTCATTTTTTTAATAGGAACTATTTTAAAAAATAACAAGGACTAAAACTGCATGCATAAAAATTTTATAGGAACTAAAATATGTCATTTTATTAATAGGATTAAAAATAAAATTTGAGATATTTATAGGGACCAAAAACATATCTAACTCAAATTTTTATTCTTTGCTTTAATGAATCAATTTATTAACATTTTATTTATATTAATTTATCATTTAATTCAGTTCTTGGTTGTATAGACTTGGAGGAGTTTTTATTATGCATTATTTACTGGAAGCTTTTTTTCAATTACATATTCAATTTGTGTATTCAAATTTTCTATATTTTTTCACGCCTTGAATAAAATATTTTACTAGTTATTTTATTCAGCATTTTACTAGTTTTTCAACAATATACTTTACAAAATATATAGCACCGTGAATATATTATAGTTATTCATTAAATATTTATCATTTAGTTTTCCTTCATAAGACAATATGTTACCATTTTGTGCATGCTTGCATGAGTTACAAAGTTGTGGTATTCAAATTTTTTATTTCTTTAGGCCCTCCAGTTATAAGAGAAAATTAAGTTTTAAAATCTGAAATTAAACTTAAATTTATCTTAAATGATTTCTGTTTAACGAATATTTTTTTAATTATTATATTAGATACAATGAGCTGAGAGTACACAACATATTAGCAAAAATCTTAAATATAATAAATTGGTCTGTCTTATGAAACTAGAGAAATCACTCATAATTTTTGTACTTTTGTTTTATTTCGAATAAAAATATTTATTTCTAAAAATAGAATAGTGGTAAAGAAAAATGAAAGTCACAAATAATTTGGTTATTTGCAGTGAAGATAGTAGTGTTCATGGTTGTTATCATAGCAATATAATTTGCATTCATTATTTTTAATATATGCTTAGAACTTTACACTACATGTTAAATGTATGTTTTAAGTGCATGACATTAATATTTCAACAATGTGTAGAAGATAGTTTTTGTTCCATTATGCTTTGTTTAGCAGAAGATAACATTTTACCATCTTTCAGGTAACCATGGCAGGGCTGATGGTTGCAGGAGCATTTCTTACGCCTGTCATCCAAGTAATTGTTGAGAGGGTTGCCTCAGGAGATTACAAAGACATCTTCAAGAAACAAATGGTGAATAAACTTGAAATCACTTTGAATTCTATCAATCAAGTGTTGGATGATGCAGAGACAAAGCAGTACCAGAATCCAAATGTGAGGATTTGGCTTGATCATATAAAACATGAGGTATATGAAGTAGAACAGCTGTTGGATGAGATTGCTACAAGTGCACAACGAAAGAGCAAGGTTAAACACTTCTTTTCATCTCTGACTAATCAGTTTGAATCTAGGATGAAAGACTCGCTAGATAAGCTAGAACATCTTTTAAAGCAAAATGATGTGTTGGGATTGAAAGAAGGAACATCTGCTCGTAATGGACTTGAAGTCGGTCCAGAATCTTCAAAAAGAGTGCCAACGACGTCTTTGGTGGATGAATCTAGAATACTTGGTAGAAATGGTGATAAAGAGGAAATTATTGATTTCTTACTTTTAGACACTGGTAGTGGTTGCAACCACGCACCAATAATCAGCATAGTTGGTCTTGGTGGGATGGGTAAGACAACCCTTGCTCGGCTCGTCTACAATGACGACAAGGTGCAAAACAACTTTGAACTTAAAGCTTGGGTTTATGTTTCAAATCCATTTGATATTTTTTGGGCTCACTAAAGAAATTCTCGAGCAATTTAATTCTCCAACAGATAGTGAAAGCTTGGAAATACTTCAACGTCAATTGCAACAGACAGTAATGGGAAAGAAATATTTGCTTGTTCTAGATGATATTTGGAAAGCTAATGAGAAAAGTTGGGAGCAGTTACTAATTCCTTTTAATAAAGGATCTTCTGGAAGTAAGATGATCGTGACAACACGAAGTAAGGATGATGCATCAGCCATGGATTCTGTCAAGTTAGTTGAATTAGAACAATTGGAGGAGAGTGATTGTTGGAGTTTATTTGTGACACATGCTTTTCATGACAGAAACGCGAGTGATTATCCAGATCTTGAATCAATTGGAAAGATGATTGTAGACAAGTGTGGAAGGTTGCCATTAGCTGTTAAAACAATGGGGAACCTCTTGGGAAAAAAAATTCTCTAAAAGTGAATGGGAGAAAATATTGAAGACTGATATGTGGTGTTTATCAGAGAGAGACAGCAACATAAATCCAGTATTGAGACTGAGTTACCATAATCTTCCTTCAAATTCGAAGCGTTGTTTTGCATATTGTTCCATATTTCCCAAGGGTTATATGTTTAACAAGAATAAGTTAATCAAAATGTGGATGGCAAATGGTTTTCTGAATTCCTACAAAAGTAACAAAAGTAAAGAAGAGTTGGGTAGTGAGTTATTTGATGATCTTGAGTCAATTTCATTTTTCCAAGAATCACTATATTTTCCTGGACTTTTTGTCATGCATGATCTTGTCAATGACTGTGCAAAGTCAGAGTCTAGAGAATTTTGCTCACAAGTGAATGGTGATACGGGACAAGATATATCTGAAAGGACACGCCACATTTGGTGTTCTCTTGATTTGAAAGCCGGCGATGGGATATTAAAGCACATTTATAGAGCTAAGGGATTACACAGCTTGTTGGTAGAATCACCAACGTATGGTGGCGAATGCTTCATGATAAGCAACAATATGCAATGTGATATGTTTTCAAAATTAAAATATTTGCGGATGTTATCATTTAGTGATTACGGAACTCCATACGGAGAGCTAGAACTAGCAGATGAGATAGGCAGTTTAAATCTTTTGCGCTATCTAGACCTGACTTGGACAAATATTAAAAGGTTACCCGACTCTATCTGTAAGCTTTATAACTTAGAGAGACTGGAATTGAAAAACTGTGATAATTTGACTGAATTGCCTTTAGACTTTTACAAACTTGACGGTTTACGCCATCTTAATCTGGAAGGAACTGCAATAAAGAAGATGCCAAAGCAGATAAGGAAACTTAACCATCTACAAACGCTGACTAATTTTGTTGTGGGAGAGTCGAGTGGGTCTGATATTGAGGAGGTAGAAAGTCTCAATCTTCTTCAAGGAAAAATTTGTCTTTCAGGATTGAACAATGTCACGGATCCAACACATGCCGTAAAGAGCCGTTTGCAAGATAAGAAGTTTTTAGAAGAAATACATATGATATTTGATGGTTCAGTAGTGGAAAGCAATGTGTCTGTCTTGGATGCCCTTCAACCAAATAACAATCTGAAGAGACTCACTATCCAGAACTACAATGGCAATATGTTTCCAACTTGGATAAGGGGATGTGATTTACCCAATTTAATATCTCTTAAACTGAAGAACTGTAATGGAATAAAGATCTTTGGCAATAACTCAACAAATGTTCCGTTCAAGTTCCTTGAAGTTTTGGAATTTGACTCCATGTCTGAATGGGAGGAATGGGTTTGTATTGAAGGGTTTCCTCGGCTTAAAGAGATTTCTATAATTGATTGTCCCAAATTGAAAAGGGTATCACTGCCTCAACATCTTCCTTCATTACATAAATTGTTTATAGGTGGGTGCAAAATGGTGGACGTGTCAATTCTCAATTATGATAAAATCATAGAGTTGGTTCTATGGAATTGTAAGCGGATTTTGATAAATGAGTTGCCATCCAGCTTGAAAAGGTTTGTCCTTGGTGAAAATCAGTATGTTGAGTTCTCTATGGATCATTTAATCAACAATCCCTTTCTGGAAGAGTTGGAGTTGGATTTCAAGGACTTTGTAGAATGTCCCTCATTCGATTTGTGCTGTTATAATTCTCTTTGTCAACTTTCAATAAGAGGATGGAAGTCCTCCTCCTTGCCTATTTCGCTACACTTGTTTACCCATCTTGAATCTCTAGGCATCCACGATTGTCCAGAATTAGAATCTTTTCCTATGGGAGGTTTCCCTTCCAACTTGAGAGACCTTTTTATAGTTAATTGTCCTAAATTGAAAGCTTCCAGAGAAGAGCGAGGTTTTCTCCACCTCAAATCTCAAGTTAAGATATATATTGTCAATTGCCCTGGTCTTGAGCACTTGCCATAGGAGTGGGGTTCCCTTTCTAGTTTGTACGTTGTAAGTTGTCCATTAGTTAAGGAGAAGTACAAAAAGGAGGGAGGAGAGCGTTGGCATACAATTAGTCACATCCCTTATATGAAGATTGATGGTATTGAGCAGCATTAGATTGAGCTGTAGAAATGTGATGTTTGTCGCAGGCAAGTACAACCCATGTGTTTATTTTTTTCTTAATTTTTTATTTGGCACAATAATAATACTCTGTATGTATTTGATGTTTAACAGTGACGTGACCCTCAAAGATCTTGCAGACCAAGACATACCATTGCCATCAACATCAAAACTATGGATTTCAAGTATTTTCTATTATTTTTGTGGTTAATAGGAGTCTGTATTTACTCTTAAAAAAATAAACACTTTGTATTTCCCTTTGTTTTGTAATGTGTCTTGTGCTTGTCTCCAAACATTGAGACTTTAGACTGGCTAGAGTGATTTTCTTATTTTGTTATTCATGTTTTATAACATTCTAAATAGATCTCTTTATTGACACAGCTTCAAACAGAAATAGTTTCTTCCTGAAAAATATAGAAGTATTTCTCAACAAAGTTGTCTTATAAAGGAAATTATGTTTCTGAGGAATTTAGAACTTCTTTGTAGCCTACTTTTATGTACGTTTTCACAAGTAGCAAAATGCTAGTTTGCCTGTGGTTTATGTATAAAACTAATTGCTTATTCCTTTTATGGGTAATTTGATTTACAAACTACTTACTTTTGTGATACTCTGTTTAGGTAAGGGAAGTTTTTTTGTCCTTGTTGCATTTATAGCCAATGCTAGCACCGGTGTTAAGGGTGTTTTCTTTGTAGAAATGTTTTACCACACCGAAATTTGGTTACCTCAAGAAGGGGTAGAGTGTCAAAATTTTGGTTAGGATTCTATGTAGTAGCAGTGTTTCAGTTTGGTAAGAGTGCATATTATGGGATCGACTTCAACCTGTTCTGGCAGTTCTGCCAGGCATGTGCAGAATGTATTTTCTGAGTTTTTGTGAACTGAGTACTGATGCAATAACTGTTTTTTTGGTTATGCTATGGAATGTGTAAAGGATAGATACTATGCTACTAGATATAGACTTGATATTGTATTGATTCTACGTGTGGTCTCATTTTACACACATTACCATACAATTCTTACACGGTATCGGTAGTGTTGTTACAAGATCTTTGTAAAAATTTGGAGACTTCCATTCCAAAGGGTGAAAGGTATTTTCATGCGATAGCATTTTGGTAAATTTGACACAGCTTCAAATAGGACTCTGGCTACAATAACTTTTCTCATTTTGCTATGCTTGTCATATGCCAAATAAATAAGATCGTCATCACAAGTTTTGCATACAATTGAACTTATAGATTCTCCGATTTCAGTTTTGCATTGACATAAACCGTGCAAATCAAATTTAAACCATTACAACATACTACTGCAACCATATTTTCACATTCCATTGATTCATCAAGATCTGCTCCAGGTTACAATTTAAAGAAAGCCTTTCTCCAAGTCAGTATTTACTCTAACATATTTGACATGTAACTTTCTGTTAAAAGTTAAATTATGACATATAGTCACATAAATCGCTGGGACACCTAGAGAACCGTGAATTGTAACGCACGAACCAGTGTGCGGTACTTTTGTGAACTCATTCATTAGAATATTCATCTAAATGTTCCTATTCTTTTAGTCCATTATTATGTATGTTTTATTTGTCAAGCTTAACAAATCTGTTGTTCTTACTATTGAGGTTCAAAGTTTTGTACTCTTAGCTCATAACTGAGTGCTCAATGCTAGGACTAGCACACGAAACTTGATTTCTTTTATGTATGAGCAAAGGTGCTTTGTTGTTACAGTGACATAGTGCTGAGATCACTCATTTTAATTTAGTTAAGAATTTCATTTTACTTAAATACAAGAATGAATTTCTATTATCTCTTTCACTAAAACAGTCACCATGACATGTACCATATACAATTATACAGTTTCTACATGGTATCAGTACTTTTAAGGTTTTTCAATCCTTCTTTGCTGCCATTGAGAGACAATATTCTCTTCCACCATGCGCGCGTTCTCTCACCGGTATGCCTCCACCATTTAGTTTGTAACTCTCCCCCGAACCCTTTGACGAAGTCTCGGCCTCATTAGTCGCTGTAAGCACTTCCTTTGGCTCATGAGGCCCACACGCATGAAACTAGATATGCCTTTCTTTGTGTTTTCAACCAAATTCTCGTTCTTCACGATTGTCACAGTCCTTCTCATCACCAGACGCCCATGTTCACACGTTATTTACTTACCAACACACACGTGCCATAATTTCGGCTCTGAATTTGTCATGTTTACTAAAGTTATACTTAACAATCCATCCGAACAACACAATTAATTATTCATATGTGGACTCCATCCTTGATTGCAAACCAACTCCAATATTTCATTGTATGACTGCACTGCAAGAAGCGCTACTGAGGAGTTTCAAAGTCTTGAATGCATAGAGAGAAGCTAGAAACCAAGGTCACTCTTCTCTTACTTAGATTATCACATGTGTCAATGACATTGTGTATAAGCCTCCAAGTGATGAGAGATTTTGCATATGGAATATAGTGTTTAAGCCTCCATAGTTTACAGTCGTGACAAAACTGTTTCGGCAGTTGCTGATACCGATGTCGTTATTCAATATTTTTATGTTAAAGAATAAATTGTTGTTAATTCATACTGCAACGACCGCAATCAGTGTCACGACACCTGTACCGACCAAAATCACGAAGCCTTTACGCGACCGCAACCGCGACCGTTTCCTATTATTTATTCTCAAAAAATAAGCCTTTGTATTTCCCTTTCTTATTTGTCCGGTTTCTTTTTGTGGTTCATAAGAAATGAGGTGTCTGTCAGAGACTTACTTTGCATTATTTTTCTAATTTTGCAATTGATGATCATCACAAATTGTTTGTCTACCATGATCTAATCAAATTTATTGTGGTTCATGCTAAATATTCTGAATAGCTTTCTCTATTGACATAGCCTCATACAGAAATAGTTTCGTCCTGAAAAACATAAGTTTTGCATACCAACAAACTTCTTCAAGCTATTCAAAACCATTTCATGGCAATTTTCATTTTCAATTTTGAATCATTCTATATATTTATATAAAATGGTTTTAAATTGCTGAGATTCTTTACAATAAATTTCATGGATATTCAAAATGGGACACAATGAGTAGAAAGTATTTATGAATGAGGATGTCTTGCAAATGAACTGTATTTTGTTGTTGAGGAATTTAGAGCTATATGTTGTGAAAAACGATACCAATAACAAAGTATAATAGGGAATTAGGGAACAGAAGAAGAACACAAGAATTGGTTATAACTGCTATTCTTTCACTTTCTCTTAAAACAAGATTACAAGTTTACAAAAATAACAAATAACCTCTCTCACCCTAAATTCGGATTTGCAGCTTAGCAATGATGAGAGACTAGTATGCTATTTATAATAAAACCTAACATACTAACTAATGGGCTTTTTCCACAAGGCCCATTACACAAGTCAACTTAATAAACAAGCTAACTTAACAAATTAGGGTTTAAACACTAAAACCTAATTTAACATGCTAACAACCCTAGCATCTTCGACACAAGCATGTGAACAACCTTCGACTTCCTGCTTAACCCTGTCGAACCAAGAAGCTACCCTTCGGCCATACTAGAGTTCGATCCAAAATCTCACAAATCTCCACCTTGGATCTAACTCTACAACATCAAGGGAACAAACTAGCTTTCTTCATGCAGCTTTATCAACTGCATACAGTGGAAAAACTTGCAACTCGGCAATGTCTTGGTGATCATATCAGCAGCATTGTCTTCAGTCGAAACCTTCAGCACTTGGACTTCTCCACGCTCGATTACTCCTCTGACGAAATGCAGCCTCACATCAATGTGCTTAGTTCGCTCATGATAGGCTGAATTCTTCGACAGGTGTATTGCACTTTGACTATCACATTTAACAGTGATACCTCGACCTTGAAGTTTTAGCTCCTTCGCAAAACCTTCAAGCCACAATGCTTCTTTCACAGCTTCAGTTAGGGCAATATACTCCGCTTCAGTGGTTGATAGAGCAACAACCTTCTGAAGTGTTGCTTTCCAACTAATTGCAGTGCCAAACATAGTGAAAACATATCCAGAAATAGATTTTCTGGAATCCATACAACCTGCATAATCAGAGTCGACATATCCTTCTATTACTGCTTTACTATCTTCACCCAAGGCTCCACCATAAATTAGGACTCTATTCAGAGACCCATTTATGTACCTTAAAATCCACTTCAATGCTTGCCAGTGAGCCTTTCCAGGATTCGCCATGTACCTGCTTACAAGACTTACTGCGTATGCTATGTCGGGTCTAGTACAAACCATAGCATACATCAAAGAACCAACTATATTGGCATATGGGATGCTATTCATATAGGCTCTTTCCACATCAGTACTGGGACACTGATCAATACTCAGCTTGAATTGAGGGTTTGTTGGAGTCACAACTGGCTTCGAATTCGACATACCAAACTTTTCAAGAATCTTCCGTAGATATGCCTCTTGAGATAGGCATAACTTCGACTTCTTTCTATCTCTTCGAATGTCAATTCCAAGAATCCTGGAAGCAGCTCCCAGATCCTTCATATCGAACTCCTTATTGAGTTCAGCCTTCACCCTCATCACATCTTCAACATTGTTGTTTGCTATGAGAATATCATCCACATAAAGCAACAAAATAACAAATGAATTACCAGGTCGAAATCTGAAGTAAACGCAGTGGTCGAACTGACTTCTAATGAAACTTATGCGTGCCATGAACTTGTCGAATCTCCTATTCCACTGTCGAGGAGATTGTTTCAGCCCATACAAAGATCTCTTTAACTTGCACACATAATCTTCCTTCCCCTTTTCGACATACCCTTCAGGTTGGAACAAAGGCAAACCACAATGTCACAATTGCAAGAGATTCGGACACCTTCAAAAGGATTGTCGTCTTGCAAATCAGCAACATGCTTCGTACGCAGAAGGAGAATCTGATGAAGGAAATTTGTTTTTTGCTTGTCAAAAAGCATTGCATGAAGAAGGTAAAAATGTTTGGTATTTGGACAGCGGCTGTAGCAACCATATGACCGGACAAAAGGAAGCATTTATAAACATTGATTCTTCATTTGCCTCAAAAGTTAAATTGGGCAATGGAGAACATGTCGAAGTGAAAGGGAAAGGAAGCATTGGAGTCACCACAAAGCAAGGAAGCAAAGTCATGCATGACACGCTTTATGTGCCAGAATTAGACGAAAATTTGCTTAACATTGGACAACTTCTGGAGCACGGCTATTCTCTAAACTTTGAGAATAGAGAGTGCAGAATTTTTGACTCAGAAAGAAGAAGTGTTGCCGTTGTGAAGATGACTAGCAACAGGAGCTTTCCACTATCTTTCAACTATGAGAAAAATGTAAGCTTGATGGTCAGAGAAGAGAATGACTCATGTTTATGGCACAAGAGACTTGGGCATTTGAATTACGAAAGTCTCAAGTTACTCTATCAAAAGAAGATGGTGTATGGGCTACCAAGAATCGAAGAAAAATCTGGTGTGTGTGAAGGATGTGTCCTAGGCAAACACCACCGGCAACCATTTCCAAAGGAAAGTGCATGGAGAGCCAAACAAGTGTTGGAACTTGTACACACAGATGTGTGTGGTCCTATGAATACTTTGTCTCATGGCAAAAACAGGTACTTTATCTTATTTATTGCCGACTTTACCCGCATGACTTGGGTATATTTCATGAGACAAAAATCTGAAGCGTTTGTAATCTTTAAGAAGTTTAAAGCATTAGTTGAAAAACAAAGTGGCCGATTTATAAAAATGCTGAGAAGTGATCGAGGGAAGGAGTACACCTCAAATGAATTTCACAAATTTTGTGAAGATGAAGGTGTTGAAAGACAGCTCACTGTTGGCTATACACCTCAGCAAAATGGTGTATCTGAAAGAAAGAACCAAACTGTGATGGAGATGGTGAAATCTATGCTACTTGAGAAAGGTTTACCTAAAACCTTTTGGCCCGAGGCCGTTAACACTGCTGTGTATTTGATGAACAGGTGTCCAACAAAGGCAGTGTGGAAAAAAACTCCATTTGAAGCTTGGAGTGGGAGAACACCATCGGTGAACCATCTTAAAATTTTTGGATGTGTTTGCTATGCTCAAATTCCTAAACAAAAGAGGACAAAGCTGGAAGAAACAAGTGAAAGATGTGTCTTTATTGGCTATAGTTCCATGTCGAAGGGCTATAGACTTTACAACTTAAAGACAAACAAGGTGATCATTAGCCGGGATGTTGTATTTGATGAGAATGCTTCTTGGAATTGGGAAGAAGACAGAATGAAGGAGAAAACAGTCCCTGCAATCATATTACAACAACAAAATTCAGCAGCTGAGAATGAGCAACCGGCTCCATGTACACCAAGTTTCTCATCCTCTCCAAGTTCACCAAGTTCAAGTTCATCATCTCCCAGCTCAACTCCAATAAAATTGAAGGATTTGAGTGATATTTATGCAAGATGCAACTATTGTGTTGTGGAACCAGAAAATTTTGATGAAGCAATCAAAGAAGATGTTTGGAGGAATGCGATGCAAGAAGAGATAAATGCCATTGAGAAAAACAAAACATGGCAGCTAGTTGAAAAGCCAAATGACAAAGAAGCTATTGGAGTAAAGTGGGTGTACAAATTGAAGCATAATCCAGATGGGTCAATTCAAAGAGCCAAGGCTAGATTGGTAGTAAAAGGCTATGCACAACAACCTGGAATTGACTATAGTGAAACTTTTGCCCCAGTTGCAAGATTGGATACTGTACGAACAGTTATTGCATTAGCAGCTCAAAAAGGGTGGAACTTGTACCAACTTGATGTGAAGTCAACTTTCCTGAATGGAGAATTAAAAGAAGAGGTATATGTGCAGCAACCTCAAGGCTTTGTGACTAAAGGCCATGAAGAAAAAGTTTACAAGTTGAAGAAAGCTCTCTATGGGTTGAAACAAGCCCCTAGAGCATGGTATAGTGAAATTGACAGCTACTTCATTCAACAAGGATTTCAAAGAAGTCCAAGTGAGCATACCTTGTATGTGAAACATCAAGGTAAAGATGATATCCTTCTTGTTGCCCTTTATGTTGATGATTTGGTGTATACGGGTAACAAGAAAATGGTTGAAAATTTTAAAATAGAAATGATGAAAAAATATGAGATGAGTAATCTTGGCTTGCTGCATCATTTTCTTGGTATTGAGGTTTACCAAGATGAATATGGAGTTTTTATTTGTCAAAGGAGATATGCTGAAAATATTTTGAAAAAGTTTGGCATGAAAGACTACAAACCTGTTGACATTCCTTTAGTGGTGAATGAAAAATTAAAGAAGGAAGATGGTGGAAGATTAGTAGATGCAAGCATGTATAGAAGTTTGGTTGGAAGCTTGTTTTATCTAACAGCTACACGACCCGACTTAATGTTCGCTGCTAGTTTACTCTCAAGGTTCATGAGTAAACCGAGTCACTTGCACCTTGGAGCAGCAAAAAGAGTTCTAAGGTATGTCATGGGAACCATGGAGCATGGAATCAGGTTTGAAAAGAGTTTTAAACTCAAAATTAAAGGCTATTGTGACAGTGATTGGGCTGGAAGTGTTGATGACATGAAAAGCACTTCTGGTTATGTGTTCAGCCTGGGTTCAGGAGTAATTTCTTGGTGTTCGAAGAAACAAGACACAGTAGCGCAATCTTCAGTTGAAGCAGAATATATGGCAGCTGGTTTGGCTACACAACAATCATTGTGGTTGAGAAGAATACTTGAAGATATCGGAGAAAAGCAAGAAGAAAGTCTGCTGCTTCACTGTGACAATAAATCAGCAATAGCCATGGCGAAGAATCCTGTTTTCCACGGTCGAACAAGACATATTAATATAAAGCACCACTTCATTCGAAGTGTGATCGAAGATGGTGATGTGCAGTTAGTGTTCTGCAATTCAGAAGAACAGCTTGCAGACATTTTTACCAAAGCACTACCAAGAGGAAGATTTCAACAACTTAGAGAAGCAATGGGAGTTAAAGAGCAACACATTAAGGGGGAGTGTTAAAATTAATGTGTTGTAACCACCACTATTACTGAGCATTATGAAAGAAGTGTAACCATCACATTATAATGATTGTCTTTATGTTAGAATTGTATCATTAAGATTGAGAGAACCAAAGAGTCCTCATCTTAATTATCATCTTATTATCTTCTAAAGTCAGTTTTGATTCAAGCCTATATAAAGGCTTTGTAATGTTAAGAAATATATAGCAGTTGGTGGTGAATTCAATAAAATAGCAGATTTAAAGCATATCTTCTACTAGTGGAAGTATAGAGAAAAAAGTGTCCGGTGCAATTTTAAAGCATATCTTCCACCAGTGGAAGTATAGTGAAAAAAGTGTCATAAACCAGTTTTCCTCTGCAGAATTCTGCAACACTATAATTTATAACCACCAACAGTTATTGTGATTCTAGATTTCTTTTTTCATCTCTGTTGCATTCCTTCCATAAAGTGTATGCAATATCCTACTTGTTTCTTGCTAGGATACATGTTTCCTATATCATTAATATTCCTGCACACATCTTGTTGTAAGTATGTTGTGTGAACTTTACTGTGAATTTGTTTATGCCATGTTGAAATTCAAGTTTCTTTTGTTATACATGATCATAAATATGCTTCTATTTGATCAAATGTATATATATGAAAACAAAGAAGCCCTTCCGATTACTAATTTCCCAGCATGAATCCAATAAGATTAAACTAACATTCATTAATACTAACCTTTATACATAGTTAATGTCATCATTAGAGTCTAGAATGCAACTTCGGCAACTGTTGTTCTAGCCAATAGAAATGCAACTTCAGCAAAGCTTCAAAAGATTAAATCAGGTGGTTATTTATTATGACTTTTATTAAATCAGGTGTATCTCAGTAACCAACCATTTCCAAGCATCTCAGTGAATAGAAAGTGTTCCATTCACATATCAAATTAATTTTATTCTTTAGTTTTTTTATATTTTTATAAAAAAAATATAAAAAAAAAAATTTATATTCTTTAGTCACTAACATCTTAAACCACATCTATACTTTTTGATTGGCATGTCACACTTTTCTATTGAATATGTATCTATTGTCCAATTATTCAATACTATTTTACATTTTTTTTAATAGTTAATTTTAAAATAAATTAAAATTTAAAATATATTCTATTTAAGGATGATGATACCTACACGGCAAAGTTTGAAAATTGGCCATTGTTGTTGTTTGAGTTTCTTCACGAAGAAGATGAAGTTTGTGTTGAATTTAAGTGATGTTGAAGATATCAAAGGTGCAAGCTCAGATAGTGAAATGAAGTCATGTGATTTTGCCATGTTAGAAGGGATTCTAGAACGGATTCACTATTAATTGCACATTAAGAAATATTTATTGATATTGAAAAATAATTTTAAACAATTGTGAAATTATAAATCTATATTTTTAAAATAATTTTGTAGTTTTTATTAATCCAATTAATTATTAATTTTCAACATAAATTACTCAAAATCAATGAAACGTAAAAATATTAGTTTGCCACATTAAACTTGGGGAGAATTTGGTAGAGAGAAAGGGGAAGATGAAAGGATAGAATTAGGGTTTGAAAGAGTGGGGACGAAGCGAAACGTGTTTCGTTATTACTTCTAAATTCTAATTACTAACTCGAAGGAAATGTTTGTGGTGACAGAAGAAGAGAAATAGAAGAAGAATTTTCAATTTTACCCATCCTTATTCTTTATCATGAGTTTTAAAAAGAATTCAACATGTAATTATAAATTTGATATTATAATGATTTATTTGAATCAAATCGAAATCATTATAAAACATTATTGTTCAATTTGTAGAAATTAATAGTACAAAAAAGCATGCTAAGAAATTATTATAAAACAAATATTAAAACGCGATAGGAAAATAAAACTTAATCAGAGTCATCAGTTATTACATACTTCACTCTGTCCTTTTTTACATATTTAACGAAAAGCATCTCCGAATAAGAAAAATAATGAAATATCAAGATATCTCCAACGTTTAAGTTCTTTGAATTCCCATACTCGTACCAACCCTTTCCAAGATACAGGTCAGTATCTTTCTTTTTTCCCTTAAGAACTTGACAATCAATATATTCCGAATCATCGACGTCCATCAATGTTAAAGTTGAATGATCGTGACAGAATCCTTTTCTAACAATGTCAACTGGAATATTCTACAACAATACATGTATCGTTAATGGTCCTTACAATATTGTGTATATAACAAATTAAATAAAAAACAAACAATACTTTAAATGAAATATCACCATGCAATTTTGAGACTCACAACCTATACTAGTTTTTAAAAGTATAATATATTTGATAAAGTTCAATTATATCAATCTACAATTTGCTATGTTAAATTGGTCTTAAAAGTATTTTTCATAGTTTTAATTACTAGGACTTTGTTATTAAATTACTTAAATATTTTGAAATTAAACATTATCATCTTATTTTTATTTATAATAACTATGTTCAAATAATATTTTTTTTTAAATAGACATATACGAAAAGTATAATAAAATACAACGCATTTCTGAAATAAAAAATGGACATATGGACCCGGGAGTTAAGTGAGTTTAAACATAAGTGAGTTTAAACATATATATTTTAGTTTAAATACATTTGGTAATTAAAAATGAATGCATGTAATTAACACCTCTTTAATACTCATTTAATTAATTCATTTTCAAGTGATGTTATTATATAATTCATCTATTTAATTTTTAATTTTTATCACAAAATTTATTTATTAAATATTTTAAATTAAGATCAAAAGGTGTTTTCGGAGATTCATCTCCGAAAGCGCCTTTTCTTAAAAAAAAATTTGACTTATTTCGGAAATGCACTTCCGAAAACACCATTTCGGAAGTTCATTTCCGAAATATTCTGCATTTTTTCAGATTAAGCAAAACAGCCCCCTCCCCCAAATCATTTACCTAAACTTCTTCCAAACTCACACCCCAAGAGATTTTTGTGCAAACACTTCCAAGGCTACATCAAAGGGTCCAATAAGCATCCTATACTACATTAAAAAGCACTCCAATCTCTTCAATCGGTAAGCATTTTGAGTTTTAGATCTATGATTAAAATTCATATTAGGGTGTTTAGAAATAGCAAAAAATGTATTTGGTTAGGTTAGTACTGATATTTAGGATGTTTAGAATGTGTAGACATATGTTTGAAGTTTGATTTAGGATGTTTGATGTTTACGGTACGTTTTATTTTAATACATTATCGTATTTATTTATTTATTTATTTATGTTTCGTATTTATTTTTAATACATTATCGTGTTTCTGTTTCAGAGTTGGATCATCTCCTACTTCTCCCGCATCCACGGCTTTCACATCGATCCTGCGTACGTGGACGCCATGCCCAGGGCCGCCAGATACGCTCTCCAGAGGGGGAACGATGCGGTGGGACCATACCGTCTGTACCTGAACCGCACGATGCACGACGACGTCACCTGGAGGCCGTTCGTCGACTACGCTCAGATTGTCCCCTTTGACGGCATTGCTCTATATTCAAGCTGGTTGGCATGCGGGACCGGCATCATGGTCCGGTATCTCCCTGAGCGGTGCATGCGTCAGTTCGGATTCGTGTAGCGGATACCCAGGTCACCCTTTGAGGCAGCTCCCGACACAGTGACCCGAGTGCAGCTCACTGCCATATGGGAGGACTCGCAGCATCATGTGGTACCGCAGGAGTACCGTCTCACTCGGTTCACACAGGACTGGCACAATGAGGAGGGGTATGTCACATGGTTCTACCGGGTGTCCCATCCTCTGCTGAGACCCGACGTTCCCGGCGCTCCTAGGCCAGCACATGAGGAGATCCTGGAGAACCAGCAGGCCGAGGATGACCACGCCATTGATCTCCTGCCGATCTGCCAGCGGATAGAGATGCTTGGGCGGGACGCCTTGGATCGGGGTGTCGTTCTTCAGGGCGGTCCAAATGCAGTCTCCGTGATGGAGGCGATCGTCACTGATGCGGGCCGTGCGGCGGGGTACAGGCGGCAGAGGAGGGCTCAGGGTGAGAGGGTTAGGCACACCCAGTAGTGGCGGGTTTATTTATTTTTTGTTTTCGGATTGTATATTGCGCACACTATTACTATTTGGTTCGACTTGTATATATAATTTGGATTTTATTTATCGTATTAGTATTTTCTGTTTATCTGTTGCTTATTTTTTTTGGCGTTTGCGTTTAATTAAAATGCGAGACTGTTTAAGAAAAAACATAAAAAAAACAGTTTCTGCATAATTCGGAAATGAACTTCCGAATTCACCCATGAGCTGTTTTCGGAAGTTCATCTCCGAAGACACCCCCCATGAGGAGTTTTCGGAGATGAACTTCCGAATTATGGAAATTTTTTTTAAAAAAAAAAGCGCTTCGGAAGTTCATTTCCGAAGCAGGGGTAGTTTTGGTTTTTCGCTGGGGGTGACCCCCCATAGGGAGGTGGGTAAAGAAATTCTCTTAGATTATCACTGAAGAGATCCTTACGGCCCTTTGTGGGCTATTAAATGTTGGATTATTATTGATGGTCAGAGGACAATAGTCACATTTTTAGAGTAAGGAGGCTCACATAACAAATTCATTTAAGTTGGGGCGAGAAACGTCAGCATACTATTCTCTACATGTTTAACCCTTCCGCTAGTGGCAAAACTATATCTTGGGAATTTATATGTAAATTAGATGTGACAATTTATGTATGTCATTTTCCAAACAATAATAATATTTAAATATATTTGATTAATTAAATTGTTCAATTTAAAAAATAATGGATAGTTAGTTGGGTGCTATAGTATGTTTAAGGATGATAATTGTTACTTAATTTTAATATTATTATTTATTACTATAAATATGAGAAAATAAATAATTGATTTTTATCATTAATATGGAGTTTCCCTTCTCAGTTTGTTCATTTATCTCGAAAATAAATAATATGTGTTCACATGATAACAAAGGCTTTTAAGTTGAGATGGTAAATGTCATTGAGCGATTATATACGTTTCTAGCCTATCGCAAGCGGTAGTCTCATATCATTGGATTTTATGAATATTCGTTTTGCGCTTATTATTTTGGGATTTTTATATTAAAAAGTTTGTTATCACCTCGTTGTAATCAATGTGAGATGACAATTACGTTTTGGAGTTACTATCGATGGATTCTCGTTGAGGATATCCTTGCTAGATCGGTAGTCACGAGAGATGGATTCTCATTGAAGAGATCGATGAGAAATTAGATTAGAGAATTTCTTTGGCCACCTCCCAACCTTCTAGCTCACCTCTGGTGAAAAACCCAGAATACCCCTGACTTCGGAAATGAACTTCCGAAATTCAAGAAAAAGGTGTTTTCGGAGATTCATCTCCGAAAGCGCCTTTTTTTTAAAAAATTTGACTTATTTCGGAAATGCACTTCCGAAAACACCATTTCGGAAGTTCATTTCCGAAATATTCTGCGTTTTTCAGATTAAGCAAAACAGCCCCCTCCCCCAAATCATTTACATAAACTTCTTCCAAACTCACACCCCAAGAGATTTTTGTGCAAACACTTCCAAAGCTACATCAAAGGGTCCAATAAGCTTCCTATACTACATTAAAAAGCACTCCAATCTCTTCAATCGGGCAGAAGCACACGAAGTTCCTGAAGGTCCCAATGACGAGGCTAGAACGTTTTACAATTTGATTAAAGAGGCTGAACAAGAACTGTACCCTGGATGCAAAGACTTCTCTTCGTTATCATTCACGATTCGACTCTACTTGTTGAAATGTCTCCACGGCTGGAGCAATACGTCATTCACTGCCCTATTAGAATTATTGAAAGAAGCAATGCCTGATTTGAACATATCGGAGTCATTTTACAAGACAAAAGCCATGATAAGTGGTTTAGGCCTTGATTATAAGAAGATAGATGCATGCCCAAACGATTGCATGCTATTTTGGAAGGAGCATGAAAAGGACATTTCTTGCACTATTTGTGAAGCTTCACGGTGGAAACAAAATGCTGCAACTGAAGGATGCGAGTCTGAGCAACCAAAAAATGACTGTAGAGTTCCTGCAAAAGTTTTGAGGCACTTTCCATTGATTCCTAGACTACAAAGGTTGTTCATGTGTTCAAAGACAGCTGAATCAATGAGATGGCATGAAGAAGAGCGCTCAAAGGATGGAAAATTGAGGCATCCAGCTGATGGTAAAGCGTGGAATGACTTTGATGAGCTCCATCCAGATTTTTCTAGTGAGTCCCGCAATGTAAGACTTGGCTTAACGAGTGATGGGTTTAATCCATTTAGGACCATGAGCTTATCTCATAGTACATGGCCTGTCTTGATGATGGTATACAACACACCACCTTGGCTGTCCATGAAACCTGAATATACAATGTTGTCATTGTTGATTCCTGGACCAAAATCTCCAGGCAACGATATCGATGTTTACCTCCAACCACTGATAGAGGAGCTAAAAGAGTTATGGGAATCCGGCATAGAGACATATGATTCTTCAATGAATCAAACTTTTCAAATGCGTGCAGCTCTTCTGTGGACAATTAGTGACTACCCTGCTTATGCTATGTTGTCGGGATGGAGCACCAAAGGAAAATTGGCGTGTGCCTGTTGTAAATCTAACACCAATTCGTTATACCTCAAACACAGTCATAAGATGTGTTATATGGACCACCGTACCTTTTTACCAAGAACTCATTCTTGGAGAGACGATGTCAAATCATTTAACGGAGAAGAAGAACATAGGACTGCACCATCCATGTTAAACGGGGCAGAAATTCTTGAACTCTTAAAAGATTTCAATAATGAATTTGGGAAGAAGAATAAGAAGAAAGTTGATGGCCCGTGGAAGAAGAGGTCAATTTTTTTTGAGTTGCCTTACTGGGCTCAAAATACATTGCGCCATAATTTAGATGTAATGCACATTGAAAAAAACATATTTGATAGTATTGTTGGAACTCTTTTGGACATCCTGGGGAAGACAAAAGATCATATTAAAGCCCGTTATGATTTGCAAGAAATGGGAATTAGAGAAAGACTTCATCCAAGGGAGATTGGTGGAGGACGTTCAGAGTTTGAGAAAGCATGTTTCTCAATGACTCCGCACGAGAAGTCAATTTTTTGTGGAGTTATAAAGGCTGCCAAGTTACCAGATGGGGCTGCATCAAATATTTCAAAATGTGTACAAGTTGGTGAATCCATCACTGTTAAAACGCATTGGATCATGTTTTTAATCTAGTATTGAGTATTGAGTTTTGAGTGATGAGTATTGAGTATTGAGTCTTTACAACTCGCACACTTCCTTCTCATTGGATCTTGTCGGTGAGACACCAACGTCCAAACATTTTA
Organism: Vicia villosa; assembly: GCF_029867415.1. Lineage (NCBI taxonomy): Eukaryota > Viridiplantae > Streptophyta > Magnoliopsida > Fabales > Fabaceae > Vicia > Vicia villosa. Next base: position 192,003,511 of record NC_081182.1, on the reverse strand, counting down.
CGCAATCCGCTTCATAGTCACTTAGCATCACATACTTGTTAAGTACTTTCAAACTTCATAAACACTAATATACTCGTACATTACTATTCATCTCGTTCCAAATCAAAATCCTCGTCTTAGCAAAAGACCGCGACAACATTCATAACTCGTAGTTTTACTCCCAATCCTGTGACGTCTTTCACATCCCAATATCATTCCACTCGAAATCTCAACAAGTCTTCCTCGCACCAATAGATGTTAGAAATTCTCTACAATTCTTCTTTTATAATTGTCGTTACTTTGGCATCACAAATATGACTCCAACCGTTCTAAAGTTTATTTCACCTTTACTACTAATTCACTTCTCACTAAAATCCACCGGCACTCAAATCATCTTTATTACCGAACAGTTCATCAACTTATTTATCAACAACATGTTCTACTCAACTTTGTTTTCAAACAATTGCAGTAGTAGGCATTCCTATTCAACAAGTTTCACGCTTCCTTAACCAACTTCGGAATCTCTCCTCATAGGATCACTCTACTGTATTTATAACTCTCCCATAAGGTAGAACATCATCTCACCTTTTTTGTAGGTTCAAACGGCACAGTAATCCGATACTCGAAACACTAATATACTCGAAACACTTAGCATCACATACTTGTTAAGTACTTTCAAACTTCATAAACACTAATATACTCGTACATTACTATTCATCTCGTTCCAAATCAAAATCCTCGTCTTAGCAAAAGACCGCAACAACATTCATAACTCGTAGTTTTACTCACAATCCTGTGACGTCTTTCACATCCCAATATCATTCCACTCGAAATCTCAACAAGTCTTCCTCGCACCAATAGATGTTAGAAATTCTCTACAATTCTTCTTTTATAATTGTCGTTACTTTGGCATCACAAATATGACTCCAACCGTTCTAAAGTTTATTTCACCTTTACTACTAATTCACTTCTCACTAAAATCCACTGGCACTCAAATCATCTTTATTACCGAACAGTTCATCAACTTATTTATCAACAACATGTTCTACTCAACTTCGTTTTCAAACAATTGCAGTAGTAGGCATTCCTATTCAACAAGTTTCACGCTTCCTTAATCAACTTCGGAATCTCTCCTCATAGGATCACTCTACTGTATTTATAAATCTCCCATAAGGTAGAACATCATCTCACCTTTTTTGTAGGTTCAAACGGCACAGTAATCCGATACTCGAAACTCAAGATATGAATTTTCCAACGTCACCTGAAATGCAACATCGACATCATGCAGTGACACTCTATACGATATATCCAAAACTCCTCAATTGGTACATTTACTTCCTAAAGTTTCTTCTCAACAAACCTTTTAATTATTCCTTCAATCCGTTCAACTCTAACACTGACATCTCGTGCCGTACCAACAAACAAGTCTAGTTCTAAGAACAAGTGTAACCGCAACCTCGCCTCTTTCCAACATCACTCTGTCATAATTAAATATGTTACAGCGGCTGCAACCATTTTTATAATAAAGTTCATCTCAATAGCTTTCTGCCGCTTCAAACGGAACTCAAATCGGATGTCCAGAGCTCCAGTTATGAATTTTCGAAGTTCTGCAGCTATTCAGCAATTTTCCTGCGTTTTGCTTACAAAAATCTCACTCCAAAACTCATTCTCTTCAACTCGATCACATTCCAAACAGCCCCTTATCATATCTCTTCACTTCCAAACATTCTTATAACTTGAGCAACATATCCCATCACCTAAGTGCGGTTTCTGAAACATTACGACAACAATCCTCTTTGCAACTTGCAGCTGTTCCTCTTCCGAAACGCAAGGCCACTCAACTGACAACTTCGCAGCCTCTCAGCAGAGCTGATACATTGCAACTTCTTAATTTCCCTCTCCTACAACTAATCATCAATTACTTCTAATCATCTTCTTTCAAGATGTTCCAACTTAATTACCAGTCGAGTCTTAATTTCAAGTCACCTTCGATTCGGAAAACAACAACTCCAACAACGCTTGCACTCTTGCCAACAACAGTATACTGAACCAATCATCTTACAACTGAAACATAACCGAGAAGCGAAGCTTCTCCCCCACTTGTTTTCAAACCAACTTCCGCAACAAGCAACCAAGTACCGACAGTGATTCACTCACATGTCGCGTACCAAGGGATAATATGCCGACAGTATTCAACTATCGTGCAACTCAACTGACTCGACAATTGTCCGGACGGACCGACCTGCTCTGATACCACTATTGTAACACCCTTCTAAAACCCCGCGGAATATCAATTAAAATTCAGAGTAAAACATGAAAAGGGTATTACAACTTCAAAATATTCAAACATTAAACCATGTCATGCCTTATGAGGAACTTCAAAAACACATTATTCAGTAATCATGTTAACACAGCGGAATTTATCTCAAACTGAATAAATATAAAACATCGGGATTCACATCCAAATTCACCGATCCAAACTAACAAAACATTGTTCGACATAAGAAATAATTCATCAATCAAATACTAAAACAGACGTTCCCCCCAGTGTTACAAGACCAGAGCATGACACCGACACAACCGTACTAACGAAGTAACTCTACGAGTTATCCTCACCCAGCACAAGCCGCTAATCTTTAATTTGAAAAATAATCAACAGTAAGCGTGAGTTTCATTCGCATTAACAAATGTTATAGGAATATAAACAATACAACTTCATCCATACATTATTCACCCAAATCAATTATATTCAGATAGCATAGCAACATTCATCAATACAATCATCCATATCAATGCACACAAATTATAACATTGGACAACTTCCATTCATGTTATAATTATACACAACAACCTAATGCAATGCAACTAAATGCATGTGGTACCAAACATGGGATAACCCATCTCACCGATCCACCACCATAAAGATTCGGCTACTTCTCTCACTAATTCCACACAATGGGAATTAGCTACCGCTGTCCCACCACCATAAGGGATACAGCCCACAACATGATTATGAAATGCATGCATCACATACAACATGCTAGTCATCAACACCAATCAACTGAATAATCATAATCATCAACCAATGCAACAACAATAGCCACACATAGGTGTGCTATTCTTCAACCATCTCAAATATACATTTTACATCAACAATACATGTATATTAATCATCAATCACAACCACTACGATTCATAATCATTTATCCACAACATACAAGCATAATAATATCACAACCGTTTGATATTCACCACGACATAATACATTTAACACAACAATATATTATCACCTCAGCAATCATACTAGCTAAACACCGCATAGCATGTTCGTACCATTACTCAAACGATCACCAAACACAATCCACAAAACCAACAAAATGATTTTTAAATTATAATCCCCTAATATACATCATAAAATAGGGCATTAATTCATCTACCAGGTACTCGAAACGGCGTACAAAAAGGATTAACGGTTTAAAAGTTACGGATATTTAAAATAAGTATTTTTCCAAAAAGCTCCAGTGGTAACCGGTTACCTGAATGATGTAACCGGTTACATCAATGACAGTAACTTTTATTTTTCAATTTCGCCCAGTGGTAACCGGTTACCTAAATGATGTAACCGGTTACATCATCGCGAAATGCAGTTCTTCGCCTGTTTGAGACCATGTAATCGGTTACTTCCCTCATGTAACCGGTTACATTACTGATATAGCAGAAAAATCACTTTTCTGCAGCACTGTTTTCATCCCAAGTGCGAACCCAATCATCTCAACACGTCCAAAATCTCATCACAGCACGAAAATGCACATTTATACATACTTCTAACAGGTATTAACATCAGTAATCAACATCAAACATCATTCACAACAACTCAATTGCATCATACATCATAATTGAACCTAAAGTTCTACAAACCCCAAAACCCCAAACACCGACATATAATCCAATTCGGAATCCTAACATACAAATTCAATCGAATCATTCATAATACCCATAATAGAGGTTAATGAGAAGAATCCCCCCTTACCTCGATGTCGAATTCTTGGATGCTCTTTCCCTTCGCACTTGCTCTTCTCCCAATTTCACGTTCAATCTTCTCTTCTCCTTTTTGGTTCCCTTTTCACAAAATCTTCCTCTTTTCTATTTTATGGAAAATATAACCTTAGTTTAGTAAAAGGCTTTGCAACTGACACACTCCCCAATTGCTACTTGCGACACTGGCCCATTAGCCTCACTTTCCATAATTCTCTAATAAATCCAATAAAATGCCAAATAAATCCAATAAATAATTTAATTTCAATTTAAATTAATTAAGGGAAAACATGGGGTGTCACATGTCACGTCGGTGAATTATTTTGTGCTGGTGAATGCAGATAGTGTTGGACCAATTCAGCCGGGAAGAGGTTTGAGACAAGGGGATCCTCTTTCCCCGTATCTCTTTATTCTGATCACTGAGGGACTTTCGACTCTTATTAAAGGCGCCGTAGCTCGCGGAGACATTCATGGTGTCCAGATTTGTAGGGGGCACCTAGTGTGTCTCACCTACTTTTTGCTGACGATTGTTTTTTATTTTGCAGGGCCAACTTGAATGAGGTTAATAATTTGATGGGGATCCTTAATTTGTATGCTGATGCATCTGGACAAGAGATTAATTTGGCGAAGTCAGAGGTATTTTTTAATAGGAACCTCAGCAGTCCAGCCCAGATCGATCTAGCCAACATTATGGGTGTGAGGCATGTGTTGGGTACATGAACCTACTTGGGTCTCCCTTCTCTTATAGGGCGTAGGAAGAAGGAAATTTTTGGTTATGTGAAGGATAGGATATGGCGGAAGATAAACTCATGGCGGAGTAGACCTCTATCTAGAGCAGGGAAGGAGGTTATGATTAAATCAGTGCTTCAGGCGATCCCGTCTTATGTTATGAGCCTTTTTATTTTACCAGATGGGATTGTGGATGATATTGAAAAAATGTTGAATTCGTTTTGGTGGAGTGGCGGGCATAATAATAGGGGCATTAGGTGGAGTGGCGGGCATAATAATAGGGGCATTAGGTGGATGGCGTGGGTTTCGTGACTTAAGGGCGTTCAACATGGCTATGGTTGCGAAGAGGGGCTGGCATCTTTTGTCAAAGCCGCAATCACTAGTTGCTCGATGTTATAAAGCAAGGTACTTTCCTAGAATGTCTTTTTTTGATGGAAATCTGGGTAACAATCCTAGTTTTGTTTGACGTAGTATCTGGAAAGCTAGGAAAGTTCTGACACTTGGTTGTAGGTGGAGTATTGGTGATGGTAGGAACATTTCAGTGATGTCTGCACCTTGGCTTAGGGGAAAAATGGAACAGTGTGTTTATGGGCCTAAAAAACAAGGTGCGTATGATATTTCGGTTCATGATCTTTTGTCTCCTAATGGAAAATTTTGGGATACTCATGTGGTAAGAGACCTGTTTGATCCTGTAGTGGCTGAGATTATTCTTCAAGTTCCGTTAGTTGATGATGTGATTGATGATAAGTGGAAATGGTTGTTATAGCGTGCGGTCGGGTTATAAATTGTGGAGGAAAGAACAGGGGCGGGCGAGATTTACTAGAGTGGATGGGAACTGGAATCAGGGATCACGTTTGGGAAACCCTAAAAATCCCCAGGGAGTCAATCAAAGGTTTCAATCATCCTCAAATAATCCCTATGACAACATCCAATGGAAATTACATCTCAATTCAAGATCCACAGTCATCAATTTCATCAGGTCGACAATTAGGGTTTTTGACCTAATTCACTGAACAACTGACTTTTTAATCAGGACATGGTGCCACAACTCAAACCATGGCTCAATATCCTCTAATGCTTCAATATGATCCATTCGTACCATTCATTTGGTGAGGATAACCTGTTTCATTTGAAATCTCCAGAAACGCGATTCGCCTAAAAAAGTCAACTATACAAGATCACCATTGACTTTTGGGGAATTTTGGTCAACCATGACTTTTGAAGTTTTAAATCATCAATATATGATATGAGAAGTCATTTGATCAATAAAAATCAAGAAAATCAATCAAGAATCAAAAAGTCAAAAGTTTGACTTTCCATACTTAGAAAATTCTAAGTGTTTTTCAATGGTTTTTTCCAAACTTTGGAAGGGAATTTCTCAAAATTTCACCTACAAACTGAAAAAAACTTCCAACATGAAAGTTGTAGATTTTGATCCAATGAACAACTTTGTCACATATAATTTTTTTTCAAAAGATCAACCATTTTAGAGATATGGAGCTTCAAAGTTGGCATCTTTTGAAAATTTCACTTTAAACTTCATTTTCTTCAAAGTTCATGGATCTTTTTCACCCACTTCCTTAAAGGTCTTGAAGAAACTTTCAACTAGGGTTTTGAAGTGTGTAATATGAGCTTTCCAAAATGTCCAAGAGCATGAAAAAAAATGGAGTGTAGCTATGGTTTTGAAATTTGACATTAGTGACCATTATGCTTGAATTTTCACCATTTTTTCACTAAGTTATGAACACTATGTGACCAATAATGCAAGAAATGACCAAATAGAATGATGACAGCAAGATTCTTATCTCTAAAGATCAGATTGGAGAGAATATATTATCACTTGAGTTCTTTAACCATGGTTTAGGTTTTTAACCTAAAGCATTAAATGAAAATATTCTCTTTTATCTCTTAAGCCAAAACCATCATTGCATTCTCAACTTGCCAAGGCTTGTAATCAGATTTCATGGCCTATAAATAGAGATGGAAATCACATTCAAGAGCACACCAAAACCTCTCAAAGAATTGGTTTTCTCTTTCTTTCTTAAGTTGTAAGTTTCATGAGTTTTCAAAGAGGGAGAAATACCAACCTCCAAACCCTTGAAGTTATGGCCAAAGTGATGGTTCTAGCAACTCATAAACATCATATGGGATGTGTTTGAACCACTCACACACCCCAAATCACCCCAAAACTCAGATTCACTTTTCAACCTCCATATGAACATGAAATGAACCTTATCATGCCAAAATCCATTCTAGCTCATCTCTGTCCAAACTATCACTTCTAACATCATCCATATATCACATATGAACTATACAATCCATCACATATAGCCAATAACCTCAGAATCATCAAGCTCGATTCATACTTGGTCCTACTGCAAATCGGGTTCCACCAACTGATCCAGATGTTTTCAATCCACTCCAAGCATTCAAACACCTTCCCTAAGGTCCATTGAACAGTTAAAAACGTTTCCGCAATTTCTTGAGTAATCAAACCCATCTTCGGCTTCTTCTGATTTCCATTTTCCAAATCAACCTCATCTTCCTCAAATCCAAAAATCAAAAACCTACACGCTGAATTAATACTAGAAAGTGCTTTATTGTTGGAAGAGGGTACTGATGAAACTTTGGCAGCAGTGCCAACATGTCCTTCAAGTAAGATGACATTAGACTCCTAAGATATGACAAGACATTTTGTTAGCAATAGCAAGCTGAGATGAAGGTTAATAGTGGTGACTAAACCTGTGCCAACAGTTAAGATCTGAGTGACCAAACTTAGAGCATACCATGTTAGAGTAGAGAGAAGAGGTAGTTAGGGTTCTCATTTTTCTGTTATAACTAACTTTTCATCATTATGAATTGTTAGTTACAAAAGCCTATACTTGTTACTTAAATACTATAACAGGTTAACCAACTACTACAGAATTGAATTACACTCAAGCTCTCATGTGTCAGTCTTGAGAGTTGAGACTAGAACTATACCTTAGAACTAATATACTCTAATAAGTAGACAAGTAATGATCATAAGAATTACATTTTTCAAACTCTCAATTCTATTCCATAATATAAGGCAATTCAAAGAAATCCAGAATTTTAAAATACAGAAATCGGCCAAAAATGGTGGATCACTCAAATATAATTTTACGTGTCATTTACATGTTCGAAATCCAAAGTGAACCTTATATGACACCGCACGACTAACTAACTACCTTCATTGTTTGTTGTAATTCGCATGAATTTTCTTCTCCCTATTGTGATTCAATCAATCTCATATACATATAATCATATACATTAATACACATAACAAAGTAAGGTGAATAGGTACTACTCTAAGTAGTGACATTTCATGCAGAACAGGATGAGACAATTCCAATTTGTTGGTTGGCAGGTTTTCATTACTTTTTTTTATAATCAGAAGATGAGAGCTCTCATAACATTTAGGACGTGTTGATGGTTTCTCTCAACACAATCATTTTTGTTGAGGCGTCTCAACACGACCATGACATGAGGTGTCTCAGTGGTTTCCACTAATTGTTAGATAAATGTTTTGCAAGAAAAAAGGAAAAGTTAGCATTGAAGAAGAATTGATGGCTTTGCTGTTAAAACCGCATGGCCGTGTGATCCCACACATTCTCTTCTCCTTTTAGATGTTTTGAAGGTCTTTCTATTAATTTTATATTTTTAAGTTGATGTGTTATATATATATATATATATATATATATATATATATATATATATATATATATATATATATATATATATATATATATATATATATATATATATAAAGAGATTATACTTTTCACATCATTGTATGTTGCACATTAAAAACGTAAAAAAAATATTAATTTTTTTAAAAAAAAAATATTAATGTTTTTTAAAAAAAATAATAATTTTTTTTTAAAAAAATCAACAAAAAAAATTTAAAAAAAATTAAATTCCACACAATGACTTTATCCTTTGGGTAAAATGTAATTTCAACGTTGTCCCAAAGTTGGGACTAAGTGATAAAACGGACACGCTATCCCAACTTTGGGACTGTGTTATAAAATGCAACATTTGCTGTTAAGTTATTTTAATAGTTTATAAAAACTATTTAATAAAACTTAAAAATAATAATAACAAAAAAGTTTAAAAAATATTAAATAATAAATAAATAAATAAATAAATAAAGTCCATGTGGTTAAAAAAAATTAAAATAAAAAATTACCACGTGGACTGCCACGTATGCACTAAGAGAGAATCTTGGTTGAAATGTGGCAGTCAGGTGTGTATCTGAGGGAGGTTTGAGAAAAAATCTTTCAACATAAATGGTTGTGTTGAGAGAAACCATCAACACATCCTAAATGTTATTAGAGCTCTCTTATTCCAATTCAAATTACATAATGTCAGATTCCAATGAAAACAACACCAACATCTAAATTAAATAGAAAAACACAATTATGGGTGTTACATTTTACCTATCAGTGAAATTAACTAACTAATCGGTAAAACTCATCTAACTTACAAAATTCTCAAAATCCAACAAAAATGTCAAAAATAACACATGACTTCCACCATTGGAAGTTAAGTGCAAAATGTGACCAATTTGAAATAAGCCAAAAATATCACTAACTTCCACCATTGGAAGTTAAGTGTAAAAAGTGACATTTTTTAAAAAAAGTCAAAAATAACACATAACTTCCACCATTGGAGGTTAAGTGCAAAAAGTGACATTTTCCAAAAATCTCGCTAATTTCTTGTTTCACATTTGTTTGGGTTTTCTCCTCTTTGAACTATATTGAAGAAATTAGTGTTTCTCAATGAAACAGCAAGCACATATCAAAGTATATATTATATAAACTAACTTATGAAACAACATGTCAAGTGTGTGGATACACAATTATGTATCATTCCAAAACACAACTTAATGAAAGATAAATTATATTATTTTTATGTTTAATATTGTATTAAATTCATATTCTTAGATAAATAAATAATAGAAATGATTCCAAATCCAAATCCAATAATTCTAATCATTTATATAAAGAGTGAAAAATGATTCCAAATCCAATAATTCTAATCATTTATAGTTCACAAATAAAGTTTAAACCAAAATGTCAGAGCATATAAGAGCAAAGAATGAGTTAGAGCATATTCTATCATTAGAATATCATAACATATCATCAGATTTAACATAATTATAATTCGAATTTGAACAAAACCTAATTTTTATGAAAACCTTATAATCATACTTGGAGAGACCGTGATATGAAAATTTGAAAATTTAAAATTACAACATAATTTTATAAATGAAGACTAACCTTTTTAAGTCGTAAATCGGAAACTTTAGGGAACTTTTGTTTTACAAACGCAAAAAATGGATGATGAATTAAGCTGTTATCAAATTAAGTTAGGACAGCATTCATATATATTTAAGAAGTTGCTCATGATAAAAGAGATTGTGAATATATATATATATATATATATATATATATATATATATATATATATATATATATATATATATATATATATATATATATATATATATATATATATATATATATATATATATATATATATATATATATATATATATATATATATATATATATATATATATATATATATATATATATATATATATATATATATATATATATATATATATATATATATATATATATATATATATATATATAGCATACAATACATCTCATTCTTATTCAAAGGTTTTAAATTATCATGTATACTTTTGCAATTGATTTATTTAACAACATCTTTTTCTTTTCTTTCAGCAACCATAGAAAATAACAAAAATGAAGAAGTTCAGGATCCCTATCCCAACTGTTTAGGTTACAATGTTGAACTTTGTTGGAAGAAAAAAATCACTAGATGCAATAAAAAACCTATGGTTCATTTCCTACACTTGGGGCAATAAAACTTGTCCACTTCTTCTGTTTTTTTTAAAGTCGTTTTTATGCAGGAAGGATGGTACCTGAGAAAAGCGTGATTACAAATTAATATGAATTAAGGAAAAGGTGTAATTTTGAAGTAATTACAAAAGTTGTATAGTAGAACAGTAGATTTAGTTTTACCAATCATGGCAGCTCCCTTCACATTTTATCATAGCGCGATCTGGGTTATTAGGCAATTCACATATGCAATACCTTCAAAAAACACAAACCGAAATAATTGAGTTCTACATATCACAAACAAAACTAATAAAAAACAAAACTAATAAAAAAAAACTCACACAGCAACTTTATCTCTTCCTGCGTCGAGGTTTTTAGTGATATAATCATATCTATATCGACAATAGAAATCTGTAGGGCCGATACTCTTAAGATCAAGGTAGTCAGTGAAATGATGGACAACGCACTTGCCAATAATGGTTTCAGCACTAAGATTATCTATATGTTTAGAGTAGAAGAGTTCATCCTTGCCAATAAACTTCGCATTGGCGTAACAGGTGTCGCGAGGCCTGTAAAACCAGGCCACAGTTACCTCTGGATCACTTCTGCCCAAAGTGATTTCTTTCACAAGCCCCACGTAGGGGAGTTCATTTCCTCCAGCATTGAATAGAACGGTGTCTCCTCCTGAAAGTAAAACAAATACCATGTTTGGATTGATACTATAGGAGATATGATTTTTATTTTGAACGTGAAATGAGTCGGTAGTGTTGTTACCTCTTATTGTCTCGTTGGTCCCTTTGATAGTATAAGAAGACATTTCTGTATGATGGGTATGAATTGCAACTAACATCAATCAATAAACAAACAATAAATTAGATATTGAATCAATAAAGTGAAAATAAGCATGCTACTGCCACACTTCCCTAACTCAGTATGCAAATTATAAAAAATAAAAAAAAACAATTCATCAATGAATCGAAAGTGGAAATATCATAACAATTCATGAATTTGCTAACAAAACAACTCTTGATTTGGCAACTCTAAACTTCAGTGGACCCAACCAAATTGAACACAAGAACTAGGAGACTTAATAACCAAAATCACTACTTGAATGAAAACACACTAGTAAAGTATTTAGGGGAGGGGACTATAAAACATGGTGCCATAAAACCTAACAAATAAGATATAACAGCCCAAGAATATTCGGAACCCAAAAATTCAATCTAGATCACTAACAGTCCATTAACAATTACATAGTTTATACATCCCGAGTAGAACCTACTGTAAAAACTGTCAAAATAATAAAAACATCTAAAAATTAAGTGTTTTATTTATAGGACACTTAATTTAATTGTATAATTTACTAATCACTAGCAAGTAAATTTTACAAATTATGATGCCACTTTCAATTTAATTTCACAATAAAACATCAGTATCAAATTTATAATTGAATTTGGGATACTTGTTTTGCTACTTACATAACATATCCAAATCAATTAGTTCTTAGTTTTCATTTTTGAAATGTTATCTATCCTATATTATCTATTCACAGCAAGACAATCCCACGTGTGTTTGCCTCTTCCAAGTGTTTCATTACAATTACAATGTCAGTATGTCACTTTTAAATATAGTGGTATAAACAATTTGTAAATTTCATTAAACAAAGCAATGAATCAAAAAAATCTGCAACATAACCCTAAACAACAGAACTTATTTGTTAGGTTTTATGGCACCATGTTTTATAGTCCCCTCCCCTAAATACTTTACTAGTGTGTTTTCATTCAAGTAGTGATTTTGGTTATTAAGTCTCCTAGTTCTTGTGTTCAATTTGGTTGGGTCCACTGAAGTTTAGAGTTGCCAAATCAAGAGTTGTTTTGTTAGCAAATTCATGAATTGTTATGATATTTCCACTTTCGATTCATTGATGAATTGTTTTTTTTTTATTTTTTATAATTTGCATACTGAGTTAGGGAAGTGTGGCAGTAGCATGCTTATTTTCACTTTATTGATTCAATATCTAATTTATTGTTTGTTTATTGATTGATGTTAGTTGCAATTCATACCCATCATACAGAAATGTCTTCTTATACTATCAAAGGGACCAACGAGACAATAAGAGGTAACAACACTACCGACTCATTTCACGTTCAAAATAAAAATCATATCTCCTATAGTATCAATCCAAACATGGTATTTGTTTTACTTTCAGGAGGAGACACCGTTCTATTCAATGCTGGAGGAAATGAACTCCCCTATGTGGGATTTGTGAAAGAAATCACTTTGGGCAGAAGTGATCCAGAGGTAACTGTGGCCTGGTTTTACAGGCCTCGCGACACCTGTTACGCCAATGCGAAGTTTATTGGTAAGGATGAACTCTTCTACTCTAAACATATAGATAAACTTAGTGCCGAAACCATTATTGGCAAGTGCGTTGTCCATCATTTCACTGACTACCTTGATCTTAAGAGTATCGGCCCTACAGATTTCTATTGTCGATATAGATATGATCATATCACTAAAAACCTCGACACAGGAAGAGATAAAGTTGCTGTGTGAGTTTTTTTTTATTAGTTTTGTTTTTTATTAGTTTTGTTTGTGATATGTAGAACTCAATTATTTCGGTTTGTGTTTTTTGAAGGTATTGCATATGTGAATTGCCTAATAACCCAGATCGCGTTATGATAAAATGTGAAGGGAGCTGCCATGATTGGTAAAACTAAATCTACTGTTCTACTATACAACTTTTGTAATTACTTCAAAATTACACCTTTTCCTTAATTCA